>NC_137341.1:25283348-25640036 GCF_965287045.1 Carcharhinus amblyrhynchos | reverse complement strand
AGAGGAGAGAGAGAGGGGAAAGAGAGAGAGAGAGAGAGAGAGAGGGGGGGGAAAGAGAGAGAGAGAGAGAGAGAGGGGGGAAAGAGAGAGAGAGAGAGAGAGGGGGGAAGAGAGAGAGAGAGAGAGGGGGAAAGAGAGAGGGGGGGGGAAGAGAGAGAGAGAGAGAGAGGGGGGAAAGAGAGAGAGAGAGAGGGGGAAAGAGAGAGAGAGAGAGAGGGGGAAAGAGAGAGAGAGAGAGGGGGAAAGAGAGAGAGAGAGGGGGAAGAGAGAGAGAGAGAGAGAGGGGGGAAAGAGAGAGAGAGAGGGGGGAAAGAGAGAGAGAGAGGGGGGAAAGAGAGAGAGAGAGGGGGGAAAGAGAGAGAGAGAGAGGGGGGAAAGAGAGAGAGAGAGAGGGGAAAGAGAGAGAGAGAGAGAGGGGAAAGAGAGAGAGAGAGGGGAAAGAGAGAGAGAGAGGGGAAAGAGAGAGAGAGAGAGGGGGGGGAAAGAGAGAGAGAGAGAGGGGGGAAAGAGAGAGGGGGGAAGGGGGGAGGGGGGGAAGGGAGAGAGAGAGGGGGGTGGAAAAGAGAGAGAGAGAGGGGGAGAGAGAGAGAGAGAGATGGATGAGGAGTTCGGGAGGCTTTCTTTGCAGTGCTACAGCTCTGACTGTGGAGCATCAGCAACTCGAGAGGAAGCTTTTCTGTATATGTAAGCTACAATTTGCTAAGTGCCAGCATTCTGTTGGCTCTGGTACCGCCGTCGCCACACTTCCTGGATCTTTTTGCACCATTTGTGTGCATTTCCACTGGGATCCATTAAGTAATATGTCCGGTTAGGCTGCACAAAAAAAAACAACAAAATAAGTGACATTGTAATAGCTTTGTATCAGCTCACTGATACTCCCCATTATAAAGGCTCACTTTACTTGCATACATCTCCAAGGGAGGCACAGAACTCAAAATATTCTCATCAATGTTTCTTGCTCAAATGTAGCTGTATTTACCCACTGTGAGATACTAAGAGTTGGATTCAGAGTGCTTTATATTGAAGCACTTCCATAGTACCAACACCATAATGGAGCACAGGATAGTTGTTGATCCCTGCGCAATTCCACAAAAGGACCCTGTTGTATTTTGGAGTCACCTGGAGGGTCCAATCTGCACTCTATAACCAGTTCAAAACTGATTTTATATCATCACTGCTGCCACTTTGATTTTTGGGTTTTATACGACACTGTAGTTGAAGCATTCCAGGACCTTAGCCACGCTAGCAATTGGACTTTGGTCTGACTACAGGAACTGAGATGGCATTAATATAACTGTAGCTTAAGAACAAAGAACAAAACAGCACAGGAACAGGCCCTTCGGCCCTCCAAGCCTGCGCCGCTCATCAGCCCAACTAGACCATTTGTTTGTATCCCTCTACTCCCAGTATGTTCACATTCATTAAGAATTCAAGACTCATGAGCATACATCTTGGACAGTAACAAGCACCTTAAATTTAAGCCACACATGGCTCTTCACTTTACACCTCCCTGGGTCATTTTCTCGTATTATATTATGAAGCTGAATTGATAGCCTAAGCCAGGGGCTCACAACTTCCCTCTCCTCCGAGGCAGCAGTGCTGACCGTCATGGGGCAATTCTGGCAGGAAGAGCCAGAATTTGGTTCCACGTTCTTATGACACACAGGCAGATGATTTTTCTTTGCTTGCCATGGTTCAGAGGTCATGGCCAAAGGTAACAAGTGAGACATGAGCGCTGCTTCTAGAGTCACAGAACGGTGAAGAAAAAACATTGCTTCCTGCTCTCAACTCTACCCACAGTCCACACTCAACTGTTCCCTCCCTAACCCGTTTTACATGTGGCCCAACCAAAATGACCGAATATCACAACTGGCCCTCACTGTTCAAGTCAAAGCCCTGCATTGGAATGATGTTGCGCCACAATCTAATATTGAAGAGTTGGCAGTGGATCTACCAATTACAATATTTTATTATTGGATCCAGGTTCATGCATAAAACAAACTGTCCATCCAATACTTACAGTATGAACAAAAAAGGTTTTGAAGTTCTTGGCTTCTGGACGCAGCTCCTGTGACCAGGGAATCTCCCCTTTCAGAATCTTGTTGACAGGATCTACATAATAGAGGTGGGGGCCCTCAGTGAGGAGTAGCTGTCGACGTCGTGCAAATAGACCCTACACAACCAAAACAAAACACCATCAGTTAAAGCAACAAGCATGATTTATCAACACAAAGCTCTTCTGGAACTGGGCAAAGCCACAGCTATATCAAGATTATTGTGGCAAATAACGGACACAAAACCCGATACATCCTCAGTTCGTCCGTCTCATTTGGGCAATCCCACCCCACCAGAATCAGCTGCTGATGTTCCACCAGTTATCAGCTTTCCTGAATAGCAATGAACCAGTATCTCAAATATCCACCACTATTTCTTCTGGTCCCCAGTATTACGATCCAGTGCCGATGTGTCAATTCCTCTCTCCTTTCAGATTCTGACAGACTTTACCCAAGCACTGAGGTATTGAAAGTTTAAGTTTAAAGTTATTTATTAGTGTCACAAGTAGGCTTACATTAACACTGCAAAGTTACTGTGAAAATCTCCTAATCACTACACTCTGGCAACTGTTCCGGTACACTGAGGGAGAATTTAACATGGCCAATGTATCTAACCAATTGCATTTCCTTCCCCTTACAGCCCTTCTATTCTAAGTCCAACATTTCCACTCATCACAGATTATTCTAACCTCAGCTTCTTTTGATATCATTATTCAGGCTAACATCAAGCCTGAGGCCTTTGCCTCACCCAAATGTTCCATCATTCAGTTTAAATCATGGCTGACGCCTGCCTAGTTCCAAATACCCACCTTTGCTCCATATCCCTAAACACCTTCAGTTATCAGAAATCCATCAACCTCAAATCAACCTACTAAGCATCAAATGCTGTTAGTTGAGAAATTACAAACTTCTGAAGTCATATTTGACTCAAAATATTTACTTTGTTTCTCTCTCCATTAATGCTGTCAAGAGTATTTCCAGCACTTTTTATCACTAACATTTACCATTTTTGCACATAGAAGTGCTTCTTAGCTTTATTCCTGAGGGGTCTGGTTCTTTCCCCTAGTCCTAGAATTTCTACTCATGCTCCCTGCACCTACCCTATCATAAAGAAGCTCTCTTACCCTGTCAGATCTCCTTAATATCTTAAAAACTACATTGCACAATATTTTTATAATCTTTGTAACTTAACCCTTAGAGTTCAGGTATCATTGTAGTAATCTATGCTGCACTCCCTCCAAAGTCAATACATTCTAAGACATTGTTCAGTTCTGTGCTCCGTGCTTCAAGTGTGATCTAATCTGAATTTTTTATAGCTGTAGTGTAACGTCCACCCCCTTGTACTTTAGGTCTCTTGGCATAAAGGCCAGTAGACCATTAGTCTAAGAGTGCAGCGTTCTGACAATAGAGTATCTGAAAGTCATTCTAGTTTGCGGCTCCTGTCCTGAAGTAAATCTCATGCATTTTAGAATTTAGAACTAGGCAGGAGAGCAGAATCGAGCAAAGTCCATTCAGATTTATAGAATGACTAGAACCATCTTCAGTAGCGCCAACACAAATACAACAAATATTCCTGGTAGTGCAGTATGACTGCCTTGCTGCAGTCCAGCAACATCCTTGATTTGTGACAAGGTCAACAAATTGCATGAAGGCAGTGGATTATGAAGTGTGATTCCACAACTGCTTTTCCATTCCTCGCACTCAGCTTTAGTAAGCTGAGGCGACGGTGCAGAGGGACCTCGGGGTCCTTGTGCATGAGTCGCAAAAACCCAACCTGCAGGTGCAGCAGGTGGTCAGGAAGGCTAATGGGATGCTGGCCTTCATAGCAAGGGGGATTGAATATAAAAGTAGGGAGGTCTTGCTGCGGCTGTATAGGGCATTGGTGAGGCTGCAGCTGGAGTACTGTGTGCAGTTTTGGTCGCCGTACTTACGCAAGGATATTTTGGCCTTGGAGGGAGTGCAGAGGAGGTTTACTAGGCTGATACCGGAGTTGAGCTATGAGGAGAGGCTGAATAAACTAGGCTTGTACTCGTTAGAGTTTAGAAGAATGAGGGGAGATCTCATTGAGACATATAAGATGATGAATGGGATGGATAGGATAGAGGTGGAGAGACTCTTCCCGCTCAGAAAGGACAGTAGGACTAGGGGACACAGCCTCAAGATAAAGGGGGGGGGGGGGCGGTTTAGAACGGAGTTGAGGAGGAACTTCTTCACTCAAAGGGTGGTGAATCTCTGGAATTCTCTGCCCACTGAGGTGGTGGAGGCTGCCTCGCTAAATATTTTTAAGACGCGGGTTTATGGGTTTTTGATAAGCGAGGGGATTAAGGGTTATGGGGAGAGGGCGGGAATGTGGAACTGAGCCACGACAGATCAGCCATGATCTTATTGAATGGTGGGGCAGGCTCGAAGGGCTAGATGGCCTACTCCTGCTCCTATTTCTTATGTTCTTATGAGACAATATTTGCAGGCTGTATGGATGTGGAAGTGTCCACATTAGAAAAGTAATAATAATGAAACTTTTCATCTCCTGGGGACATAACAGATTACATTTGTGGAGTTTTCTCATTAGATCAAAGGAATCTTACATCACCAAAGATAGCTCTTTGGCTCAGCATGTTGGTACTGGCTCATTGCAAGAGCAATTCACTCATTTCCCTGTGTTTACCTGCGCCCCTGCAAACGATTCCTCTTTGGATAATGGTCCAATTTTCTTTCGAAAGTCACAATTGATTTTGCTTCTACCACATGCTCAAAGTACCTTCCATATCATTGCCGCTTGCTGTGCAGTTTTTCCCGATGTTGCCTTTGCTTCTTTTGCCAATCACCTTAAATCAGTGTCCTTTGGTTCTTGTTCCACTGGGAACAGTTTCTTCTGAACAACTCTGTCCAGGTCCCTCATGATATTGCATAACTGTCAAATCACCTCTCAACTTTCTCTGCTCCAATCTAAATAACTGAGTTCCACAACTCTGAAATCATTCTTGTGAATCTCCTCTACATCATCACCAATGCTTTCACATTCTTCTGAACCAGTGTTTTATACAGGTATATCATAACGTTCTGACTTGTGTACTCCATGCCCTTTCTTGTAAAGCCCAGGGCCCCACATGCTTCATCAAATACTTACTTACTCTGTCCTACAACCTTCAACCACTTGAGCACATACGCCTCCAGGTCCCTCCGATCCCACATCCCCTTTAGAAATTTAGCTTTTTATTCTATACTGCCCATCAAAATGAATCACTTCACACTTGTCTGCATTAAATTTCATCTGCCACATGTCTGCCTATTCCACCATCCTATCTATGTCCTTTTGATGTTTAATTCTATCCTGCACACAGTTCTTTTTCATTCATTCAAGTGGTGTGCGCATCACTGGCTAGGCCAGCATCTATTGCCTGTCCCCAATTGCCCTTGAAAAGGTGGTAGTGAGCTGCCTTCTTGAAACGCTGCAGTACTGTGTTGTAGGGAACACAGCAAGTCTCACAACACTAGGTTAAAGCCCAACAGGTTTATTTGGTAGCAAAAGCCACTAGCTTACGGAGTGCTGCTCCTTCATCAGGTGAGTGGGAGTTCAGTTCACTAACAGGGCATATAAAGACAAACTCAATTTACAAAATAATGGCTGGAATGCGAGTCTTTACAAGTAATCAAATCTTAAAGATAAAGACAATGTCAGTGGAGAGGGTTAAGCACTGGTTAAAGAGGTGTGTATTCATAGAAATCATAGAAACCCTAAAAAGTACAGAAAGAGGCCATTTGGCCCATTGAGTCTGCACCAACCACAATCCCACCCAGGCCCTACCCCCATATCCGTATATATTTTACCCAATAATCCTCTAACCTATGCATCTATGGTCAATTCAGCATAGCCAATCAACCTAATCTGCACATCTTTGGACTGTGGGATGAAACCAGAGCACCCAGAGGAAACCCGCACAGATATGAAGAGAATGTGCAAACTCCACACAGACAATGACCCAAGCTGAGAATCGAATCCAGGTCCCTGGAGCTGTGAAGCAGCAGTGCTAACCACTGTGCTATCGTGTCTATTGTCTCCAGATAGGGCAGTTAATGAGATTTTGCAAGCCCGGACAAGTTGTGGGGGGTTACAGATAGTGTGACACGAACTCAAGATCTCTACTGAGGCCGTCCTCACGTGCGGAACTTGGCTATCAGTCTCTGTTCAGCGACTCTGCGTTGCTGTGTGTCGTGAAGGCCACCTTGAAGAACACTTACCCGGAGATCAGAAGACGAGTGCCCATGACCGCTGAAGTGTTCCCCAAAAGGAAGAGAACACTCTTGCCTGGTGACAGACGAGTGGTGTTCATTCATTCATTGTTGCAGCGTCTGCACGATCTCCCCGATATACCAAGCTTCAGGACATCCTTTCCTGCAGCTATTCAGGTAGACAACGTTGGCCGAGTTGCAAGAGTATGTACCATGTACCTGGTGGATGGTGTTCTCACGTGAGATGATGAGAACAATTTAGAACACATGGTACATTGGAGTGACCACGCAGACGCTATGACAATGGGTGAATAAACATCGCTCAATAATCACCAGGCAGGAGTGTTCTCTTCCTGTTGGGGAACACTTCAGCAGTCACGGGCATTCAGCCTCTGATCTTTGGGTAAGTGTTCTCCAAGGCAGCCTTCACGACACCACAGAGTTATTGAGCAGAGACTGATAGCCAAGTTCCGCACATGAGGACGGCCTCAACTGGGATCTTGGCTTCATGTCACACTATCTGTAACCTCCACAACTTGCTGGGCTTGCAAAATCTCACTAACTGTCCTGATTGGAGATAATACACATCTCTTTAACCTATGCTTAACCCTCTCTCCACTCACATTGTCTGTGCCGTTAAGACTCGCATTCCAACCATTATTTTCAAAATTGAGTTTGTCTCTTTATATGTCCTGTTTGTGAACTGAAATCCTACTCACCTGATGAAGGATCAACGCGCCGAAAACTAGTGGCTTTTGCTACTAAATAAACCCGTTGGACTTTAACCTACTGTTGAGAGACTTCTTACTGTGTTTACCTCAGTCCAGCAGCTTCACATTGTAGGGAACAGGCATTGAAATTAAGAAGGGAGTTCCAAGATTGGGATCCAGTTCACAATACTTCAAGTTTTGTCATCTGAAAATTTTAAAACGGCTAAGGACTAAAGTCTAGGTTCATTTATACATAGCAGAAAGGGCAGGAGTCCTGACACCCATTTCATCTGAACCCCACTATAAAACTTTCCTAGTGCATGAAAAATAACCACTCGCTACTGCATTGTTTCTTGACATTCAGCCAACTTGATATCAATCCTGCTACTTTCCTTTTTATTTCACGAGCTCCAACTTTGCTCACAAGTCAATTGCACAGCACTTCATCAAATGCCTTTTGGGAGACCATGTATAGCACATCAGCCACATTATCCTCAACAACCCTTTCTACAACCTCAATGAAACTTGAGCAAGTTAGGTAAGCATGATCTCCTTAACAAATCCCTTCTGGCTTTCCTTAATTAACTCACATGTGCCCAAGTGACAGTTAATTTTGTTCCAAATTACTGTTTCTGAAAAACTTTCCACCACTAAGGTTAAACTGACTGATCTGTAGGTGCTGAGCTTACCTTTAAACCCTTTTCCAACAAGGGTTTAAACATATACAACTCTCCAGTCCTCTGACAGCACCCCAAGTAGGATTGGAAAATTATGACTGTTGCCGTTACGATTTCCTTATTTCCCTCAGTATCCCTGGATGCATCCAAACTAATTCTGGTGACTTATCAACTTTAACTACAGCCAGCTGCTCCAATACCTCCTTTCTAATCAATATTTTACCTGTTCAGTGTCTCAACAGCCTCCTTTTTCACTATAACTTGGACAACATAGGAAAGACAGATGCAAAGAAATGATTTACTAACTCAGTCATGTCCTTTGCCTCCATGCATAAATCCCTTTCCAGACTTGTAATTGATCCCACTCCTTTTTAAATCATCCTTTTACTACTGATATGCTGTACAAGACTTTGGATTAGAGTCCTGCCGCAAAAAGTGACCTGCTGTCAAAAGTTTTTTATCTTGCACTTATCAAGGCAGACATAAGGATGTCAAATTTCAAAGGGTGCAAAAATACATTCCATAGAAGCAAAGGGTGATGGCTGGCTGGAAAGTCAACCCCAGCTGGTGGAGGCAATGTCATGGACAAAGACACCAGGGAACGACCACTCCCCCACGCTTTTGTCTAATGTGCAAGAGATGCAATGCCTTCACAGGTTCCTTTTGCCTGAACACAGGTCCCTATGTATGAACATATGCAGCTTCCAACAAGCACAAGGGAGTTACATTGCCAGCCTGACTGACAACCTTAAATTGTCAGTTAGTATTTTACTGAACACACACTCAGGATGGTTCAGCAAGTGCTGTCAATTGTGGAGTCACATCTAACGTTAGACATTCTGTTCTGAATTTTGCAAGCATGATCTAGTTGAGTAGATGCTGTTTGATATGGTCAGCCATAGGGATGTATGCCTGCATATCTGGCATTGCACCAGCATTTTCCTGTTGGATTGGAAGTATAGAATTCGCTTCAGTGCACTCTTGGAACTCCTGCCCCTCTGTCCTTTACACTATTACTATTCTACTGTAACTACTCCATAATTCTTGCACTTCACTGTAATTTATTTGCAAATTTATTTCACTACACCTTTTCTACTAGTTGATAGCCTATTAAATAAATCAAGCAGTATGATACTTCTTAAGCTCCAGCCAAATACATTCTGTCCTTGACCCCTCTAAGGCACTTCAATGTTCACCTCAATATATTACCAGACAAACTGGAGTAGTTCAAGATGGCAACCAGTACTTTTCAAAGACTGGAGATAAACAGAAAATGCTGGTCTTACTGCAGCATTCAAATCCCATGAAATAATATTTAAAAATGAAATACTGTTATCTGTCTGCCTCTTTTTCCTTATTTATCATTCATGAACACCTTTTATTTCAGAACATTTAGTACCCAGTCCTGTTTCTCTTTGTGGTAGGGTTGCCATTATTACAATATCATATTTCCACGTGCCTATCTGCATCTTCGGCTCATCAACCTATTTGTCAGACCCCATAGATTCACAGTAACCCTATTTTAGAATTTATTACAGTCCCTCTTACTCTGACCCCACCTAGAAAAGGGAAGAACTACCCTGGACCAAAATGCCAGGGACAAGAGCCTGAGTAGGCAACCAGATCACAGCTTTGACTCCCAAATGCTACAGCATGAAACGACAGGTGGCAGAATCTCTTTCACATTGATGGAGCATTAAACATACCTTCCTTTTATCGACTGGACCCATCTTCAGGATTAAATTGTTTTCTACAAACTGGTGCCTGAAAGATAAAATGCTTGTATTATTGACACTGTGCAAACATATTGAAGAACTGCAGAACAGATGAGCAGCAGCAATGTCCTTCCAGCAATTTTATAAACTTGTGTTGGGAAGGGAAAAGAAAATCCATCTAACCTGCACATCTTTGGAATGTGGGAGGAAATCCACACAGACATGGGGAGAACGAGCAAACTCCAGACAGTTATCCAAGGTCAGAACTGAACCCAGGTCTCTGGCACTGTGAGGCAGCAGTGCTAACCACTATGCCACGCCTGGAAAGTGTTATTTATTAATATTCCTTCATAGATGGAATACCATTAGCATTTGTTGCCCAATCCTAATTGCCTTTAGAAGATGGTGACGATTCTTAAACCACTGTAGTCTGCGTGGTGTAGGTACACCCACAGTGCTGTTAAGAAGGGAGTTCCAAGCCTAACAGAGAAACAATATAGTTCCAAGTCAGGACGGTGTATGGCTTAGAAGGAAACTACAGGTGGTGTTCCCGTATATCTGCTGCCTGTCCTTCTAGGTAGTACAGGCTTTGGGTTTTGAGGGTGCTGTCAAAGATGACTTAGTGAGTTGCTGCAGTGCATCCTTTATATGGTGGATGCTTCTGCCAGGGTGTGCTGATGGAGGGAGTAAAGGTTGAAAGTGGTGGAATGGGTACCAATCAAGCAGGCTGCTTTATCCTGGATGGTATTGAGCTTAAGCGTCGCTAGAGCTGCACTCATCCAAATAAAGAGAAAATTCCGTATTCCTGACTTGTGCCTTGCAGATGGTGGACAGGCTTTGGGGAGTCAAGAAGTGAGTTACATGCCACAGAATTCGCAGTGGTATTTTTCCAAGTTAGGATGGTTAGTGGGTTGGAGAGGAACTTGTAGGTGGTAGTGTTCCCACTTATCTGCTGTCCTTGTCCTTCTAGATGGCAACAGATGTGGGTTTGGAATAATCTGTTCTTTAAGCCACTGTTTCTGGTCAATGGTAATTCCCAGGATTAGAAAGGTGGGGATTCAGTGATGGATGCTGTTGAATCAAGGGAAGATGGTTAAGATTCTCACTTATTGTAGACGGCCATTGCCTGGCACTATGATACTTATCAGCGCAAGTCTGAATGTTGTCCAGCTCACGATGCATACGTACACAGATCACTTCACTATCTGAAGAATCACAAATGGTACTGACCACCACACAGTGAAAATCACTACAACTTATGTTTGAAGGAAGCTAATTGACAAAAAAGCTGACAATAGTTAGGCTTAGGACACAACTTCAGGATAATGTCCTGGGTTGAAATGATTGGCCTCCTGGACCTAGTTTGGAGTGCCAGGATGTTGTCAGGGACCCACAGCTGTAGCCAAGATATTCAATTCAACCATTGTTTGATATCATGAGTGACTTGAATTGGCTGAAGACTGCCATCTGCACAGTGACTACTAGATGTACTGCAGGAACTTGGGGTCCTTTGACAGCACCTTCCAAACCCACGACCACTACCATCTAGAAGGACATGGGCAGCAGACACAGGGGAACACCACCACCTGGAAGTTCCCCTCCAGCCACTCACCATCCTGACTTGGAAATATATTACCATTCTTTCACTGTCACTGGATCAAAACCCTGGAATTCCTTCCTTAACAGCACTATAGGTGTATCTACACCACCGAAACTGCAGCAGTTTAAGAAAGAAGTTCACCATCACCTCCTCAAGGACAATTAGGTACGTGCAATAAATACTGGCCTAACCAGCAATGCCCACAGCCCATGAATGAATAAAAAAAGGTGATCCCGGAGGCCACCAACATAAATCATTCGTTAGGCATCTCTTGTTGAAGATGGTTGCAAATGTTTCAGGCTTGTCTTTTGCATTGGCATTCTGGGCTCTTTCCTTACTGAAGATGGGATAGTTGTGGAATCTCTGCTGGTGAGAAGGGCACCAGGAGAACTCCATGTTCCTCCACCATTTTATCAGCTGGAGTTCTGGGAAAGGAGCTATTGTAGGTGCTGTGTATTTGGGAGATGGCCAAACATGAAGGGAAATGTTAAATAACAAAACACATTGACGCAGCGTACCAGGGATTTTTGTTGGCTTGTTTCTCAAGCAGCAGCCGTTTATCCTCGTCTGTAAACTGAAGATCCAGCTCAAACGAATTGTCGTTGAGGTCGTGAACGTACTGCTCGATGTTACTGCCTGACCTCTGGGGTGGGCTGGGCTCAGGTGTAGACAGTGATTGTGACGAGCTGGAAGGAGCCACCTGCATGCAACCAAACTGGCTGAGTAGGTCATCATACTGCAGCCAGTCACCAAGAGGGAGAGAGAGAAGAACAATGTCAGCTTAATAACTTGCATCTCGGAAATGCTTTCACATTTAACAGAGAAGAAAAAGGCAAATCAGCAAGATGAGAGGAAATATTTGAGGGTGAAGGAGGGGGAATGTGAAAAATAGCATCAAAGAGAAGGGAAATAAAACTGGAGAGAGAAAGAAAAGGCAGGAGAATGGAAGTAGGACAGAGAGCTCTATTTGGGAGGAGTCAGTTCCGGCACAGTCTTGAGAGGCTGAATAGAACCTGCAGTGTAGCAAATTCTGCCAAACTGCAACTTCCTCCTCCATAAAACACCACAAAAGATCTATAAGAGGATCTGGAAGGTAGGGAAGTAGCAAGGTAAACTGTTCTGTGAAAGAATTAGAAAGAGCATGGATATGATAAACAGAAAATAGGCTCATTTGTTATAGGATATCTCAGTGTAAAGAAACAGAAGGGCTGTACTGGGAGTTATGGCTGGAAGAGATTTTGCAGTCCAATTCTGATATCCATGCCCATGTGCACATAGATGGCAGCACAGCATCATTCTAATGCCATGTTAAACATCCCAGATGTGGATTCCAGTGGCCCATGTTACTATCCAGAGCAATTTAAGATCAAGCACAAGAATGTCAAAAACAAGGTGGTGATTATTAAAGTACAAAACGATAAAAGTAAAAGCAGTTTGGAGCAAGGTTGAGAGCACTCACATTGCCATAGCAATCCTCGTCATCCTCAGACATTGCTGGGAGATAGGCGGTGAGTTTCGGGGGGATCTGAAGGTGCAGATTCTCCCAGGCAATAGGTTCAAAGAATGGATGGGCTTTGAGGAGTCCATAACCTCCCAGCTCTTCACAGCCTAGGCGTTTGGTGTGTTCAGACACCTAGAACATAATGGTAAGGAAAGTATCATTGGTATTAAAAGCAAGAATACCCAAATAGCTCCAAGCTCTCGTGCTCATTCCATTACTCTCTTCACCCGTGAACTTATTCGGTGCTGTAATAAAGTCTGTTTAATTCTCAATAGTATAAATTTACTAACCATACCCTACAAACAGCAAATCAGATGTTTGACCCCAGTTACTTTGCTTTGGTAGGGGAGGCATGTTGGCCAAAATACCAGGAGTACTCCACGGTTCTTCGAATAGGGCGACTGAATATTTTACATCCACCTGAAGTGGGGCCTTAACACATCATCTGAAACATGCACAGCAGTCCCATAGTAGTGCACTGAAGTACAGCTTGCACTAGAATGCTCACATGCTGGACTGAGTTTTGAACGCAAGACAATGCCTCAGGCAACTGGGAAAAGCCACGAAACAATGGCCTGACCCAATAATCAACAGCTCACCAAGTAACAATTCTATAATCACAGCATATGAGCTTTCAGTTAGCAGAGTCTGCACTTTGCCAAACATTCATTTTGCCACAGCATGCTAGCATATTAGAAAAATAAACAGATCAGACATAAATAATTAGGTTCATAATTTACAGGTTTTAGGGAAGAGAAATTGTGTTTGACTAACTTATTGAAATACTTTGATGATGTAACAAGCAATTAGGGGGAAACTTGTTGATGTGGTATACTTGGATTTCCAAAAGGCATTTGATAAGGTGCAATTCAAAGGCTACTACACAAAGTAAGAGCTCATGGTATAGGGTGTAACATGGATGGAGGATTCACTACCTAACAGGAAGCAAAGAATAGGGATAAATGGATAATTTTCAGACTGGCAGGTTGTAACTAATGGAGTGTCACAGGAATATGAGCCTCAACTATATCAATGACTGTGATACGAAAACATGGCTGTTTAATTTGATGATGCAGAGATAGATACGAGTGTAAATTGTGAAGAGGGCATAAGGGGCAGAATTTTCTCACCCACCCGGAATCATAGAGGGTGGACAGGATCACGCAAAGGTTTGTTGACCTTGGGCAGGATTTTCCTGTCTTGGGGTGAGCGTGGATGGAAAATCCCACCCAAGGAGTCTGCAAAGGAATGTAGGTAGGTTAAGTGAGCGGGCAAGTATCTGGCAGATGTGGGAAAATGTGAACTTGTCCATTATGAGGAAAGGTTGCACTGCAGTGTAGAAGAAAAAGTGATGATCTTATTGAAACAAGGTAGACTATGATAGACTATGAAGCTAAACTAGCACTAAATATAAAAAAGGATAGTATGAGTTTTTACAAATATATAAAGAGGAGGAAGCTGGCTAGAGTGAATGTTGGACCCTTAGAGGATGACAGGGGGGGATTTAGTGGTGGGAGATGAGGAAATGGCTGAGGCCATAAATAAGTTTTTTGCCTCGGTCTTCACGAAGGAGGACACGAATAGTTTGCCAGAAGGATGGTAGGAGTTGAGGGCCTGAATGTGATTACTGTCACTGGAGAGGTAGTGCTTGATCAACTAGCGGGACTGATGGTGGACAAGTCCCCAGGACCGGATGGAATGCATCCCAGGGTTCTGAAGGAAATGGCAGAGGTGATAGTAGAAGCCTTAGTGATTATTTACCAAACTTCGCTGGATTCTGGGGAAGTGCCGGAAGATTGGAAAACGGCTAATGTTACGCCGCTGTTTAAAAAAGGTAGCAGACAAAAGGCAGGGAATTATGGGCTGGTTAGTTTAACGTCTGTTGTTGGAAAAATGCTGGAATCCGTCATCAAAAAAGAAATAGCGAGGCACCTAGAGAAGAATTGTTTGATAGAGCAGACGCAGCACGGATTCATTAAGGGGAAGTCGTGTTTGACAAATTTATTGGATTTCTATGAGGATGTGACTAGTGCGGTAGACAGAGGGGAACCAGTGGATGTGGTGTTTCTCGATTTTCAGAAGGCGTTTGATAAGGTGCTGCACAAAAGGTTGTAGGGCATGGAGTTGGGGGTAAGGTGTTAGCGTGGACAGAGGATTGGGTGTCTAATAGGAGGCAGAGAGTTGGTATCAATGGGTGCTATTCTGGTTGGCGGTTGGTAACTAGTGGAGTGCCACAGGGATCGGTGCTGGGGCCTCAACTATTTACCATTTATATAGATGATCTGGACGAGGGGGCTGAGTGTAGGGTGTCGAAATTTGGGGATGACACAAAGATGAATGGAAAAGCAAATTGTGCGGAGGATGTGGAAAGTCTGCAGAGGGATCTAGATAGGCTAAGCGAGTGGTGAGGACCTGGCAGATGGAGTACAATGTTAACAAGTGTGAGGTTATCCACTTTGGCAGGAATAATAGTAGGAGGGATTACTATTTAAAGGGCGAAAAGCTGCAGCATGCTATGGTGCAGAGGGACCTGGGGGTCCTTGTGCATGAGTCGCAAAAACCCAGTCTGCAGGTGCAGCAGGTGATCAAGAAGGCGAATGGGGTGCTGGCCTTTATAGCGAGGGGGAGAGAATATAAAAGCAGGGAGGTCTTGCTGCAACTGTACAGGGCACTGGTGAGGCCGCAGCTGGAGTACTGTGTGCAATTTTGGTCACTGCACTTGTGCAAGGATATTTTGGCCTTGGAGGGAGTGCAGAGGAGGTTCACTAGGCTGATACCGGAGATGAGGGGGTTGGACTATGAAGACAGACTAAATAGACTGGGTCTGTACTCGTTGGAGTTTAGAAGGATGAGGGGGGATCTTATAGAGACATATAAGATAATGAAAGGGATGGATAGGGTAGAGGTAGAGAGATTCTTCCCGCTCAGAAAGGACAGCAGGACTAGAGGGCACAGCCTCAAGATAAGATTGGGGTCACAACCAGACCATCTATGATCTTATTAAATCACACAGTAGGCTTGATAGGCTGCATGGCTTGCTGTTCCTAATAGGTATGCAGAAGAGGGAGTTGAAGCTGACAAACTGTTACAATCCAGTCAGCAGCAGAAGTGAATTAGAATGGAACTGCATGCACAGAAAATGGACAAAGGAGGCAGCTACTTGGCCCATCACATTATCTTTTTGAAAGAGCTGTGCTCAGTTGTAGAATTAATACAACACAAAAGGATACCAGTCTGCCATATTTGTGCTGACTCTCTGCAAGAGCAACTTAACTTGTCTTGTTTCCCTCGTATTTTCCTTGTTGTCCTGAAAATTACTTTTCTTCAGATTGAAGATTTCAGAGCTGGATCCCAAAAGTCTAATAGCACCTCAGTTTGATAAAGGATTCTTTTACAAAAAGTTCTCATTTCAAAGGATTGTTTAAGAATTCCAATCTCCCTACAAAGTGATTACTGCATCTGTACATTCGGTGCCTGAGTTTTCTTTTCATGTTCTCAAAATATCAGCCAGCAAAAAAAACAGTATAGTTATTAAAACTGTCACTCACAGGTAGATAAATCTAGTGTGGTCTTCAGATTAAGGGTGTAATTTGAATCAGGAATTGTGGATGCAATGCCGTACCATGTAAGACTATGTTCATTAATACTGATTTGAGATTAGCTATTCAATGAGAAGCTAGGAATACAATTGGCTGGAGTAGGTCAGGATTTTGTCTATGGCATAGTCTGGGGAACAGAGACATTAAGTTACTTACCAAAAGTTGCTGCACCAATTCTTTCGCTTTTGGGAAAAACTTTTCTGGGAATTCATATTCTAATTTAATAATTTTTTGGAATATGAGATATTCATTGCTGTGGAGTGGAAAAACAATACAAAGATTAACAATCAGTATTAAGTAGATTTCAAGACAATTTGAAAAAAAGACCAAGCTTTTCAAATCTTGGATAAGACCTTCATGAGTGGTATATTAACTGCAGGTCTGGCAGTGGAGGAGGGGTGTCCAGGTCTTGACAGCACTCTCCAAGACCTGGTAATTGTACAAGCCAATTGGTGCACAAAGCCTTACAGATTAGACGGTCATGTGCAGTCCAGTCAAGTTAAGTTAAAGGACTTCTGCTGGTGCTGGGATAGGGAATGCAAATAGGTTCGATACCTAGATAAAACGGCCATAAGCAGCTATGGTCTCAGTACTCACTAACAATGACTTGTTGAAAACTACAGAGATGAAGATCAGATTAATCTGTTAACATTCCATATGACTAAGCACCTGCTCACACCTCCACATGAAGGCTGACTATATGAGGTGGTGTGGAAGCCTATGGAACTTCCCTCAAGGCTGCAAGGGGAGGGACCAGCATTATGAATAACATACCAAGGGCTGGCATCTTTGATGACTCCATTGTTTAAGTGCAATAACTCTTTTGGAGCATTTTGGTCCTGGAATGAACTATAGTCTGTGCAGGGTGAACTGATCAACTAGGTTGACAGAAGAGTCACAACTTGAGTTCAGTATTTGTGGACCAAGACTGCTGCTCCTGGGCACATTCCAACAGCCTCTGCTGGGAAAGATACACACTGGGCATGGCTGGCATGCAAACAGCCTACTCAAACAATGAATAGTTAGTGTGGTTTAGAAAGAGGAGATATAGGAGGGGAGAGGTCAGGGTGTGGGGGAGAATTTAAAAAAAAAAATCAAGGGAGGTGGTGAAATTGTCCCATTAATCATTTAAATCCTGTACTGTTTCACAGATGATATAGGCTTTCCACTGGGTTAGTGTAGCAAGTCACATTTCTACTGTCTGAACTATTATAGCATTTGGAAAGTCTCATCCTTGACAGCTTTATTCACAGTACCTTCAGCCAGATTGTCAAGTATTTAAAAAATAAAAAATTTGATTAGTAGTATTGACAAGTTTAAACAAAATGGACCAAATAGCTAGAAAAGTCGTCATCTTGTCAAGCTTAGTCTTGTATCACAACATATCATTCAACTCACAGGCTCAATAACTTACCCAGCCCTAAATGGTGGCAATCCAGCTACTAGCTGGTATATAATACAGCCAAGAGCCCAGAGGTCAGAACTGTAGGGGATTAGAAAAATAAAAGTTAGGTTATCGATCTGTGCACATGTATTTCAACAAAGGTGAAACGGTTGGAGAACGCTGCTCTGTGAATAACCTGAAAGGGATGAGGGACTGAACTGGAGTAGCAGGATCATCCCGATCTCTGCCCCTACCTAATTCCTGGAGATTGAGTGGCATGGTGGCATAGTGATTAGCACTGCTGCATCACAGTGCCAGGGACCCAGGTTCGATTCCCCAGCTTGGGTCACTGTCTGTGTGGAGTTTACATGTTTTCCCTGTGTCTGCGTGGGTTTCCTCCAGGTATTCTAGTTTCCTCCCACAGTCAGAAAGACGTGCTGGTTAGCTGCACTAGCCATGCTAAATTCACCCTCAGTGTACACGAACAGGTGCGACCAGGGGCTTTCACAGTAGCTTCACTGCAGAGTGAATGTAAGCCTACTTGTGACAATAATAAATAAAAAGTCTGTTCTTCAGTGGCTCTCAACTGCGTTTTGGCTCTGATCCTGGCTTTGCCCAAGGTCACACTAAGTTCTCTACTCCATCCAGTGGCAGAAGCTGGTCAGTGCAGGCAGCTTCTAACTGCAACAACCAATTTCTGCCTCTAGATGGAGGCTGGTCAATCTCAAGTATTGTGTACTTTACTGAGGCGAGTCCAGAACTGTACAAAACTAAATTTAATTTGTATATTGTATTTATTTTATATTTAGTGATGTATTTTATTTTGCAAATAATCTCAGCTGGGAATGCACAGAAGATTGCAAGATTGGAAGTTGCAATCTTCCAACTTGCACCTTTTTTCCGGGCAAAAGAACTTAACTCCAACTCCGACATTGACTCCTATGGGGACCAAGGTTCACTTAAAGTTGTTTCATTTCAAATCACAGTTTTCAGAACACAACCATAGCTGAGGGTCTTACTGTTATTTGCCATTTGGGTGCAATACCAGAGGTTGCTCAGCAGCTGTAAACTGTACCTCATGAAGTTGCCAGCACCATCCCTGGTGGGGATGGGGGAAATCATTACAAAATGCCAGGTTTAAAGAGAAGTACCAGTACCAACACAGATCTGCATCGTGGTTTTACACTTGCCTTTTACAAGCTGATTTCTCCGTCAGAAGCTCTGGTGAAACATACTGTGCTGTTCCAACAAAAGAATTTGCTCGTGCTGCAATACCAAAGCAAGACAAAGTTGTGAAACATGCTTGCAGAATAATCGGTACACTCAATCACCAACACCATACTTTTATCCCAGTGTTTTACATTCAACTAGTGAAATTACACAGGTTTGGACAAAAGAGCAATCCCAAATTTTACAAAGGCACTTTCTGTAGTCAAAATACCACCCAAGACTTGTACTTATATGGCATCTTTTCAATTCTTAGGAGCAGATTCATTTTGCAAATGCTGTGATTTACGGAGGTCAGCATCCAAACTGCGTTGTGGCTTGGTTTGGAGTGCCTGACCCTAACTCCGCATATTTACTCCCAGGGCTTGTTTGGTTATTTATTTTTGCATACAAATTTTCCACCGATTGACAGGAAAGGGTTAGTTCTGCACCTTGCGTACTATCTGAAGATAATACTTTCGCTGTTCCAAAGTCGGTGATCCGTATGTGCATGTCCTCGCTCAGCAAAATATTCTCTGGTTTAAGGTCCCTGAAATCATTTAAAAATAAGGTTAAATCACAAAGAATTTGTTATATTTATTAGTGTCACAAGTAGGCTTACATCAACACTGCAATTGAGTTGCTGTGAAAGTCCCCTAGCTGCTACACTTCAGAGGGAGAATTTAGCATGGCCAATGAACCTAACCAGTACTTTTTCAGACAGAAAGGAAACTGGAGCACCCAGAGGAAACCCACAAAGACACGTGGAGAACATGCAGACTCCACACAGACAATGACCAAAGCCAGGAATTGAACTCAGATCTCTGGTGCTGAGATGCAGCAGTGCTAACCACTGTCCCTCTGAACCAACTAATCCAACATCTGAAGTTTATGGCTGAGCAAAGGCACAAAAAGCTAATCTCAGCTCAACCAAACCTACTCACTTTCTCAAACATGCTTCTCATTCTGCTCTCCCCATCACATCATGTTGCCCCCCGAAATGATTTATACTGCTCCCCTCAGAAGAACTTCCACTAATCCACTATTTGTCTTGCCCAACTTCACCTTATACCCCTAAATTTTAATTGTTACATTAAAGGTTTTCACCAGAAAACAAATTGATCAGGAAGCAAGGAGCAAAGTCAAAAGGGCTGACTAGGAGCTCATCAACACTTCCTCCACCTTAAGTCACAGATATAATGAGGGCTCCCTCTACCCCAGAGGAGCAGTAAGCCCTCACTATCCCCAGAGGCAGCCCTGCTCTCCTCAAAACTACTTTGGCCTTTGCTACATTTCTCTCTCTTCAAATAAAAACAAATTTCTACACAACTGCGTTGAGCACTCACGAACCACTTCAGTTCCCTTACTGACATCTACCTCCCTTTGGCCTTTCAAGATTTCATATGTTCTTCAATTTAAGGGCACCATGCAATCAGTCATACCACATTAGGATATAATAGTGAATGTCTTATATATTGCTGCCCTCAGTGTAATGTCTCTGACTCAGGAGTAGGAATGCACTGTGGCAGTAATGAGCAGATACCTCACCTGATAGAAAAGCAGTAGCATAATATCTTCTTTTGTAGGCCTCAATATGTTTAGAGGATCAGTCGCAATAAGTATAAATTGGATGGAAGGGTTTTCAGTCTTAAGACACCCAGGTTTCAAATACACACATGGAAATGAGACAGGGCTTTAGCAACAAGAAGTGCATTATCTTTGAACAATTATCTAGTGTGGGCCATTCTTAACCTTTAAATGCTAAGCAACAATATGGTGGGTAACTGCTGACTCTAAGTAGAAATCTGTTTCTTTAAATGTTCAGTGAGGGATCAGTAGTGGTTACAATGCCTTTTCACCAAGTCCAGCAATCAGCAGCTAAATGGTTGAAGTGCCATTTTATGGAATAGCAAGAAATAGAAACAGAAAATGCTAAAAATACTATCCGTGAATGCTATGCATGGATAACATTAATGGGCGGGACACAGACATGCACAATAAAATGTGGCTCCACAGGAGATGCAAATGGCAAAATGGCAACAGCAGAATCATTACCAGCACTGTCTGTCCACCCTGTAGACTGAGTGGAGGAATTCAACAGTCTGTAAGCATGATCAAGCTTCCAGCATTTGTCATCTTAGTTCTCCATCCATTCCCCCAGTGAGATTTCCACCCCAGCATCCTATACTGTTCCAAGGAACAGCACTTCATCTTTCCATTAGGTACTTTTATCGCTTTCCAAAGTTCAGCAATTTTAGATCATAACCACTGACCCCATCTTTTCAGGCAGCAGGTGCTGGTAATGTTTATGCTTCTGTCACTTAATAGTTCCTCCAGACCAACTTTTTCTTCTTTACTTTTCCCATTACCATCCCATTTTACCGTTTCTCATTAAACTCTCCTGCTTTTCACCAAAAAACAGACCTTCCCTACTTTTATCCCAACCCTGTGTATTTGCTTAAAATTTGTTACATCACTAACTTTGTCCCGTCTGACATAAGTCACAGAGCTTAAATGTGCTCTTTTTCTCTCTCTCCGCAGATGCAGCCTGATCTGTTTCCTGGATTTTCGATTTTTGTTTCAGGTTTTCAGCATCTACAATATTTCAACAGTTGTATCAGAGGAGTTCCACTTCCAACGCATTCTCTCTCCACTCTGACCTCAATCTCTCTCACTCATCTTTTCAATCCCACTATCCTATTCTACTGAAATCCAAGGCAAAGTCCTCACTATTATCCCATTACCCAGATTTATTTTCTCAAATCTACTCAACTGCTTCTTCTTTACTATTGGTAAAATCCTATCTTAACTTCCTTGCTTTTGCCAGTCCTTCACGTCTGCTTTTGGCTTTTCTAATCTTCCTCCTTCCCCCTTCGGATTTATATTCAACTCAATTTTCTGTTGTATTAAGAGTCTTAGATTTGTCAGATAATGCAGAGCCTCAGTTAAACTCTGCTATTCACCCAAAGAACTCTAGATTTTACATCCATGGCTATGGATGATATCCATATCACCTTCTGTTGATACTCTGGATCAATTTTCATCACAATTTATTCTTACTTAATTTAAATTCTTTTCCAGTCAAGTACCTTAATCTTTGACTGCTGTGAACACACAGTGCAAGTTTTTGATCCTAAGTTCAGATCGTGAAAGCCAGGCTTGCATCTGAATTGGAGCATTTACTGAGTTAGTTGGGTAGAACCCAGCCTTCATCACCTGAAACCACCAGCAGGAAGGCACAACTTGGAAGATGCTTTCCCATATTTTAAGGATTGACAGCACATTTCATCGTAACTACATTGAGGGCATTCTCCAGCAGGAGTTGCCGGAAAGTGATTAGGTTCAGGGATACAGGCTTGCATTTCTCCTGTACCAATTCTATAATGCAAAGCGGAAAGTTTAAAAGGATCTTTGTAGTTCGTACGGCTCAACTGAAATCCAGTGACCCACTGAAAGCAAATTCCTCCTGTATCAATAGACAGAAGTATTGAAACTCCTTACCTGTGTATGATCCCAATCTCATGTAAGTATTCTAGCGCTGAAACAATTTCAGCAGAATAAAATCGTGTGCAGTTCTCATCAAACGAGCCCTGCTTACGAATGTATTTAAGCAGCTCTCCATTTTTAGCATAACTAAGGCCAAAATCTGCATTGAAGTTAAGGACTAAACTGTGCTCTACAGTAAACACAGACTGAAAAACTTCAATTTGTATTTCTTTAATAATAATATAAATTCATGCAAGGCTGTGCTTCTGACAACTATTGCCCTTCTTGCAAATGATTGACAAATGCATGACTTCCTGGCATTTTTTTTTAAGCAGCAACTGGAATATTCCATAAAGACAAAGGATACAGAGCTTCTCATCATCCTGAAAAGTGAAGTAGAGTTTTACAAAAAAGGGGTGATCCAGGCGAGACATGATATCCCTCTCTCGGGTAACATATGGTACCTTATTCTCCTTAATGATATGACGCTTCTCCAGAATTTTAACTGCAAGACAACAAAGGAAGTTCTTCACTGAAGCTGCGTGTTAATGAGAAACAGATTATTTTAGTTTTCTACTGATGCTGCTGATCCTTACTGGTACACAGCTCCAAAAAGGTAAAAACAACCCTGTGCTGGTTGTCTACAAACCACGGGAAGCTCAAAATGAAATCCAACCCAGAACACATTTCTCTACTGGGGGTCACAGGACAGGGATAAGGGAACTCAGGACAATTTTCACTCTGTAGACTATGAAAACACCAGGCCAACAATAACTGGCTAGCTCCTGGCCTAGCTAACATCTGCTGACACTTGGCGGTTTGTTTCACATAATACCATAAATGGGGATAACTTTTCATTCAATTTAGCAGAGCAGCAGGAAATTACAAACATTCACACATTTGCCGGATGGGGAAATCCTTAGTTTTTGCAATATCCAACTAAACAAAATGAAACAAGCAAGTTTTAAGTTTATGCTCCCACTATCTGTCACTCTACTATGCTGACCAGGGCCATTCAACTTGCTTGCAGACACTTGGAAACACTGCTCTTAACCTGTTGTCAGGGTTGAGATCATGCATCCTTTCACACTTTGCCTTTAGTTTGCTTCTCAGCTCAGGGCGATATAGCACCGGGGAAGGAAAGAATCAGGCCTTTACTGTGACCAAGATCCAAAACTCAGCAATGTGGCCAAGCCCAAGTCACATCATCCCTGTGCCTCAATGTGTATATGACTCCACGATGTCTCCATGGCAGTTTCAAAAACCTGTATAGGACTTTGAGATCTTACACAGCCAGTGTAAGCTGGAAAGCAGTTTCCCCAAGATGATCATAGCCATGTGTGAGCCACGATGGGGTCAACAGCACAAAACCACTTCACAAACCCATTACTTACCAGCATATTCTTTACCAGTTGATTGCTCGCGGGCTAATACAACCTGCATAGAAACAAATAAAGCAATCAACCACATACTGCATAAATCCTTTTCGAAAAGGCAGCCTCAAGTGTTCATTTACATGCTTCAATGCCAAAGGCAAGACTCCTTCTCTCCACATTAAAGGCTTTGCTCCCTTTTTTAAACTCAGTGCCACACACCATTACTGCACGTCTGACACTAACACTCCTTTACCACAGTATCAGCCTGGATTATATGCTCAAAGCCACCAGCATACTTGAATACTTGAAGCAATGACCACTCCTCACAGCCCTGCCTGACATGTTGTGTATTTCCAGCATTTTGTGTTTTTATTTGAATTTTCCAGCCTTAGCAGAATTCTGCTTTTGTGCTCGTCTCCTGATGCACTCGATTTGACTGAAAGACCTGACATGGACAAAAGGACATTTCAGTGGCCAGCTTTGATTAATGAAGAATGACATTCCTTCTTGAGATGTTTGATGCGTAGTGGATGCACCCCATAACTGATGCCAGGTATGTGGAGTGTTTGGAGTTTACTGACAGGAACTGCACACCATACTAGAATGTGGGTAAGCTGACATTGGTTTGAAAGTTTCATGAGGCACCTGCAAAGAACTTGACCCATCTACCAACCATCATTATTGGTTAATTAATTAACAGCACCTTAGTATTAAGGTGAGGATTCTCAGGTACTGGAACAGAGGCAACAGGGATTAACTGCTATCTTCTCCCAGCAGTAGTCATCTCACAGACCATGCCCACCCCAAATTCAGTACAACTCTCAAAGAACAAAGAAAATTACAGCACAGGAACAGGCCCTTAGGCCCTCCAGGCCTGCATGACATGATGCCCGACTTAACTAAAACTCCCTACCCTTTTGGGGACCATATCCCTCTATTCCCATTCTATTTATATATTTGTCAAAACATCCCTTAAAAGTCACTTCCGCATCCACTTCCACTACCTCCCCCAGCAACGAGTTCCAGGCACCCACCACCCTGTGTAAAAAAATCTGCCTCGTACACCTCCTTTAAATTTTGCCCCTCGCACCTTAAACCTGTGCCCCCTATTGACTCTTCCACCCTTGGAAAAAGCTTCTGACTATCCACTCTGTCCATGCCTCTCAATCTTGTAGACTTCTATCAGGTTGCCCCTCAACTTCTGTTGTTCCAGTGAGAACAAACCAAGTTTCCCCGACCTCTCCTCATAGCTGATGCTCTCCATACCAGGCAACATCCTGGTAAATCTTTTCTGTACCCTCTCCAAAGCCTCCGCATCCTTCTGGTAGTGTGGCGACCAGAATTGAACACTATATTCCAAGTGCGGCCTAACTAAGGTTCCATGGAGCCGACGAGGGAGTGAGCTATCTTGGATCTGGTGTTATGTAATGAGGTGGGTAGAATGAGGGACCTTGCAGTGAAGGATCCTCTTGGGGAGAGTGATCATTGTATGGTGGAGTTTCTGGTGCAGATGGAGGAGGAGAAAGTGGGTTCCCGGACACGCGTCCTTTGTTTGAACAGAGGGGAGTACGGTAGGATGAGAGAAGAATTGGCGAATGTGGACTGGGGGAGCGCATTGGAAGGTAGGTCTGCTGAGGAGCAGTGGAGGATCTTTAAGGAGATCTTTCTTGGGGCCTCAGCTATTTACCATTTATATAGATGATCTGGAGGAGGGAACCGAGTGTATGGTGTCGAAATTTGCTGATGACACCAAGATTGGTGGAACGGGAAATTGCGCGGAGGGTGTGGAGAGTCTACAGAAGGATCTAGATAGGCTGGGCGAATGGGCCAGGAACTGGCAAATGGAATTTAATGTTGGCAAGTGCGAGGTGGTCCACTTTGGTAGGAATAATGGTAGGAAGGATTATTACTTACGTGGCGAAAAACTGCAGCAGGCGACAGTGCAGAGGGACCTTGGGGTCCTTGTGCATGAGTCGCAAAAACCCAGCCTGCAGGTGCAGCAGGTGGTCAGGAAGGCTAATGGGATGCTGGCCTTCATAGCGAGGGGGATTGAATATAAAAGTAGGGAGGTCTTGCTGCGGCTGTATAGGGCATTGGTGAGGCCGCAGCTGGAGTACTGTGTGCAGTTTTGGGCGCCATACTTACGCAAGGATATTTTGGCCTTGGAGGGAGTGTAGAGGAGGTTTACTAGGCTGATGCCGAAGTTGAAGGGGTTGAGCTATGAGGAGATCTCATTGAGACATATAAGATGATGAATGGGATGGATAGGATAGAGGTGGAGAGACTCTTCCTGCTCAGAAAGGACAGTAGGACTAGGGGGCACAGCCTCAAGATAAAGGGGGGACAGTTTAGAACGGAGTTGAGGAAGAACGTCTTCACTCAGAGGGTGGTGAATCTCTGGAATTCTCTGCCCGTTGAAGTGGTGGAGGCTACCTCGCCAAATATTTTTAAGACGCGGGTTGATGGGTTTTTGATAAGAGAGGGGATTAAGGGTTATGGGGAGAGGGCAGGAATGTGGAACTGAGCCACAACAGATCAGCCATGATCTTATTGAATGGCGGGGTAGGCTCGAAGGGCTAGATGACCTACTCCTACCCCTATTTCTTATGTTCTTATATAAAGCTGCAACATGACTTGCCAATTTTTAAACTCAATGCCCCGACCGATGAAGACAAGCATGCCATATGCCTTCTTGACTACCTTTTCCACCTGCATTGCCATTTAGTGACCTGTATACCTGAACACCCAGATCCCTTCGCCTATCACTACTCTAGGGTTCTACCATTTACAGTATATTTCCTCTCCGTATTAAACCTTCCAAAATGCATTACCTCACATTTGTCCAGATTAAACTCCATCTGCCACTTCTCCGCCCAAGTTTCCTATATCCTGCTGTACCCTCTGATGGTAACCGCAAATCCACCAACCTTAGTGTTGTCCATAAACTTACTAATCAATCCAGTTACATTTTCCTCCAAATCACATATATATTACAAGCAGCAAAGGTCCCAGCACTGATCCCCGAGGGATATCACTCGTCACAGCCCTCCATTCAGAAATGCACCTTTTCACTGCTACTCTATCTTCTTTGACCGAGCCAGCCTTGTATCCACCTTACCAGCTCATCTCAGGTTCCATGCAACTTCATCTTCTGCACCAGTCTGCCACAAGGGACCTTGTCAATGGGCCTTACTGAAGTCCACGTAGACAACATCCACTGCCCTACCCTCATCAATCATCTTCATCACTTCTTCAAAAAACTTGATCAAGTTTCTCTTCACAAAACCATGTTGCCTCTCACTAACACATTCACTTATTTCCAAGTGGGAATAAATCCTGTCTTGAAGAATCCTCTCCAATAATTTCCCTACCACTGATGTAAGGCTCACCTGCCTGTAATTACCTGGATTATTCTTGCTACCCTTCTTAAACAAAGGAACAACATTGGCTATTCTCCAATCTTTGGGACCTCCCCTGTAGCCAGGGAGGATACAAACATTTCTCTCAAGGCCCCAGCAATTTCCTCCCTTGCCCCCCTCAATATTTTGGGGTATATTCCATCAGGCCCTGGAGATTTGTCTTCCTTAATGTTTCCCAAGAACCCCAATACCACTACCTCCTTTTTGATCTCAACATGACTCAAACTATCTACACACACTTTCCCAGAGTCATCATCCACCAAATCCTTCTCTTTGGTGAATACTGACGCCAAGTACTCATTTAATACCTTGTCTACTTCCTCTAGCTCCACACATAGATTCCCTCCCTTGTCTTTGAGCGGGCCAACCCTCTCCTTGGCTACCCTCTTGCTCTTTATATAAAAAGCTCAGGACTTTCCTCAACCCTGCTGGCCAATGCTTTCTCATGACTCCTTTAGGCAAGGAGTAAGGACAGCTAAAGTTTCTTTCTACTTTCCTTGTACTCCACACTTGCTTTGGGTGCTCCCAGTCTCATAGCTTTGAGAAATGCTTCCTTTTTCTCTTTGACCAGGCTCACAATATCTGTCATTATCCAAGGTTCCCAAAACTTGCCATGCTTATCCTTCCTTCATCCTTACAGGAATGTGCCCATTCTGAAACTCTATCAACTTGCACTTGAAAGCCTCCCACATGCCAGATGTTGATTTGCCCTCAAACTACATTCTTCAGTTCCTGCCTAATATTGTTGTAATTAGCCTTTCCCCAATTTAGCTCAAAAGCAGCAAATAAGCAAAACTTCCAAGGAAAAGCAGCACTGGAATTTCTATCCAAATTTCCCTGGTGATAGTATGCAACACACAATCCTGATCAGTTGCATTCCATAAAAGCAAGCTGCAGTCAAAACAGCAAAAAAAAATTAAATTGTGCACATGCTATTTAAAACTTCCTCAGCCAGAGGACCCACTCACTTTCTGGCAAGACAATAAATCATAATAGCATGAACTAATTTTAATATGCATAAACTACTACATGGGGAATAGCTTGCTTGAGATTTACTAAGGTATCCATTCAATCCTGCTACAAGCAAAGACTTTAGAGGCCATATCCATTAAACAAAACACACAATGCTGCCAGAGATTCTGATGCATTCAAACCAAGATCTTGGCCACTCCATGGGCTCAAAACACCAACACATCCATTTGTGGGTTACATTATTCTGTGGACTTCTGTAAATTAGGCCTTCCTTCAAATAGATTTCAAATAATTAACACAAAACTTGGAAAAAATTAGGGCTATATGATGAAAGTACCAGCAACCTGTCTGTAAAGTTTGAGTCCACAGGATTTCCCAATGTACTTCAGAAGGAATGGATTATTTTTGAAATGTATCACACGTGTAGGCAAATACAGTGAGGTGTCAGTCTAGACTTGTTCTCAAGTGCTGGGCTAGTCTTCAATTGAAGACTCCTTGACTGAGAGTGCTTTACAGTGAAGTAAGTTAAGCAGCTGGACAATTCATCTGACACTCATTAGCCTATACATGTGAATTACTGGTAATAGACCATAAAGCTTTATCCCCATCTGTTTGAAGGTCCTTCCCCATGTACAAGAGAGAAGTACAGAAGGGCGACAGGCTAGCATATAGATACTTATGGGGAAAACAGAAAGAAGATGGGGAAGGCAGCAGAGAGAATACTAATTAATACAGTTAACCTGATAATATAGCCAAACATGCAGCTATTAAAAATGGCAATATACAAACAGACATTTAAAATACATACCGTTGAGAATGATCCCTCCCCAAGAATCTTGCCAAACTTGAAGTCTTCGGGCCGTTTTTTCCGTGGCTGCTGAGTGTGCCCCGCTGATGGTTGCCGCTGGGACTGTGCTGTCGGTTGTGGCCGCTGTCCCACGTGCTGTGGTAAAGAGCTGACCACTGGTCCAGTATCGCCTGCACTACTGTCCATGGTGATACCAGAGATAGCAGGCCGTGCGTTGGAGTCGGGCTGATTTCTCACCATGGATGGAGATGGACATGAGCAGAGGACCACACTAGATTGGATGGGAACAGCATCATACTGCAAAATGGAGCAAAAAGAAAATTTACAAGTTCAATAAACAGAAAACAAATCACAAAGCACAGGATCAAGACATGCATTGTGCAACTTCACATGTAAACCATAGAGGCAAATTATGAGTCACTACGTAACCATCCACGAAACCCTGTCTTCTGCACAGGTCGTATTAGAATGACAGAACAAAGTCATGACAAATCCCCAAAGACCCTGGTATTCACCAGTAACAGCCCCATGACTCCCTGACTGGAAAAAACTCACACTCAGGAGAGGAAAATGGGAACAACACACAAGGAAGATTCTCTGCTGTCATCTGCAGGCAATGAGAATAGTAACAAAACAAGTCAGTTTTCCTGCCAGGTTTTCTTCTTGTTGGCAGTTGGGGACATTGTCACAGATCAATATCGTGTCCACTCGGTATTCTTTGCATGGGATCCAGTTACATGTCAATTTATTAAACCAAAACTCATTTTTGTCCAACATCAACATTGCCAATCAGGATTTGGGGAATGGAGGGAAGAGCTCCTAGTACACCAGTCGAAGGAGGAAGCAGTATGTTGGAGTATCAGCCTCTGTCAGTGTACTAGTCTTGAATCAAAGTGCTAAAGCTTGGCCACCAATTCCAGAATTCCCACAAGTGCTTCCTCGATCGGACTGCATAAAAACGTGACCAGATTTATTGTCACGTTTTGGCATACAGCGTAAAGTATTGTTTCTTGCATGTTATACAGACAAAGCATACATAAGGTACACAGGGGAGAAGAAAAGGAGAGGGTGCAGAATGTGTTACAGTCATAGCTAGGGTGTAGAGAAAGATCAACTTAATGTAAGGTAGATCCATTCAAAGGTCTGATGGCAGCAGGGAAGAAACTGTTCTCAAGTTGGTTGGCACATTATCTCATATTTGTATATTTTTCTTGACAAAAGAGAGTATGCTTGGGTTGCATGGGGTCCTTGATTATGTTGGCTGTTTTTCTGAAGCAGTAGGAAGTGTAGACAGAGTCAATGGAGGGGAGGCTGGTTTGAGTGATGGACTGAGCTTCGTTCACAACCCTTTGTAGTTTGTTGTAGCTTTGGTCAGAGTAGGAGCTATATCAAGCTGTGATACATCCAGAAAGGATGCTTTCTATGGTGCATCTGCAAAGGTTGGTGAGAATCATAGCGGACATGCCGAGTTTCCTTAGCCTCCCAAGAAAGTAGGAGTGTTGGTGGGCTTTCTTAACCACAGTGCTGATGTGGAGGGACCAGGACAGATTTTTGGTGATCTGGACATCTAGAAACTTTTCTACTTCATCCCCTTTGATATAGACAGGGGCATGTCTTCCACTATGCTTCCTGAAATTGATGACTATCACCTTCATTTTACTGACATTTTGAAGGAAAGATTGTCATCATATCAATTCACCAGATTCTCTACCTCCTTCCTGTACTCCATGTCATCATTGTTTGAGATCTGACCCGCCTATGGTGCTGTCATCAGCAAACTTGAAAATGGAGTTGGAGTGGCATTTGGCCACACATAGGATATAAGGATCTGGGGACATAGTCTTGTGGGGCATTGGTGTTGAGGATAATTGTGGAGGTGGTATTGTTGCCTATCGTTATTGATTGCAGCCTGTGGGTTAGGAAGTCTAGGATTCAGTCACAGGGAGGAGTTGAGCCCTAGGCCATGGAGTTTGAAGATGAATTTTGTAGGAATAATGGTGTTGAAGGCTGAGTTGCAGTCAATAATAGCAGCCTGGCATAAGTGTCTTTGTTTTCAGGTGATCCAGAGTTGAGTGTAAGGCCAGGTAGATGGCATCTGCCGTGGACGTTGCAGCGAAAGGCGAACTGAAGTGGATCAAGGCAGTCTGGGAGGCCGGAATTGATCATACTATGACTAGCCTTTTGAAGCACTTCATGATGGATGTCAGAGCCTTCGGGCAATAGTCTTTAAGGCACGCTGCCTGGCTTTTCTTTGGTACAGCGATGATCATCATCTTCTTGAAGCAGCTAGGGATCTCTGATCAGTGCAAGGAGAGGTTAAAGGTGACTGCAAGTACCACTGCCAGCTGGTCCACACAGGATCTGAGTGCTCACCTGGATTCAAGTGACTGAACAGAATTTCTACCCTCTTCCAAAGGCATTAATCCATTTTAATGGGATATGGTTATACAAGCCGTCATCTTTCTGTGGTACCTTACTCGTGTCCAAAACTGACAAAGGTCAGACCAGCAGGTATTATTTAGTACTAAGCCTTAGGAAAAGGGAACTAAACAGAGGGCTATTCAGTGTTTAGGAGGAACAGACAGAAAGGAAAAGATGGCAGAGTTCCATTGTTGATTAAAGATATTGATATGATATTGAGGAAAGATATTAGCACAGATGATGTGGAAACTGTATGGGTCAAGTTAAGAAACATGAAAGGGCAAAAACATTTGTTGGGATCGTATACAGACCACCAAACCGTTGTGGCAATGTTGGGAATAGCATTGGACAGAAAATCAGAGATGCATATGTTAAAGGAGCATCTGTAATTATGGGTAACTTTAATGTGCATATCAATTGAGAGAGTCAAATCAGAGTACAACAGGGGAGGAATTTCTGGAGTATATATGGGATGGTTTTCTGACCCAACAAGGGTACAGGCCATCTTGGACTGGGTATTGTGCAACGAGAAAGAATTAGTTGGCAATCTAGTTGAGAGAGAACTCTTGGAGATGAGTGACCATAATGTGACAGAATTTTTTGTCAAGGAGGATAATGACATAGTTGATTCTGAGACCAGGGTCCTGAATCTCAATAAAGGTAACTATGATGGAATGATCAATTGGTCATGATGGACTGGGAAATATTACTGAAAGGAAAGACAGTGGACAGGCAATAGCAAGCATTTAAGAGTATGAGAGTAAGCTAGTGGAGAACATAAAAATTGACTAAAATTTTTTCTAGGTATGTAAAGATGAAAAGATTGATAAATGTAGGCCCCTTTCAGACGGAAATGGGAGAATTTATAATGGGGACCAAAGGAATGGCTGAGGAACTACATTCATACTTTACATCTGTCTTCACAAAGGAAGACAGGAATGATGTACCAGAAGTTTGAGATAAATAAGTTTTAGTGAGGAGCTGAAGGAAATCAGTATTTGTAGAGAATGGTTTGGGGGAAATTGTTGGGATTGAAGATGGATAAATCTCCAGGGCCTGTGATCAAGAAGGCGAATGGGATGCTGGTCTTTATAGCGAGGGGGATAGAATATAAAAGCAGGGAGGTCTTGCTGCAACTGTACAGGGCACTGGTGAGGCTGCAGCTGGAGTACTGTGTGCAGTTTTGGTCGCCGCACTTGCGCAAGGATATTTTGGCCTTGGAGGGAGTGCAGAGGAGGTTCACTAGGCTGATACCGGAGATGAGGGGGGTTGGACTATGAAGAGAGACTAAATAGACTGGGTCTGAGGAACTTCTTCACTCAAAGGGTGGAGAATCTCTGGAATTCTCTGCCCGTTGAAATGGTGGAGGCTACCTTGCTAAATATACTTAAGTCATGGGTAGATAAGTTTTTGGTAGGCAAGGGAATTAAGAGTTATGGGGAGAAAGCGGGAAAGTGGAACTGAGCCACTTCAGATCAGCCACGATCTTACTGAATGGCGGGGCAGGCTCGAAGGGCTAGATGGCCTACTCCTGCTCCTATTTCTTATGTTCTTATCTCCATCCCAGAGTACATAAGGAAGTGGGCCTGGAAACAACAGATCAATTGGTGGTCATTTTCCAAAATTCTTTGGACTCTAGACTGCTTCCCACAGATTGCAGGGTAGGTAATGGGAGCCCGCTATTCAGAAAGGGAGGTAGAGAGAAAACAGGGAATTAGAGCCCAGTTAGTCTAACATCAGTACTGAGGAAGTTGCTAGGGTCCATTAGCAAGGATTTCATAGCTCAGTATTTGGAAAGCAGTAGTATATATAATCAGACAAAATGAGTCCAAAGATGTGCAGGTTAGGTTGTTTGGCCACGCTAAAATTGCCCCTTAGTGTCCTGAGATGCATAGGTTAGAGAGGTTAGCGGGTAAAGTATGTAGGAATATGGGAGTAGGCCTGGGTGAAATTGGAGATGGTGCAGACTTGATGGCCCCAATGGCTTCTTTCTGCAGTGTAGGGTTTCTATGATTCTGTGAATTAGCATGGATTACAAATGGGAAATCGTATTTGACAATTCGTTGAGGATGTAACTAGTAGAGTCGACCAAAGAGAAGAGAACTGGTGGGTGTGATTTTTAGACTTTCAGAAAGCTTTCGACAAGATCTTATATAGGAGTTAGAGCATATAGGATGGCAGGCAGTGTCTTGAAAGCTGGTTAGCAGATAGGAAGCAAAGAGTTGGCATAAATCTCTATCTTTCTTGGCAAGCAGTGACTAGTGGGGTGACACAGGGATCTGTGCTAGGACCCCAACTGTTCACATTATACATTAATGATTTGTAAGAGGGAACTAAATGTATTATCTCCAAATTTGCAGATGATACAAAGTTGGACTGGAGGGTGAGCTGAGAGGCGGATGCAGAGATGCTTCAACTTGATTTGGATAGGCTGAGTGAATCGGCATTTGCATGGCAGATACAATATAGCATGGACAAATGTGACATTATCCACTTCGGAAGCAATAATAGGTAGGCAGATTATTATGGGTTTAGTGGGTTTAAATGATGCCAGGCCTAGGAAACAAAGTTTTGTATGTTTTCTGGTCATCAGTCAAAAGATGAACTCTTACATGCAAAACAAAGGAACGTAGCAGCACTAAACAGTCATATTCCTTAATGATATTCTGCAATATCTCAAGTAATACCAGATCAAAAATTATACTTTTAAAGTGCCTCAAATTTTAAACTTTGCATTCTTTCAAAACATTTCACTAACTTGCCCAGCTGTTTTTTTTTGAAAAAGTTTGGTGGATTTTCTACTAAATAAAAATAACATCTGGTACTTTCCCAGTAAGTGCCTTCAGCTACCATTTTAGTCTTAGAAAATCTACATAAGCCACAGAAAGTGCATAGGTTTCTCCCCAAGACATACTGAAATTGACAAGTGCAGCAAAATCAAGATGACTGTTCAAGACTCAGGACACTGATAATTATCACCACTTTTTGTACTAACTTGCTAATCAGTCAGAAGAAGGTACTTAAACAAAAGCAAACATCAATACTCAAAGTTACAGAATGGTATTCATGGAACACCTTGATGAGTAAATTCTTAGGATCGCAGGAACACAAGTAGGCCATTTAGGAACACGAAAAGACCATTCAACACCTCAAACCTGCCCCACCATATCAGAGATCACTTGTACTGCAATGCCATTTACCTGCCTTTGTGACTCCTAATTGGATTACCAAATAGTACAAAGATAAGATCATGCCTCCTTGTCCTTGCCAATCCTATTATGGGAAACATCTATATATCTTCCGATCCCCGGACGGTCGTGCCACAAACCTACCCAGTAAGATATACTATTGGACCGTTGGACGTCCCAATGCAAGGGCAATAGGGAAATTACCCAGAACGTTTAAACTTCTGATTGGCAATTCTCCTGCGCGTGGAGCCCTCTGAGAAAGTCGGAGACATTGTTGGAGGGTTCCAATTCACTTATCTGGATTGATACCCAGGAAATGTTGGATGGAAAAAAAAATCCAACTACCAGGTACCTGTACAACTCCCACTCCCTGACCTAGAGGCCCTGAAACCAGACCACCCTATTTCACCCTGCCAGCCACCTTATCCAATTACCTCACTACATAAAATGTCTCAAAGCTTTTCAGCGTACATGTGAATGAAGATTCACCAAAATACAGCAGCCAGAACCACAAGGAGAGGATGTGGCTTCACTTTCCCCAAAGATCCTGCTCCACAAGGAAGGATCTTGAGATCAGCTACGCTCCACATTTCTGAAGAGGCTGAATTAGGCCTGGAATGAAGAGCTCTATTTTTGTGTAAAAAAATAGGAACACAGTGGCAATCCAAGGGTGATCGCCATCCCTGGGAAGATTCAGCCTACTTACCTTAACAAACACTTGTTTCTAAAACCTCAATCAGATCATCGCTCAATCTTCTAGACTCAAGAGATTGCAAGTCAAATTTATGCAAACCATTATAATTTAATTGCTCTGCATCTTACAGTACTTAAAGAAGTGGCCCTAGAAATAGTGAATGCATTGAAGATCATTTTCCAGCATTCTCTAGACTCCGGAAGAGTTCCAATCAGTTAGAGGGCAGCTAACGTAATCCCACTTTTTAAAAAAGTAGGGAGAGAAAACAGGAGTTATAGACTGCTCAGCCTGACATCAGTGATGGGCAAAATGCTGGAGTCAATTATTAAGGATGTAATAACTGAACATTTGGAAAGCAGTGACAGGATCGGTCCAAGTCATCATGGATTCACTAAAGGGAAATCATGCTTGACAAATCTTCTGGAATTTTTTGAGGATGTGATCAGAAGAGAGGACAAGGGTAAACCAGTGGATGCTTTGTATCTGGACTTAAAAGGTTTTTGACAAGCTCCCACACAACAGATTAGTGAGCAAAATTAAAGCTTATGGTATTGAGGTAATTTATTGACGTGGATAGAGAACTGATTGGCAGACAGGAAGCAGAGAGTGGGAATAATCGGATCTTGTTCAGGGTGGCGGGCAGAGACTAGTGGGGTACCGCAGGGTTCAGTGCTGGGTCCCCAGCTATTCACAATATATATTAATGATTTGGATGAAGGAATTGAATGCAATATCTCCAAATTTGCAGGCAACATTAAGCTAGATGGCCATGTGTGCAGTGAGGAGTATGCCAAGAGGCTGCAGGCTGATTGAGTGGGCAAATACAATATACTGTGGATAAATGTGAGCTTATCCACTTTGGTGGCAAAAACAGGAAGGAAGATTATCTGAATGGTGGCAGTTTAGGAAAAAGGGAAGTGTAACATGACCTGGGTGTCATGGTGGAACAGTCACTGAAGGTTAGCATGCAGGTCCAGCAGGCAGTAAGGAAAGCTAGTGGCATGCTGGCCTTCATAGCGAGAGGATTTGAGTATAGGAGTAGGGATGTTGTGCTGCAGTTATATAGGTGAGACCACACCTTGAGTATCGTGCAGAGTTTTAGTCTCCTATTTTGAGGAAGGACATTCTTGCTATTGATGGAGTCCAGTGAAGTTTTACTAGATTGATTCCCAGAATGGCAGGACAAGCATACGAAGACTGGATTAACTGGGTTTGTACTCACTGGAATTTAGAAGAACGAATGTCCATCGAAACATATAAAAATCCTGATGTGACTGGACAGGCTAGATGTGGGAAGAATGTTCCTGATGTTGGGGAAGTCCAGAACTAGGAGTCACAGTCTAAGAAAAGGGGTAAGCCATTCAGGACTGAGATGAGGAAGAACTTCTTCACTCAGTTGTGAACCTGTGAAATTCTCTATCACAGAAAGCTATTGGGGCCAGTGTGTTAGATATGTTCAGTACCGAGCTGGATGTGGCCCTTGTGGCTAAAGGGATCAGAGGATATGGAGAGAAAGTGGGAGCGGGATACTGAAAGTACATGATCATATTGTGTAGTGGTGCTGGCTCAAAGGGCTGAATAGCCTACTCCTGCACCTATTTCCTGTATTTCTATGTTTAACATCCAAGCCCTGGCATCATTCTGATGAATCTCCATGGTACTCCATCGATAGACAATATGCTTTACCTGAGGTGCAGTGCCCAGAACTAAACAATGCTCCAGGTGGCCTCTGATCCTTCACTTTCAGTCCCTTTGTATACTTCCCAATACTCCCATAGAATGCCACAGGAGAATCTCGCCTGTCATTTCCATATAATGCTTCATCACATAACAAACAGCTTTAACACTTCGGCATATGCAGTGGCTAAATTTCAGTATTGTCCTCCAAATCGCAATGAGGTGAATGAGAAGTTACCCTTTCAGGTAATGACACCAGGAAAACTCACTGGCATCTCCAAACCTGACTTTCTAGATATTTTGGTTTGCTTCACAATCTCCATCTTCAACATTTTATTGAGTTCCTAGCTCTCTTACTGCTACATTTTTTATTCTTTCATGGGATGTAGGCGTTACTGACTGAGCTAGCATTTATTGCCAATCCCCAACTGCCCTCGAGGAGGCAGTTAAGAGTCAACCACAATCACAGGCAGGCCAGACCAGATAAGGACGGCAGATTTTCTTGAGGGCATTAGTGAACCAGATGGGCTTTTATGACAATCGATAATAGTTTCACGATCATCACTAGATTTTTAATCCCAGATGTTTTGTTGAATTCAAATTTCATGGTTTGCTGTCATGGGATTTGAATCCACATCCCTGGATATTATTTTGGATCTCTGGATTACTAGTCCAACAATGGTTTCACTACATCACTGCCTCCCCAGCACTGTTCTCCTGGGGAAATACTGTAGTCTTAAAATCCATAATATCTATAAGCTTGCATGCAGCTGGGATCTGAAGGCCCTGCCTGACTAATTCAGACCTCCTAGATCATTTCCAGTTGGATCGTCAATCTCCCTCTTGGTCAATGCTGCTTACTGTCATATCATAGGTGAGTGATCTGAAGCTCTGGAATACAAAAACTTGACCTTTGGGAATCAGTATATCTGCTAGTGGGATCTTTAATAGTTTTAGTTGTTTCTATCCTTTTTTATATCTAGCACAAATGTCTGAATTTTAAGTTTATATTTACTTGCTGGTGTTCCACAGATCCTTCACTCAAGCAACAAGAATTGCATTTATATTTTCTAGCACCTCTTCATAATTCTTAGCACTTCACAAATTATCCAAGGATTGGTTATTTATGTATCATTGCTGTTTGACACCTTTGTTTGTAGGCAGTGACTTAATAGCATTATCATTAGACTCATAATCCAGAGAACCAGGGTAATGCTCTGGCGAACGGGTTCAAATCCCATCTCGGCAGATGGTGAAATCTGAATTAAATTAAAAGAAAAAGAACTAAAAATCTAATAATGGCTATGAAACCATTGTCAATTGTTGTAAAAACCTATCAGGTTCACTAATGTCCTTTAGGGGAGGAAATCTGCCACCCCCACCTGGTCTGGCCTGCATGTGACTACAGACCCACAGCAATGTGGTTGACTCTCAAATGCCCTTAGGGATGGGCAGTAAATGCTGGCCCAAGCAACGATGCCCATTTCTCATGGATGAATCATAGAAACTCTACAGTAGAGAGAGAGGCCATACGGCCCATTGAGTTTGCACCAACCACAATCCCACCCAGGTCCTACCTCCATATCCTTACATTTTTACCCACTAATCTACATATCTCAGGATACTAAGGGGCAATTTAAGCATGGCCAATCAACGTAACCCGCACATCTTTGGATTGAGGGGGGAAACCGGAGCACCCAGAGGAAATCCATGCAGACACGGGGAGAACGTGCAAACTCCACACAGAGTGACCCAAGCTGGGCATTGAACCCAGGTTCCTGGTGCTGTGAAGCAGCAGTGCTAACCACTGTGCTACCCAATAATAGTTTGAAAAAAACTGTTGCATGTTTCCTACAACATTGACAATACTTCAGGAAAAAATATTAGATTAACTGTAAAGTACTTTGGAACATATTGAGGCTTGAAAGACACTAAATAGATGCAAATTATTTCTTACATAAAATTGCTAAATTCATACAGGGTTCTTCCACTTTACTACAGGCTTACTATTTTTGAGTGGCAGAAGCTAAATGAGTGAAATGAGTTCTAGAATCACTTCAAAAAGTCTGAGTCTTGCTGCACATTTTGGGTATACATGAACAGAAACCATTTCTTCTTTGTATGTTAGTCTCACTTTTATTCCCCATGTAAAGTGATAAGCTCACTGACAGAAACCAGATCTTGTTGAATGACTCAATGAAACCTCACCCCAATGCTATTTTTGCGATTTCTTGATATTTTAAAAGTACAGGATTTTGCTTTTTCCATGCACTATAAAGTCACATCTCATTAAAAACATACTTCACTGCTAAAAGCCCACAGATTCCCAAACTAGAGTTAAAACTTCAAAATTAGTCAAGCTCGCCTCTAATATTGGTTAATTAGTAATAATTACACTCACTGAAATTAATGGGATGAAGGAAAGAAACTGAAGGGCTTGAAGGAGTTCTCAAAGATAGGTGCTTAGTCTGCTATCCTCCCAATAAAACAATTCAAGTCAATTGTTGAATTGCACATGCCCCACAATTGAGGAAACTGGATTGGAGAAGGAGTGTCACGAAGGAATCATTTACATTTATTCCGCAAATAATCCCTTTAGCCAACTATTCCATTTTCAGTTCTGTGGCCACTGGGCACCAGTGCTAAATGGAGGCATTAGAGGTCATGTGATGCAACCACAGGAGTGGCTGTGTTTTCACAAGCTCTGATGCTGCTCATCTTTTAATACTTTCTTTCATCCTAACACGGGACCTGTAATTAGTTAATCCTGATGTGTTTTTGGAAAATCCTGGTTAATTTTTTTTGATTGCAGAAAACCAAATAATGTAAAGAAATCCTTGTTTGAGAGATGCAGTCAGAACAGACTTGGGTGAGGCCTGGTTCACAGTGGTAGCGTAGGTGGTCAGCATGTCCATGCTTAGGAGCTACAATTGGCACCAAAGTGAAAACCGTTTTTAGGAGCAAAAATGTAGAAGACGTTTGTTCTCCGATATAGATCGAGTACTCAACACAACAAACTGAAATATCCTATAAAGAATGAATGATGTGGAGGTTATAATTCTCTCAGTTGAGGAGATTTCCTTGGTGAAGGTTCACCTTCATTCCTTGGAAATTCTGCTGTATGGTGTCTCAGCTGATAATAAGAACTGGTCTCCATGCTTACATAATCTTGATGTGAGGACTGATCATCTGGAGTTCGATGCAACACATTTCATCTGGTTTTCCAGTCTGGTACCTGGGCCACCGATTTTGTGCTATCTTGACCTCAATTCTCGTCTAGAAGGATCAGAGGCGACTGATCACGACAGACATTCCCTGCCTGCAGGGGCCTGGGCTCACGCTCATCTGGGCTCGAGGAAGACAGCATGGAGGAGATATGGATATTTTGGTGAAATTCTGGACGATTCCTGGATGTTCTTCAACAATCCGGTTATGGCTTCACATTTTGTCTAATTCCATGAATGGCTTATAATTATGCAGTTCATTTTAATCCTGAACTGTGTTCCCTTGTGATTTTACTCCCGATCATGTGATGTGACAATTCCTTTTAACCTGATACAGGCATGTGTCCAATATAGAGGCTTGAAATTTTTTTTCTTTTGCCTGTTAGCCTGTAAATTCGACGTCACTGTTTTTCATATCCCTGCTGATGGCTCTTCCACCGGTGTGCTCCAGCAATGAGAGGGGGAAAAGGGGCCTTGGTTTTCAGCTAGGGCCCTCTTCTTTCTTTATTCTCATCAGGTAGTGCACCGAGTGGGTTTTATGTCTTAAAGGTTGTGTGATGCATATTTAATTGTTTTTTGTGTGCTGTCATCCTTGCATTTGCACAGAAGGCATACAATATTTTGTGGTACCCTTTGCTTTAGATATAGTGAAGATGAATAGTGCCACAGCAAGGTACTGGATGGACAAATAGATGTAGAGATGGTTGATATGGCCACAAGTCCTCATTTTAGTGAAGCCCCCAATCCCCTGGCCATTACAACCATTGGTATTATGTTTTTTGTTAGTTATCCTGGTTCCAAGAAATTCTGTGCTTATTCTATGGTGGCGCAGGCAGATTAAACATCGGGAGTGACTGGACTTCTTTTCCTTGCCATTGGCACTTCTGGTTGATGGGAAAGTGGGGGGAGGTGTGTGTGGTGGTGTGTGCTTGAGCACAGTTAATGAGTCTTTTTGAGTTGAGTATATTAGGACTGGTTTTCTGGAAGTTACTTGAATGGGTAAGCAGATTTGAGAGCTGTCAGGTTACTTGATTGGAAGGGGTGTCTTCTCGGTATGGAGGTGCTCTTTGCATAGGGCAAGGGCTGCATTTAGTGGTATCACCATTCTCGATGGTATCTTCCAGTGCACCCTGACCTGAGAATTTCTATTCTACCGTTCTGTGAAAGGGGATGCAATGTTTTTGTGACCTTATCCTGTTGTCTTAATTCCCCAAACTCTGTTGTTCTTTCAGTATCATACAAAAGGAGGCACTGACTGCAATGGCAAGCATGATGTTTGATTTCTTGAATTATTGATCTTTGCTAGTCTTCTCCACGTATATTTGTGAAATGATGATCATTCTGTACTGTACTGAATCCTGGAAATTTGTTCCATATTCTACTGAATATAAAATTGAAATTCTCAATAAAAACATTTTTAAAAAGTTAATGCTGCTTCATATCAAATCTAAGAGTTGTTGAATTTCAGCAAGCTATCAGGTTGTGAAGATGGTTAAAGCCAAGGCTAATTCTGCCCTTATCCAATAAATCACAAATGCTCACACTTCCTGCTGCCTTAGAAAAGCAGCCAGCATAACTAAGGACCCCATGCACCCTGGACCACCTTTTTCCATCGGGAAAAAGACACAAAAGTCTGGAGTCATGTACCAAACGACTCGAACAGCTTCTTCTCTGCTGCCATCAGACTTTTGAATCGACCTACCTTGAATTAAGTTGATCTTTCTCTACACCCTAGCAATGACTGTAACACTACATTCTGCACTCTCTCCTTTCCTTCTCTATGCACGGTATGCATTCTCTGTATAGTGCACAAGAAACATTACTTTTCACTGTATACCAATACATGTGACAATAATAAATCAAATCACTTGTTCAGCAGTGATTCATCAGGATTGAGGGAACTTTAGCAGATTCCCACTTTATCTCTCTTTACTGAGGCCAACTGTGGCACCCCTATTTGTGGGTCTACATGACGAAAGATATCTCAATGCTGACCAAGGATCAAAACAGCCTCTCTGATGCAAGTATAATGTAATCTCTCTAAATTGTTACAATTAACAGATAAGAAATTACAGGTCTGATTGTTTCAGGAGTGCAATATCCAAAAAGTCTTAAATGAAATACTAATATGTAGAAACTATACACATCAACATTAACTGTGATGACCATGTTGCATAAATAGCTACTGAATGCAAAGAAAGGTAAACCATGCAGCTTATGAAGCTATGCTTTATATATAAAAAAAACTACAAAATTTGCTGGCAAAAAACCACAAACTGAGTTTTTAAATAGAATAAAGCCACATTTCACTGACCTGAAATCAGTCAAAGATTGCTGAACATTTGCATCACTGCACCTTCCACAATTCAAGCCACTGAAATGCAAAGAAATGTTCTATAAAGCCTTACCAGGAACAATTGCTTCGAAATAGTACGAATAGGGCTCATCTCCTACTCTATTTGCAAAGCCTCCAATCACCTGGGTACTCAACTGAATGGAGACAAACCATTAGATGTAATCATTTGGACAACTGAACCATGTAAGCCAGGTGAGTGGAATCCACCAACCCCCATGACCATATTTGAGTCACTGAGCATCTGGAAGGGGTCATGTGACATCTGTTTTGAGACACCAATGCACAAGCAAATGGGATGCTAAAAATGCAGTTCTTTAAGTGGGTTCTTCCTCCCTCGATGTCGCTCCATCATGAAAGTTTTGGATCCTGTCTGCTGATTTTGACTATCAGGGTTAGAGTCCTTTTTAAAGAACACAACCCAGCAGCTACTGTCGTCAGAAGACCAGATAAATCCTCCACTATATATTTAAATCATCTCAATGCCAACCCAGAGAGACCAGAGTTTAATCTGAAGCCTGTCAAGTCACCAACCTGCCAGAGCTGTAAACCCTTTAACTTTACTGGAGTTTAAATTGTTTAATCTACCTTCCCACTGTGAGAGAGAGAGAGAGGGGGAGAGAGAGGGGGGGGGGGGGGGGAAGAAAACTGAAAAACTATTCTTTTTAGACCATATTTGGCATAATAACAGGAAAATAAATGCTACTCTCGTTTCTTTAACCTCAAGAAAAGATGTCCGTTTATATCTTTCATAGTCTTAGCATGTAAACAGTTAAGCACTCACTGAATTTGCAAGCATGTCAATTTAAAGAAATCTGCTGTGGTCAAATGAGGTGGTGTGAAAGAGGGGATCTGCCACCTACCTCTCCTCAACTGGTTGAAATGAACTATAAAAAGCTACCTTCAGTGATTGATGGTCCAATTGTATTCCATTAAGCAGTGAAGCATCATAAGATAAAAGTGGAATAGACCAATTCAAATAGGAAAGGCACACTGTTCAAATAGGCCGTGTTATCCTAGACTCAGAAAGATCCACTGTCTTTATTGTAATGCCTCAGTTATTCTCACCCTCTTCAAGAAATGCAACACCAAAAGAAAGGAATAAAACAGGATCAGCAAGGAGAAAGGAGGTCAGTGAGGCTGCAAAAGGACCTTGCAAGTTAATCAATTACAACCAAGCAGTCAGCTCAACCTCATTACCAAATTTTGCACTAGGACAGAAAATGAAGGAATCCATTTAATTTCCAGTTTAATATATATTTTTCCTTCCACTGTCATTTCCTATAGTTAAAAACTCTCAAACTTCCAAGATAACTGCAGGTGTAATCAATAGGCCAATCTTCATTTACCAGCCAAAAACAAACACAGCACCTATTTTCTTAAATGTCAGTACTTCTCATCCCCACTTCCCTACCTCAAAATTCATCTGAAGTGAATCACAAATATTCATAGCACAGAATGAGACCAAAATGGTCTACAATGTCTGTGCTGGCTGTTTGTTGGAGCAAATCAATACTCATATCACTGTCTTGCTCTTTCCAAAGTCCTGTATTAATTGTAAATTAATTCCATCTCTCTGTTCAACCAATGTTTCCTTAAAAGATGCAACTTTTTCAGCCTCCCATGTTTTATTAACCCACTGCGCATAATAAACTTCTCCTGACCACCAATTTTTAAACGTGGAGTAACAATGAGATTGGCCAGTTCTCCATCAGAAGTACCCATGGGAAATTAAATTGTGCTGGTTCAAGCAGAGGCTGCACTTCAGTTTAGGAGGTTAAACCAGGTTTGGTCAGTGCTGAAAGTATTTTATCATGGATTTGACCTTACTGTGAAAGTGGAAAAGTGGGGTGTGGGGATGAGGCTGAGGCAGTGATATTCGAAAGTCATAGCTGTCAGCAATAAGTTAAAACAGAAAAAAAAATCAAGATAATTACAGCAGTTGAAAACTAATGATACATTTGGTAACAATACTATGAATGCAACACTTCTCTCAAGATTATATCCAGACTAGGAACACATCGTCAGCAACTTTCCATAAAAACTCTCAAAACAAAGCAGTTTGTGTGGAGTGTTCAGTTCTGATGAATCCATAAAACAAATAAGAACGAACTGTACAGCACAGGAACTGGCCCTTCGGCCCACTAAGCCTGTGCCAATCTCTTATGCAAAACCACACTGTCTGTTGCTAATAAGATTATTCAGTTCTGAATGTGTGTAGATCCTATCCCCAAGAACCTTCAACAATTTCACTTCACTGACCTATAATTATCTAGGTTACCTTGCTACCCTTCTTAAATAACGTGACAACAATGGCTATCCTTCAATCCTCTGGGACCTCACCCTGTGTCCAACATGGAAACAAAGATTTTTGTTAGTGGCCCACCAATTTCCTCTCGTCTCCCTCAGTAAACTAGGACATATGCCATCTGGCTCTGGGGATTTGTCTACCTTAAAGCTTTTTAATACACCCAAAACTTCCTCGTAGTGATGATTTGCTCTAGAGGGTTTACACGCCTCTCCGAGACACCTTTAGTTATCATGTTCGTCTCCTTTGTGAATATTGACACAAAGTACTCATTTAAGAATCTTACCCACTTCTAGTTCTGTGCATTATGTCCCTCTTTTGTCCTTGAGTGGACCAACTCTTTCTCTAGCCAAAAGCAAGTTACTGCAGATGCTGGAATCTGAAACTAAGAGAAAAACTGCTGGCAGCATTTCCAGCTTTTCTTTTGGTTTCTTTCTCTAGCTACCCTCTTGTTCCTAATACATGTATAAAATGTCTTGGAATTCTTCTTAATCCTGCCTGCCAAGGACATTTTGTGATCCCTTTTTGCCCTCAACTTCCTGTTTAATTTCTTTTCTACTTTCCCTGTATTCTTCAAGTGCTTCAACTGTTTTCAGTTGCCAGGACCTTATGTATGCATCCCTTTTCTTTTTAAAGAGACTTGCAATTTCCCTGGGGTCATCCACGGTTCCCAAATCCTTCCTTTCCTGTCCTTCCTTTTCATAGGCACATGCCTGCACTCTGAGCAACTGTTCTTTAAAGATGTGGATTTGCTGTCAAACAGCCTCTCCCAAACAACGGCCTCCAAATCCGGTTGTAGTTAGCCTTCCCCAAATTTAGCACTTTAACCTAGGACAACACTTGTCCTTTTCCATCACTATCTGAAAACTTATGGAATCATGGTCATCGTTCACCACATCCTCCCCCACTGCGACTTTGATGACCTGACCAGGCTCATTCCCTAGTACCAGGTCCAGAATAGCCCCTTCTCTAATAGGACTATCCACATATTGTTCCGAAAAGCCTTCCTGGACACACAAATTCCTCACCACTGGACCCCTAGCCCCAAAAGGGTTTCTAGTCAATATGAGGAAAGTTAAAGTCGCCCACTGCAACAACCCTATTATTTCTACATTTAACCAGAATCTGCCTACATATCCATTCTTCAACTTCCCGTGGGCTGTTGGGAGTCCTATAGGACATCTCCATTATAGTGACTGCCTTCTTCCTGTTTCTGAGCTCTACCCAGTGTTTCGTAACATGATTCTTCCAATGTATCCTCCCTCTGTACAGCTGTAATATGATCCCTAACCAATATTGCAAATCTCCCACCTCTTTTGCCTTTCCTTCTGTCTCACCTGAAACACTTATATCCTGGAACATTTAGCTGCAAGCCGTGTCTCTTTTTTAACCAAGTCTCTGTTCCTGCAAACACATCCAAGTTTTGCACATGATCAAAGCTCTAAGTTCATTTGTTTTATCTGTTATACTTCTTGCATTGAAGCAGATGCACTCCAGACCTCCAGGCCCACTGAGTGCTACCACCCCCAGCTTGCTCTTCCTCTCAGTTCCTCTCTGCCCTTGGTCCCATGCTCATCCCCAGTCATGACTCTTGCTGACCTACTGTTCCGATTCCCCCCCCACTGCACTAGTTAAAACCCAACCAAACCACACTAACAAACCTCCCAGCCAGGATACTGGCGCCCCTCCAGTTTAGGTGTAATCCATCCTTCTTGTGCAGGCATTCCAACGATCCATAAATCTGAAGCCCTCTCTCCTGCACCAGTTCTTTATCCATGTGTTCAGTTGCACTCTCTCCCTGTTCCTAGCCTCACTAGCACGTGGAACAGGGAGTAATCCTGAGATCACGACCCTACAGATCCTGCTTTTTAATCTACTATCCAACTCCCTAAATTACTGTTGCAGGATCTCACAATTCTTTCTACCTTTGCCATTCATGCCAATGTGTAAATGACATTGGTCTGAGTTCCCTCCCGTTTTAGGATTCTTTGTACTCATTCAGAGACATCCAGGCCTCGGGCACCAGGGAGGCAAATTACCATCTTGGGGTCCCTTTCATGATGACATCTTCCTCCCAGAAGGTTGACGGCCATGGATCGCCACTTCTGTCCGTGCTCCCTTTAACATTCCATACAGATTAACTGCATCCGGTCCATTATCAATCATTTTTTCCTCTGCTTCCCTCTCCCATGTTTTCCATCAATCTTTCCTAATAATTGTCTCTGTTGTTCTAAAGAAAGTGACCAACATATTGCATCTCTCTTTGACGTTATGCACATCTTTTCCCCTTTTCATCAGCATTTCCAGTGCTTCATTAATGTGTCTGGATAGCACATACAGACCATCTTTCTATACATTCAGATCTTGAATGCACAATAAGTAGTCTCACCAGTTAAAGTCCAACAGATTTATTTGGTAGCACAAGCTTTTGGAGCACTATTCCCTCATCAGGTGAGTTACCGGGCTTTAACCTGTTGCGAGACTACTTACTGTGCCTATCCCAGTCCAACACCGGCAACTCCACATCTTGAATGCATTCAACTGATCAATTGTTTTTTGGTTTGTCGTTCATGTCTGAGGCTTATTACAGACGACAAAATGTACGATCTCAGTATTCTTCCCCTTAAGGTTTAGGTTTCTTTGATGTTAATACATCCTGCACCCAAGCTGCTTGTGACCATCTCCACTCTTTTAGATCTTACAATCATATCTCCCATCGTCTGTGATAATTTGCCCAAAGTTTGTGAATTTTTTCACTTGTTTCAGAACTTCCACTTTAATTTTCACTTGTTTTAACTTTGTTTAAAATTTCATGTAGCTCTTCTGATTCTATCATCAGTGTAGTGTCATCAGTGTATCTCAAATTGTTGATGGTCGACCCATCAATATTGCAACTAGGTAGACCTATGTTTCTGAAGATAGCTTTAGTGTAAGGATTGAATAGTTCTGGGATGTAACAACACATCCTTGATGCACTCATTTGATTGGGAAGCTTCTGAAACTGGTAACAAGTCTCACTACTGCTGATCAATTCCAATATAGATATTGAATTACCAATCTATAAGAGCATACATTCACAGGTTTTGCACTTTCAGGTATGATGATGAGCCTCACGAGCCACTGATTGAAAACAGAGGTCCTATGCTCTGAACACGCTAGAGCTTTTGGTTTTTATGGAAGCTTAATGAATACTGATTGCATAAGATTGAATAAGAATCTTATTCTGTGAATTTTGATGCAGTGTCTGTCAGTATCCCAATGCTGTCATCATTCAGGGCTTTCAGGCATTGTTGGTATCTTGATTTAAGATGCATTCCTTGTTTTCATTTTTTTGATCACTGCACAACTTCTGCCTTTGGTTTTTCTCTTCTAACAGCACCAATTCACTCCTGCCTTCATTATCATACAGCTCTTTAATATAATACGCCCATCCTTCTCTACACCATTTTCAAAGAAAAGTACACCTTTCTAGCTCAGTGCTTTAACTTTCACATGCAATGCCCTCACATTGTACCTATACTCCAGTTCCTCCATTTATTGTATTACCACTTGTTCTTGATCATTCTACATGTCTTTCTTTTTGGGGCAGCATGGTGGCATAGTAGTTAGCACCACTGCCTCACTGCGCCAAGGGCCCAAGTTCGATTCTCAGCTTGGGTCACTGTGTGTGGAATTTGCATATTCTTCCCGTGTCTGCATGAGTTTCCTCTGAGTGTTCCAATTTCCTACCACAGCCCAACGATGTGCAGGTTAGGTGGTTTGGCTATGCTAAATTGTTCCTTGGCGTTCCTTGGGGTCCTTGTGCATGAGTCGCAAAAACCCAGCCTGCAGGTGCAGCAGGTGGTCAGGAAGGCGAATGGGATGCTGGCCTTCATAGCGAGGGGGATTGAATATAAAAGTAGGGAGGTCTTGCTGCAGCTGTATAGGGCATTGGTGAGGCCGCAGCTGGAGTACTGTGTGCAGTTTTGGGCGCCGCACCTGCGCAAGGATATTTTGGCCCTGGAGGGAGTGCAGAGGAGGTTTACTAGGCTGATACCAGAGTTGAGGGGATTGAGCTATGAGGAGAGGCTGAATAAACTAGGCTTGTACTCGTTAGAGTTTAGAAGAATGAGGGGAGATCTCATTGAGACGTATAAGATGATGAATGGGATGGATAGGATAGAGGTGGAGAGACTCTTCCCGCTCAAAAAAGACAGGAGGACTAGGGGGCACAGCCTCAAGATAAAGGGGAGGCGGTTTAGAACGGAGTTGAGGAGGAACTTCTTCACTCAAAGGGTGGTGAATCTCTGGAATTCTCTGCCCGTTGAAGTGGTGGAGGCTGCCTCGCTAAATATTTTTAAGGAGCGGGTTGATGGGTTCTTGATAAGAGAGGGGATTAAGGGTTATGGGGAGAGGGCGGGAAAGTGGAACTGAGCCACGACAGATCAGCCATGATCTTATTGAATGGCGGGGCAGGCTCGAAGGGCTAGATGGCCTACTCCTGCTCCTATTTCTTATGTTCTTATGTCATGGATAATGGGGATAGAACCTGGGTGGGATTGTGTTTGGTGCAGACTCGACAAACCAAATGGCTCCTTCTGCACTGTAGGATTTTATGATTATCACGCTTTCTAGTTTGTCATATTCTTTATTGTCCTTATTCTGTCTCCTTTTCTACATTACATGTTAGATTAAAAGACAGAAAGAAGTTAAGTTTAAATAAGAAAATCAAAAACCCAATACTGCCTGACTGTTTAGCTGGGTAATGTACAGTTTTAAGCCCAAGTATCAGTAAAAGCTCACAGTTGTAATGCATTAAAAGGGTGGTGAGAGTTCCCAAAATGCTTCAGGTGATCAGACTAGGGATGAGAAAAATGTAGTGGTTTTTGGAGATGGAGGAGATTTAATGGTGTGTGGAAACTTAAGGCAAAAAGTAAAAAGTGCATGGCTGACAGCTGCCACACCATGTTTTAAAGTGATTTATCCAAGCCACCAATCTCCACCCACTTCCCCAACTTAAGGGAAAATGTTGGGGGTGGGGAATGGAGAAAAACAAAAACACTTCCTACAATACACCATCATATTGATTACCTGAAATATGACAGGAAGAGCCAGGTCTACACATACTAGAAATGTCTTAGGTTTAGAAATAGAAAGGTGATCCGGGTACTTTACTCAGAGCCGGAGGCCACGATGAGTCAGAAAATATAAACAAACTGACTGCCCCAGTTGAACTGAATTATTTACGTACCATTCTTATCTGCTTGGTCACAGTTAATAATTCATTTCCTCTAGGATTCAAGATTTTCTTTAATGAGTGAATTTGTTTGTACTTATTAATCTGTGATGAACTATCATTGTGCCATTTAAAGGAAACAAAATATTGAATTCTGAGAATTGAATTGATCCAGTACTTCTTCATTCAGAATTGAGTCTTTTTCACCTCCCATGGATTTGAACCCAGCTCAAATAGTTATCCCTTCAACTGTCAAACTGTTCTACTCAATAAGATGGCCTGGTTGCTTCACATAACTTGTAACAGATTCTTCCCAGATACAGTTACTCAACCTTCATCATCCTCTTTCTAGTTGCAAGTCTTCCTCCCAGCACAGATCATTCTTACAGGCTAGCAACGGAGAGCCAATCTATTCCTAGCCTGTACCAGTGGGCCTGAGAGTTTACCGCACTCCCTGCCAGAATAAAACCCGAGATGCTGCGAGCCTGAAGCAATGCAGCAATGCTTGCTGATTATTAAGGCCAGTTTGGGGGCTGATATGACCCAGTTCCAAGAACAGGTTTGCCAATCACCGTAAATTGGTGTTCTCTGCTTTTCAACCCTTTCACCAATGGGAACAGTTTCACCCTACTGTCTAGATTCATGATTTTGAACACCTCTATCAAGTCTCCTCTTGACTTTCTCTTTGCCAAGGAGATCCACTCCTATATCCCTTTTACCAATTATATCTTTGTTAAAATTGCCTTGTCTCGATTTTCCTACCAAAATGCATCACTTCACATCTCTCTGAATTATATTTCACCTGCCATGTCTTCATTCATTCCAACAGCCTATGTCCCCATGAAGTCCATCACTTTCCTACTCAAAACTAACACTTGCAAGTTTTGTGTAATTTGAAATTTTTGAAATAGTATAACTGTAGTCTTGTTCAGTATTATACATCAAGCAGTGGCCCTAACACAACCCCAAGGAACTTTGCCAACACTGTATCCATGCATTTCAACTGTTAATTGGCAGAGAAATCTACTCTGGGGAATGGGAGAGAAATCCCTGGCAGCAACATGAATGTTGGGCTGGAAAACAGATTTTTCTTTCAGATCAAGAAAAAACAGATTTTATATTTGTTAAAGTACATATCAAAACAACAGAATCAAAGAGAGCATATGACTTGTGTTTATTGGAGATCTGCACAATGACATACATTCTGCACTGCAATGCACAAAAATGGATATACACAATTGATCTCCCTAAAGCAACATTGTACTGCCACAGTACTAATCAGATTGTTCTTAGCGATTAGTCTTGCTTTGCAATTCAAAGTTGAAAAAGATATTGTAACAAAGTTTGAGAAATTATTGGTCCTATAGAACAACTACATTCCAGTACTCTTAAAGGTACTTAGAGCAGAAGGCTGAGGTTGAGTTACTCCAAATTTCATGTGTCATGACTTGGTTGGACTAGAGGATGGAATCAAAGGACCAATTGCACTTGAGGGCCCATCTTCACTTTTAATTTCTTCCTCAGAGATAAGGTACTTGACACATTTTAGTTACGCTGCCAGAAAAAAAACTAGATAAACATGATTCTGAAGAGGACTGCACTCAACCAGCTTTTAGGGCCCGTGCACATTTAGTAATTAAAATCATATGAATCCCTACAGTACAGAAATAGGCTACTCAACCCATCGAGTCTGTACCGACCAACCACAATCCCAACTAGGCCCCATTCCTGTAAGCGCACACATTTGCCCTGCTAATACAGTGACACTAGGGTCAATTTAACATGGCTAATCATCCTAACCTGCACATCTTTGGACTGTGGGAGGGAATCCACACAGGCACGGGGAAGAAGTGCAAACTCTGTACAGATATGATCCGAGGCCAGAATTGAAGCTGGGTCCCTGGCGCTGTGAGGTAGCAGTGCTAACCACTGTGCCACCCTAAATTCTGGGCTTAGAAGAGTGATGTCCATGGGGCTAGTTCTATTTGCATTGTTAATACCTGCTTTCAGTGTTGTGATTGCACCATAAAGGCAGATAGATTTGGCAAAGTAAAACATAGGGAACCAATGCACCGATGCTGTCCGTTTACAATCTGATATCCAAATTGTTAAATCGAAGAATCACCAACTGTTGGAGTACAGCTGGAGACAGGTACATGGTTATGCTTTAGTTAGCTCCATAGCCAATATAAATTAGCCACCAAGTGCAAAAACTATTGGTTTCAGTAGTGTAGACGCCAGTAACTAGTCTCATTACGGTGGTGCGTGGCGTCTCTATTAGATTGTGCAAACCGGTCATCACACAGACTAGCTCATAAATCCCGCTTCTAAAGCAGGGTTCCAGAGCCATCCTAAAGTGCAGAAGTTAAAGGTGCTTACATACAATTCTCAGTGACCAAGATGGAGAAAAAAGTTGATTGATGATTCCGTTACTTTAATAACTATACAAAAGCAACTCACGAAAGTTACAGATGAAAAAAAAAACTAGCTTTCAGCACATGCTGGGCCAATGCAACTAAAGAACTGTTCTAGTTTCCAGGGTACAGAGGAGTTTAAAATACTAATCAATATGCAAGAAATATGAAAAAAAGTGTTCCACAAACAACCTCCAATTATGCAAACTGCAGTATTCTATTCTACTCACTTTGTGAGGGAGAGTTGCCCTTCAGCCTGATCACACTTCATTGAGCAGTTTAAAATGAATGTGGAACAGACAATCAAGTCCTTCAAGTAGTTTCACTGAATAGAAACTCACTGAATATTTTATATCAAATGGAATTGATTGCCTAATGTTGAAAATCACAATGTCATACTACTAGTGTAACAAAGCAGGGAAGTAAAAAGTCAGAATTTTAAAATTGCACACCTTAACAAAAAAATGGAGTGTTGCCTTATGTACCACTGGATGTAATGGAATCACAGAATATTCAACTACAGCTTTGACAGCAGAATTAACTGGTACATTGCTGGGTTTGATGAGTGAGATAATTTCAGGCAATTCAGAAATGCAGTGGTCTCAATGACACTGGGCAAGGGAAAGGGTATTAAAAAGTCAAATTCCCTTTCAAATCCTTCATTTGAAATTTCTTATTTGCGACTTGCCTCGCATCTCTCTTATTCTAGGTTTTCCCTACTTTTGATTGTATGCCCTCCCTCCTCCCATGGCCATCAACCTATCTTCCAGTCTTTTTAGCCTAACCATTGAAGCCACCTTTTCCCTTCACTGTTGTGTGTTTTCTCAATGTTTTCTGTTTCAGGCCTTCTGCTTGCTACCCTGAAATTTGCTAGGGCGGCATGGTGGCAGAATGACAAGCACCGCTACCTCAAGCGTCAGGGTTCAATTCCCAGCTTGGGTCACTGTCAATGCAGAGTCTGCACGTTTTCCCCATGTCTGCGTGGGTTTTCTCCAGGGTACTCCAGTTTCCTCCCACAGTTTTAAAGACGTGCTGGTAGGTGCATTGGCCATGCTAAATTCTCTCGATGTACCTGAATAGGCACTGGAATATGGAATTTCATTGCATTGTTAATGTAAGCCTACTTGTGACACTAGTAAACTTTTAAACTAGTGTGTGTAATCAACACTTGAGAAAAAAAAAATCGGAGCTCAGCTACAAGGCTTTCCCCAGTTAAACAGTTTGCTAAAGTATAGTTCAACACAAGTGAGCAGTTTCAGGATAGGAGTGAAGACAACAGAAAAGCAAACCAACAGATTTAGTGGTTTAATTCTAGAAACACATGCAATCATAACTAAGCTCAACCAGTTGTATCACAAGAATCATTTGGTATAGAAGAGTCAGAGCTTAAAAGATATTCTTTATCCAAAGGACTGTCAGAACATGGAATTATTTGCCACCGGGAGTGGGTTTATCATGAGCCATTACATATTTTTTTAAAGGGAAACATGACCTCAATTTGAAGCAGACGAAGATAAAGAACTAATGAAGTGCACAACAGATACAGGGAGAACGTGCAGACTCTGCACTAACAGTGACCCAAGCTGGGAACCCTGACGCTTGATGTAGCAGTGCTCGTCATTGTGCCACCATGCCACCCTAGCAAATTTCAGGGTAGCAAGCAGAAAGCCTGAAAACAGAAAACATTGAGAAAGTGAAGGGAAAAGGTGGCTTCAATGGTTAGACTAAAAAGACAGGAAGATGGAGAGGTTGATGCTCATAGGAGGCCATCACTGTGCACTTCGTAAACTTAGTTTACAAAGCTCTGAAATGGTCAGACATGGTCAGCTGAATAAGCTCTGTACTCTGTAAACCTCTATGGCTCAACATAAACTTTCATATTTCTTTTTAATACAAGATTGAAAATTCACCGAGTTCTGCAGCAGTTGGTGTTTTCAGAAAATCTTGGACGCAGACCTTAGGTGAAGCTGGCAGGTTTAAACGGAGGTTACCAAGCTCCCCCCAAGACACGGGGAGAACTGCCAACTCCACACAGAACATAGCAAACCAAGCTGGGAATCGAACCTGGGTCCCTGATGCTGTGAGGCAGTACTGCTATCCACTGTGCCACCCTGTGCGCATACATCTGTCAGACTGGAAGTTTGATGGTCTTCTGTAACAGACTGCAAATTGGAACAAACAAGCTTTTACAGCTGTGAGCTGGATAGAGGGTGCTCAGTGAGGAACTATGGAATACAGTATTTATTGCACTATCAAGGAAGTCACGAGTTTTCAACCTTCTGGATGAGTCACAGTCTAGGTTCCAGTTCCTCTTCAAGTATTTTGTTTATGCAACACAAGAGAAACAAAAATACATTTGGAAGGAGAGATAAGTGTAAAGGGTCATTTAAATTCTTTGGTAGGACACAATCCCAGGTCCCTTCACCAGAAGGGAATGTTTGCCAATCCAAAATCCACTAGCAACAAAAATTAATTTGGCAAAAAAGTGCACACTAACATATTTAAGGCTTGATCACTTTCCCTACTACACAACCACTATGCAAACTTTCTTAGAAAAGGATTCAATTCTTGGTCTGAACTGATCTGCTGAGTTATAACTGCTTGGATACCTCAGAGTCCCTACTAGCTGAAAAAAATGTCTGTGCGTTGACAGGTTCAAATTCAATGGTAATACGCCTAATAGCCTCTGGCACACTCTGCTGAATAACAGCCACTTGGGAAGGTACTGGAGGGAAAGCACTATCTGCAGACAACAGAACAAATGCATGTTTTCCAGCATTGACAGTATTTTGATTTTTGTTGCTTAATTTGACAGATTTTTATTTTGCTTAGTTGAGCAATTTTGATTTTTGATAGAAAAAAACTCTGCTGCCACTCAACTAAATAGTTTTGTATGTCACATGCCTTCTACCAATGAGATTCCTACCAAGATTTCTCAATTCGAGTGGAAATTAGGGCCTCATGATAGCATTTCAAAATTCTCTGTAAAGATACATTAGAACACCATTGTGTCATCTGCCAACACAAGATGGCAACACAACACCCTTCTGCACATGCACAGTAATTCACTGACATCACTCCACTGTCCCCAGTCTGCTAGTACTATTGTGTACACGTCAATGTACCATACACATACACTGCCTGTTTGTAACAATTCGGGGTGAGAGAGAGAACAAAACTGAGGCAGCTATTCTCTTGTCAATAGTTCGATTCTCTAATTGGAATCCAATTCCAACATCAGTGCTCTGGAAAGTGCTGGATTTATCTCCTTTCCTGAACTCACCTCAATTCCCAGCATTCTGCAACTTTTCTAACCAATTTCCTAGAGAACATAGGTTTAAGGTGAGAGGGAAGAGATACAAAAGTGTCCAGAGAGGCAATTTTTTCACAGAGGGTGGTGAGTGTCTGGAACAAGCTGCTAGAGGTAGTAATAGAGGCAGGTACAATTTTATCTTTTTTAAAAGCATTTCAATAGTTACATGGGTACAATGGGTATAGAGGGATATGGGCCAAATGTGGGCAATTGGGATTAGATTAGGGGTTTGGAGAAAAAGGGCACCATGGACAAGTTGGGCCGAAGGGCCTGTTTCCATGCTGTAAACCTCTAAATGATTGATGACTTCATTATATCCCCCACACTAATCGAGGAACTTGTGGTAAAGTGTGCAGGCATCAACAGTTGCCTCAGTGACTTGACAGGGCAAGAGTCAAGAGGAATCAATACCGCTGGTGCCCCGCGAGTGATTTCTGGATTTGGTTCAGGAACCAATCCCCCATTTTTAACAATGTTCCTATGGGAAAATCAGTTTTGACTTACGATGTTTTAACTTGCAATACAATTGGTTCCTGAAAATTGCGTTGCAAGTCTGAGGACTGCCTGTCCTTCTTTACCATTACATAACCATATTTAGGGCATTTTTACTAACTTTGCTCCCCCCCTGCCCTAAACAACATAATTATTTTGACAGGCAGAGTTCAGCAAACAGAACAAAACACTTGAAAAACTGCATCTTGTCCTATTAAATACTTTATTAGAGTAGCTGTTTTTAATTTTAAAAATTCAAAAAGGGAAGATCTTGATAAAAGAAAACCAAATAGAAAGACACATTGTCATATCTTATAATCAAATAATTCAATACAAAGAATCCAAAAATAAACTAGGCCAATAATATATACCACACTGCCTAAAACATGGCCATGACAACTTGAACGGAGACATCTTTGCTCCTAGCCACTGTCAACACAATCACATAACAGTAAAAGTTGTGCAACCATGCATGCATGGTTTTGGCAACAAATGCATGCCTAAAAACAAACAGAACTGGAAATAGATCCTGCATGCAAGGGAGCAACCACTCAAGTCATCAGGGACCCTGGTACAAGAAAGATCCTGGGTACAGATCCCTTTCTGCCACAGTAATATTCCAGGATTACAAGCTCATCGTGCAACCTCATTTCCACCCCACAGATTAGTTGACACTGGGTTTGTTCAATTTATCACAACTGCCATTGAATTGTTCAGATGATAGTGCTTTGAAACTGCAGGAATGTAATGACATGTACCGCATATAATGCAGGTATGGTCCTTTGAAGCCACAAAATCTGACTGCTAAACAGAAGCACACATCACAATTTAATTGATGAGGGAGCTGCAGAATGAAAAATGATTTAAAATTTTAGATTGCAGGTCAGAAGCACTCAGTATTAATCTAAGCTTCTCAATTTACAGATTACTTTGTATTTATAACAGTGGTAATTAAAATGTGTATTAGATTATATAATTGGGATAGAAGGTTAATTTTAGGCCAAGACTCTACTATACTAATTGTCTAATTCATTAGTTCAACCTTAATTCACCATCTCACCAGTCAAAAGTAGATCTGTAACATGTGAACTTTTAGAAACATTTGGTTAAGATTTTGTGTGGAGAACCGTTGGAGAATTAGATTAAGTGATATGTAAAAAGGGGGAGGATAGCAAATTGAATTAAACGCTCATTGGAAAAGAGGAAATAAAATAATAATCAAGGGGAATTTCTCAGGTGTAAAGTTAGTAGTGGGGACCCACAGGATTCCATTCTAGAATTATCTTTGATCACATTTACATTAAGTGTTGTATCCAAATCATCAAAGGAGCACTGTGTAAGTTTACAATACTGAAATAGAAAGCATCGTGGCAGTAAGTCCTTATTTAGAGTTGCAGTTGCATGCCTGAAAATCGTGGCCCAAGTAAAACAACAGAGAATCACAGATTCCTACAGAAATCAAATTTTAAAGTTAGAGTTAAGTTCCTTCAGACATTTTTTGCCCAGAAAAAGCAATGTACAAATTGAAATGCTGTGTATGCAGCACTGTGTATTCTGAGCAAAAATAACTTGCAAAGTAAATCACTAAACACCACATAACTTCAAAACATAGAAAATAGGAGTAGACCATGTGGCCCTTTGAGCCTGCTCCCCCATTCATATAATCATGGCTGATCATCCAACTCAGTAGCCTGACCCTGCCTTCCCTCCATAACCTTAATCTGTTTTGCCCCAAGAGCTACATCGAACTCCTCCTTAAAAATATATAATGTTTTAGCCTCAACTGCTCTGAGGGAGTGAATTCTGCAGGATTACCATTATCTAGGTGAAGAAATTTCTCCTTATCTCAATCCTAAAACGTTTACCCAATATCCTTAGACTATGACCCTGGATCTGGACCCTTCACTATTGGGAACACTCTCCTGCATCAACCTTGTCTAGTCCCATTAGAATATTATAGATTCTATGAGATCCTCCTTCATTCTTTTAAACATCAGTGAATATAATCCTAACCAACTCAATCTCTCCTCATATGTCACTCCTGTCATCCCAGGTATCAATCTGGTAAACCTTTTCTGCACTCCCAGACACACCAGTCTCTCTTAGGCAGGCCTTCGGGATGAGAAATGTCTTGCTTCCACTCTGGTTTGATAGTCCTGATATGGTTGCTAGGTCTAAGGCACAATTTCCAGACATTGCCAAATGTGTTGACTGAATAGTCAGTTAAAATTAGAAGCCAGGAGGTTTTTATACTCTTTCCACCACCTTGACTTAGCCCCTTCATGTTATCAATGAAGTCTTCCCAGATGAACAATCTCCCATTAAGGTTGGTCACGTGTTGCTGGAGATTTTGATCTCTTCAGGAATGCTTTGTGGACACCACTAAAGAATTTCAGTAGAGGTGCCTCGAGTGATTTAACATCTCAATACTGGGCAGGTTGGCTTGGGAGAAGGCCTTGCTGTTGCAATGCCTTTCTTGCCACGAGATTTGGAGGATTTTTTGAAGACATTGCCAATGGGGCACCGAGGTGCTTGGAGCAGATTTGAGCCACACACCATCCTGACCTGGAATTATATTGCCATTCCTTCACTTGTAACTGGGTCAAAATCCTGGAGCTCCCTCCTTAACAGTACTGTGGGTGCAACTATACCACATGAACTGCAGCAGTTCAAGGCAGTGGTTCACCATCACCTCCTTCTCAAGGGCAATTAGGGATGGACATAAAAATTGCTAGCTAGTGACATCGACATCTACATCTTATGAAAGAACAAAAAAATTCCAGTCCTGTTCTGAAAATCTTGACTGAATTGGAGTGATTTTGGACTGAAGGCAACAGCCAGGTCCTGTTGGAGTTAATGGGATAAAAGCGCCAGAATAATCAACAACCTTGAAAAAATGTACCCAAAAACTGTTGGGCTGCTTTCCTTTGCTTCTCCTAGTAGTTCTCTGTGGCAGTTAATGCCAACATTGACCACTACGACATCATATTGTCTTGGTCATCCTCACTGAAGATTTTTATTGTCTCTTCCATGAATTGGGAAGTTCTGACAGTCATTTTGTTGACAAAGCTCAAGGTGGCGATGTTTCAGTGTAGTCTTCCTCTTCAGTTCATTTAATGTCCAGCTGCATCAAGTCTTCATTGGATAATTCTTCTCCATGGGATGTAAGCAATTTCACGTCAGTCTCATCCACTTCAAAGCCAATCACCCTTGCCAAGGTGACAATTGCACACAATCTTAAGGACAGCACTGTGTGAGATTTTCCATGGTCACTGATACATGACACCATAATTTCCACCACACAACCATTCAGATACGATGATGTGACTTTATTCTATGAATCGGCGATATTGCCAATGCCCTTGAAGGAAGTTGCAACCATGCCAAAAAGTCCCGGGTGCATTCTCACCGCCTGTTTCCGTGGTGAGTTGGGAGAAAGTATGGTTAGGCAGTGGGCCCTGAATGTTGCTAATGCTCCCTGATCCATGGCCTTCATTAATTAAATTGTGTTGAACGACTGGAAAATTACCTTCACATTTTCTTTTAATTTATCAAGATTTGATAGGGCAACCTGGATAATTAACTAAGAGAAGGGATATTTTGAAGGTGATATTTTCTCTTGTTAAGCATGCCCTCTAGGCAAGGATGGTATAGAGAGAACTATTCTTTAAAGAACACTCTCGTCATCTAGACTTTCTTACTCAAAAGTCAAGTAGCGACAATAATCTCTCTCTCCTTGAGCCAACAAAACGAAGGAGTTAGTCAGTCATCGACTTCAGGAAGCGTATTGGAGGACATGCCCCTCTTTCCAATGGGGATGAAGTAGAAATGGCTGAGAGCTTCAGGCTTTTAGGTGTCCAAAGCACCAACAACCTGTCATCCCTTCATGCGGACACTATAGTTAAGAAAGCCCATTAACGTCTCTACTTTCTCAAGAGACTAAGGAAATCTGGCACGTCCACTACAACTTTCATCAACTTCTACAAATGCACCATAGAAAGCATTCTTTCTGGTTGTATCACAGTTTGGTATGGCTTCTGCTCTGTCCAAGACCGCAATAAACTACAAAGGCCATGAACGAAGCCCAGTCCATCACTCAAACCAGCCTCCAATCCATGAACACTGTCTATACTCCCCACTGCCTCCAAAAATCAGCCAGCATCAAGGACCCCATGCACTCTGGACAAACTCTCTTCCATCTTCTTCCATTGGGAAAAAGATATGAAAGTGAGATCACATGTCAACTGACTCAAAAACAGCTTCTTCCCTGCTACCAGACTTTTGAGCGGACCTACCTTGCATTTGATCTTTCTCTACACACTAGCTACGACTGCAAAACTAACTTCTGCACTCTCTCTTTTCCTTCCCTATGTACAGTGTGATTTGTATGTATAGCACACAAGGAAGTATACTTTACACTGTATACTAATACATGTGACAATAAATCAAAGCAAAAATGTCACGTGGAATAACTGGATTAAAGGAATGAGATTAAAGACTAACAATTCCCATGAATATGATGGCCTGCATCCTAGAGTATTATAAGCATTGACTAGAGATAGTGGATGCACTGGTTGTAATTATCCCAAAATTCCAGGTTCTGAAAAGGTCCCAGACCTTGGAAAACTGCACATCTAATGCCCCTATTCATGAAAGGCGGGAGACAGAAAGCAGGTAACCAAGCATTTGCGATTCAGAAAATGTTGGACTCCATTAATAAAGACAGTAGCAGAAGCAGGACAGTTAGAAAATCATAACAGAATCAAACAAATTTTTGTTTCTTTCATGGGAAGTGGGCATCACTGGCAATCCCAGTATGTTGCCCATCGTCAATATCCCTTGAACTGAGTGGCTTACTAGGCCATTTCAGAGGACAGTTAAGAGTCAAGAGTCAATTGCATTGCTGTGGATCTGAAGTCACACATAGACCAGATCAGGTAGGGACAACAGATTTCCTTCATCCTTGAAGGACATTAGTGGCCTGGTGAGTTTTTACAACAATTGATGCTCATTGTTATGATCACGATTCCTGATTGCTAACTTAGTTTATATTTTGGATTTATTAATTGAATTTAAATTCTGCCAGCTGCCATGATGGAATTTGAACCCATGTCTCCACGGCATTAGCCTGGGTCTCTGAATTACTATTCTAGCAAACATTATCACTACCCCACTGTCACTCCCTACTCAATGTGATTGTCATCAAAAGAAAGGTTTCACAAACAATCTTCTTTGATGATACAGCAAATAGGATAAAGGGAAACTAGTAGATGCAGTGCATCTGGATTTTCAAAAGGCGTTCAGGAGATGATACATAAAATATTAAGACATAAGAGCTGTGTTGGGGTAATTTCTTACCATGTATAGGGGGTTGACTAGCTAACAGACAACATAGTTAGGATAAATGACTCATCTTCAGGTTGGTAAACTACATGGCCACAGGGATCAGTGCTGCCATTTCAACTATTTGCAATCCATATTAATAACTTGGAGTTAAATTTGCTAACAATAGAAAGATAGGTGAGAAAAGCAAGTTGAGGAGGACAGAGTATGTAAAGTGATATGACAGGTTAAGTGAGTTGGCAAAAATTTGGCAGATGGAGAATAATGTGGAAAATGTGAGTTTATCCACTTTGGTAGAAAGAATAGAAAAACAGATTATTTAAAGAGAAACTGCAGAATGCTGCGGTACAGAGGGATTGAGATGTCCTAGCCCATACAAAGAATTAGCATGCAGAAACAGCAAATAATTAGAAAGGTAAACAGGGTGCTGGCTTTTATTGGAAAGGGGAAGTAGGAAAATATTATTTCAACTGCACAGGGTGTTAGCAAGACCACATGAAGTACTGAGAGTACAATTCCTCTGATTCAGAATCTCAGACATCACTAAAACTATCCCCACCTTCTGCTGAGATACCAATCTTAGTGCCACCAAAACGACATTATTAATCAGACCTTAATTTAGCTGCATGTCCGTTCTGACAACTAAAAAGACTTTGCATAAGACTTTCATAGCCATTAGATGGAGGAGGCCATCAATCCATCAGCTTGGCCTGGAATTAAACCCCTTTTAGTTAGTGGTCATTCAGAACCCTCCTAAGCAATATCAAAGAATTAATGACGTACACAAAAACTGAAAGGATAACCATACCAAGTGGACTATGCAATTGGAACATTTCACTTTTGAAATCAACATTCGATGGAACGAAATGTCTGTTAAGTAATGCAAATCCAAAGATGACTCAAGATTGTGCTGAAGCAAGGCGACTTCTTGCAAGCTGCGCCCAGCATACCTTCTTCTCATTCTATGCTTCTAAAACTTTATTCTAACTCTCCAACGATGTTCTAATTTAATCTCTTGCAGATTTGGCCATCTTTAGTGCCCTGGAGACACCCAAACTGGAGTTGACCTGGACCAACTGACCATGTAGGACTTGCAGCCCCAGGGCCAGGACTTTGCCTACACCAGCTCCCAGTGCACAGAAAAACACCCTCAAAGCCAGGGCCTTCCCTCTGAAGATTCCCAGAGACTAGGAAAGTGCCTTTGAAGTCAGGGTCTTCAATTTGCCAGTCCCCAGTCACAGGAAATCATCACTGGAACTACAGCTTTTTTTGCTTCAGACTCCAGCCAGTACTCCCTTGGCTCCCACAGCTCAGGAAAACCTTGTGGCCTTCAATCTGCCAGTCTCCACCCGAGAGTGGGGTTCCCCGCCCCCAAGCTTCCACCAAACCCGATGGCCAGACTAGCAAGTCTGGAGCTGGAGCCTCCACCTCTCTCTGACCCAGACAGCTGCAACCTCCTGCAGGCCTCAAGCACTCCTTCCACTCCCCTCTTTTACAGTCACCCCACTGCCTAAAAATCACTAACACTGTTCTTTTAAATTTACTTGCAGGTCTAGAGTTCCTTCGAAGGAAGGCCCCAACCTGGCAGTGACCCCAAGAACCCAACACATGGAATTTGGACATCAGCTCAAACACAATCCCAGAGACGTAATTCACTTACCGACCCTTGACCCATCCACGCTGGAGCGTGGTTTAAACGTCCTCTGATCTCTGAAGCCAAACCACAGCCCGACAGTTACCCGGAACACCCAACCATGCAGGCCCATCTACTGACGCAGGAACCACAAGCAAGGCAACAAATCCTCCTTCCACATACTGACCAAAGCAAAGAACACACTAATACCGTTAAAACCGCATTCTCACCATCTCCCAGGCCCAAAGAGATGCAGTCGCTCTAGAAAGCATGGAAAACCTGCACGAGTGTGAAATAACGCACTCCCAAGTCGCCATCTCTAGCTTACTCCAATCTCTGGAAAACAAGCTAGACGAACTTAAAGCTAGGCTCACTTTCCAAAAGGTACTGACTGACTGCTGTGTGCTCGGTTTCACAGAAATGGCTCACTCCTGCTTCACTGGACTGTGCCCTACAACCAAATGGCTTCTCAATCCACTGAATGGACCATACAGCTGCCTCAGGCAAAACTAGGGGAGGTAGGGTCTGCCTTCTAATCAACACCTCGTGTCTAGACATAGATGAGTTTCTGCCACCCTCGGACCTAGAAAACTTGATGCTAAAATGCCGCCTCTACTATCTTCCTCGGAGTTCACCTGTCGTCCTGAAAGCAGTTTACATCCCACCTCGCGTGGACATCAAGGGTGCACTGGACGAAATATATACCACCACAAATTGCCTCGAGATGAAACATCCCAAGGCCTTGTACGTTGTAACCGGGGACTTCAAATCAGGCCAAGCTCATAAGCATTCTACCAAGACACTTCAAACACATCTCCTGTTCCAGAGGCCCAAACATCCTACACCCCTGCTATACAAATATCAAAACATTCCTCCCACTCTACTGCCTGCCCACACTTTGGCAAATCAGACCACAAAGCTGTGATCCTGCTCCCAGCTTACAAGCAAAAACTGAAACAGGAGAATCCATCAAAAGAAAGTCATGCAATGTTGGTCTGAGGGATTGGATCATCTCCTACAGAATTGCTTACAGTCAGTAGACTGATCAGTATTTAAAAACTCTGCCACCAGCCTGAGCGAGTGCACCACAGTAACTGACTTCATTAAGTGTGTAGAAACTGTGTGCCAAAGCAGCAAATCCATGTGTTTCCCAACTGGAAGCCATGGATGAACAGGGATGTCCTGCCTGCTGAAGTCCAGGTCTGAGGCATTCAACTCAGGCAATCCTGACTCACACAGGAAAGCTAAATATGATCTTCAGAGATCCAAAGACGACAAAAGATCAAGCTAGAATCCCAGGCTAGCCACAAGGACTCCTGCTGACAATGGTAAGGTCTACAAGACATAACAGACTACAAGATGAAGGCATGTAAAATTGCTGACTCCAATGCATCACTTCCTGATGAGCTCCAAGCATTCTATGCCCATTTTGAACAAGAGGTCAGCAAGAGCACACCCTTATCCCAAAAACCTCGGGTGAACCTGTATCCGAGGTCACCATTGCTCAACATCAGAGCAGCCTTCTCAAAAGTCAACCCACAGAAAGCAACTGGCCCAGATGGGGTAGTGGGATGAGCACTCAGGTCCTGCGCAGACCAGCTGGCGGTGGGTATTCACAGACATCTTCAATCTCTCTTTACACCAATCTGAGGTTCCTGCCTACTTCAAGAAGTCACTGTGTGGAGTTTGACTGTTCTCCCCGTGTCTGTGTGGGTTTGCTCTGACTGCTCCGATTTCCTGCCATATTCCAAAGATGTTGACCAGGTTAGATTGATTGGCCATGTTAAATTGCCCTTAGTGTCAGGGGGGCTTAGTGGGGTAAACAGGTGGGGTTGGGTGGGGGGGTGGCGGCTAGGGCCTGGGTGGGATTGTTATTGGTGCAGTCTCAATGGCCTCCTTCTGCACTGTAGGGATACTATGACTTACAAATTCTGAATTATACATCTGCACACATCATATAATACAAAAATGCTTTTTCAAAAAAAACCCACCCTGATTGGTGAGGCGTTAATGGAGTATGAACAACCATAAAGTGTTAAAAAGGGGCATTTCTCGATCCTTGGACTATGCAAAATTAACTCTCTCACTATGTGACAGGTGGATTACTATCAAAGGAGGGAAGGAAAAATTAGCAGAGGTTTCTCCCCTTGCTACTGTGTCCGTTGCAGTCTATATTGGGTGTTCAGTCCAGATCTGAAAAAAGATTTAATATGTCCAGTCAAATAGATTGACAGTGTCTGTTCCTGGTCATGTGATGGATGATCAATAGGGCAAGGCACTCATGAAACTGCAACCAGCATATACTAAGTGGACATATGGTTGGGGGAAGGGACATGGTAAATAAGATCACCTTCATTTGGCCTGTATGTAAAATAGAAGTAAACAGATTGCAAACACAAGGTAGACAAGCACTTCAGATGAAACTCAAGCTAACGACAAAACAAAAAGGATCAGTTACACAGTAACTACAGTAAATAGGAGCAGCGGACGCTACAGCATACTTGTGTTACCAAGCAAATTAGGCAGTGTGTGGTTTCCTGTAGTAGTAACTGATATCTCTCAGCTTCAAGAATGGAGAAGTGGGTTCATTCACATATTTCATCTTTGCTGCAGCTATAGTAACCACAGGATCTCCAGCATGGTTCACATGTAAAAACAGAGGCTAAACATTACTTCCTTCCAGAACTATAAAAACTCATTTATATAAAAAAAAACAGTTCTGCAAGAACATTTACAATGCAAACATCCTGCAGTTGCATTATTGGATATACTGCAATCCTACTTCATACTCAGGTGGAGGGCTAAAGACAGATGAACCTTGCTCAAGATTCTTTTGACAAATAGCTTTATGTCTCCTTAGTTTCCTCCTCTGCCTTTATTCACTTTGCTTCTGCTGTTGCTTAGTGTTACTAAATGACTTTCAGCATCCCATTTTTAAAATTCTGATAGCTGAATGAGGGTTATAATTGTGATCTTTGTCTTTCTCTAACTCAATCCTATTACAGTCAGAAGTTCTAAACTGTCCTCTTTAGAGAGATCAAAGTACACATTGTCCAGCCCACTCTCCCGTCAAGATGCTCGTGTTGTAATTCAGACTTTAAACTCATGCTTTAAAGCTTGTTGTTGGTCTCAAACTGAGTTGGTTGTAGGCTATGGTAAATTGATACTCTTCACTAGGTGAGAGATCTTAATTAGATGGACATTGGTACCTGGTAGCAGCCCATTTAACTGAGAACTCTGTTCAGGATTCTGATACAACCCATGGTCGTGTCAAAAACATGTAGAAAATCACAAAGGAAAAAACCTTTCACTTTATTGGATACACTGGAGCAGCGGGGCAGCACAGTGATTAGCAGTGCTGTCTCAGAACTCCAGGGGCTCCAGCCTTGGGTGGCTGTCCACGTGGCAGTCCACGTGGCATTTGTACATTCTCCCCTTGTCTGCATGGGTTTTCTCCAGGTGTCCTCCCACAATCCAAAAGATGTGCACATTAAGTGGGTTGGATATGCTAAATTGCCTCAATGTTGGTGTGTGGGGTTACGATAAAGGAGAGAGCCTGAGTAAGCTACTCTGTCAGAGAGTGAATGCAGAGTTGATGGGCTTATAGTTTGGCTCCATTAAGATATGTGACAGAGGACCCCACTGAAGAGAGTGAAGCATGTTGAAATATTTTAGTTGCTGCACCATTTTCAAATATTGCACAGAGTACCATCACTACTTTTAGTCCTGTCTTGCAATCCCAGTTCATTTCTGGAAGACTGTTCTAAGATTCATTCCATCTTTGCATATGTTTTGTATTATGTGGTAAATATAGTGACCCAATCAGGTCAAGTTCAGCAAACATTGAAATCCTATTCAGTTGCATTTACTATTTTCCAATCAAATAGAACCTTCCTCAAATCTAGGGAAGTTTGGAAAATTAAAACCAATGCTTCAAGACCCAAAGGTGAAATCCACCAGGACCCAGGAATGTGTCAGTCTTCAGCTCCAACAATTTGGTCAGTACCGCTTCTTTGGAGACTGTAATTTTCGAGTTCCTCCTTTCCATTTTTTTCAGTTAATGTAATTTCTATGACAAGTTCCAATCACCAGCAAACAACTTCTTTGGCCCTTGAAATCTAATTTTACCAGTGTGGAATTAAATTTCTTCAGAATTTACTTACTGGAGTTTTTGCAAACTCCGTTTCTTATCTCTCTCACAATTCAATCTCTCTCATTATTTCATTATCTGTAAAGGATTTTACAATGAATTAAATATTTCATCTCCTCCCTATTTAGACTGAAAATCCTCACTGAAGGACAATCTGATTGGCTGAAGAACCAGGCTGCACTTGTTCTGCTCAATGACATTAACCCCTTGTAGAAGGCACTACACCATTTCTGCTTAAAATTTTGAGGGGAAAAAACAAGTTCCTGGGTAGCTATGAGAGTATTGGACTGCAAATACCATTCTCTCAAAAGGTGACCTCAAATTCCAAGCCTTAGTTTGATTTTAGAAACAGCCAACCTTTTCCAATTTTGATGCTGCTGTACACTGGGCCTGGAACCACTGCCCCACAATAAAAAAAGGTCAAAATGAAAAATCGTAAGTGTCAATGACCGGTCAAGGGCTTCTTATACTTCACTCATCTTGGTGCAGACTGCAAACAGTCAAAAAATCCCCTCCAGATGGGACCAGAGGAACTAATTCAGGTAACGCAGATTGATATCATGACCTTAACAACCCACATTTACTTAGCTCATGGACTGAGACATGTTAAATGAATGCAAATGCTAAAGAGGGGAAGAGGTGGGACAGCAGCACAGGTAGGTCAATGTTCAGGAACATTCAGAAGACTATGGGGTAGAAGAGGGGCAGAGGGAACTGAGAAATTGAAATACTGATTGATGATCTCAAAAGTTAGCACATACAGGCTGACAGATGGACCGATGGAGGAGTGCAGGGACTAAAAAAATAATAGGCTGGCATTGGAGCAGCAGTATACAGCTGGATGGGTTTGCAGGTGCAAGGGTCACAAAAGGGATGTGGAGTTCAAGATCGGGAGTCAATTCTTTGGAGTACAGAGACCTTGGCAGAGGTGGGAATGATGGCAAACACAGATTTGAGAAGAAATAACATTGCAGGCTGTCATTTATACAGGTTGGAAATGTGAAGGCTGGAATGTAAGGTCCTGGAGAAACATGTCTCAAGATTCACAGGCATGGAATCAGTCAGAGAAGCAGGACTAATAGGGTCAGAGATAGGCAATACCTTGGAAGACAAAAAGAAACACAGTCTTGCTCAATATCAGTTCAAGTTAGGTAGCACAGAACAGCAAGATACCACAGTATTAGTGGTGGTGGTAGTAAAGTAGTTGGAAGGGTGTCCTGGAACATGAATATGTTTACAAGCACCTCATAACTAACAACTGGTTCATAGTAGTTGTGTCAATTAGGCATGGTAAGAAGTCTCACAACACCAAGTTAAAGTCCAACAGGTTTATTTGTTAGCAAAAGCCACTAGCTTTCAAAGCACTACTCCTTTGTCAGGTGAGTCAAAGGAGTGCTCCGAAAGCTAGTGGCTTGTGCTACCCAATAAACCTGTTGGACTTTAACCTGGTGTTGTGAGGCTTCTTACTGTGTTTACCCCAGCCCAACGCCAGCATCTCCACATCAATTAGGCACTCAGAGGAAATGACAAAAATCCTGGGGTTGATGGAAGAGGAGGTTGAGCTGAGTTTTACCTACGAATAGGAAAGCTTCCAACAAATGATGTCACTGACACGTAAATAAGGAGCTTGAAAAAGTAGTCAAAGGGGTGACCATGTAGATGCAGAAAAGCTATTGGGAGAATGTTGTGACTTGAGAATGGTAGAGTCAATCATGGCTCACTAGTAGCACTCCTGCCTCCGAGCAAGGCGTTTATGAATTCAATTCCCACTCTAGGACTTGAGCAAATAAACTGGGCCTAAAACTGCAATGCAATACTGAAGAGGGCACATCAGGGTGCCCTCTTTTAGATGTGATGTTAACCCTAGACTTCATCCGCCATCTCAAGTGGACGTTTAAAATTCCATGACACACTTCTCAGAGTCGAGTTATCCAGGTGCTTTTTGGTCAATATTTATCCCTCAAACAACATCATCATAAAGCACAAGATTATTTGGCCATAGTGCATTGCTGTTTGTGATGCACAAAATTAACCACTGCATTTTCAGTATTAGAACAGAAACTACACTTCAAAGTAATTGACTTAAAGCACTTTAAGACATTCTGAAGTTGTAAAAAGACATTATGTAAATGTAAGCTTTTATTTTTAGTGGCAGAATCATGGGAGAAAAAAGCCATTGATGGACTATGAAGAACAAGCTTTGATGACAGGACAGTAATGTTGTTGGAGCAGACAGGATATCCCACGTCACATTCTCACATCATGTTACAGTTCCTGAATAGTGCAATTTCTGCACTTCATACAATATGATTGGAGGGTTTCAGAAAGGGAGAGTGCAAAATACAGTTCTTCCAAAGTGACCTTTTTGTGTACGCTTGGATGTCACCAAGCTGTCATTTGCCTATTTCTTTTCACTCTCCCCTCTCATCCTATAAACTATTTGTTGTTTTGAACTACAGCAGGATAGTTACATGGTTACCAATGCTGCAGCTAATGAAGTCAAGCTCAGAGATAATCACTTTCAAAAAGAGGAAGTGGCAGAAAACAACATTTGCTCTGAAAAACAAATAGGTATAAGTTCATTCCAAATTACAATCCTATGGCACAAAATTGACAAGAGTGAAGGAATTTAATACAGCTCAACTTTAGGTGTTGAAAAATTGAACACTTAATCCAACTCAATTCTCTGCATCCCAGACAAACTTCCAGTTGTTTCATTGAGGATTTTTTCCATTGTATTTAGTTGGAGACCTCCTATCCCATGTCAAGGCCGTTCTAAGGAGTCCACAGCTTGGAGTATTTGAATAAGAACAAGTCTCCTACTCTTAATGGCCGCATGCATGCTGAAGTACATGACAGGTGGGAAAAAGGGTAAGGCCCACCCTTTGTTACGCAGCAGTCTAGTGTGCCCATGGAATAATACCCCAAACACCTCTTTCAAGAAGAGAAAAATTAGGAGGGAATAAAATGTCACTAGCCTACCTAGGGAAAGTTTGTAGACAGAGCCTGAAGCAGCAACTTCAGAAATTGGAATGAAGAGAAAGTGAAAATATTTCAAGCAAAGCAAAATAGTAAAGCATTTTACAAAATAACATGAGGACACTGCTCTTTACAATTTCACAACAGGACATCCTGCTGTCTCAACTCACAAATAAACTAATCTTTTATGGCATAACAGCAACATCTGCTCAGTTAAAACAAGGCAGACATAAATACCTGCCATTTTTTACTTATCCTAGCATATTCATGCCTTGGGCAAATTGCAACTTTTTTTATTCAAAAAGGTTTTGTTTTAAAAATTGAGCCTTCTGGAAAGGAGTTTCATCAATTAAAGAAATTCCTTGCAATTTATAACATTTAAAAAGGAGCTGAGTAAATGCGCAAGTGCGACCGGTTTCATGATCTTATTTAGGTGGTTGGCAATGCCAGCATGTCAACGCTAATATAATAAGCTATGGGGATCTCATTAGCAAGTGAATGTCTTCAGCCTTAGGTAACCCACTCAATGTTTCCTCTTTAACTATCCAGATTTTTCATGGCGATCTGTCACAGTTGATGCAGCTATCTTCAATACTATTGCATCAATATTCCGTAGATGAAAATTCTCTGGATCTAAAGGCAATGTGAACTTGTACTGTAGGTGCATACTACAAGTTAAAGACAAGCCATTATTGACAGGTCTTTCTCTACGCAAGTACCATGCTCTGACATGAAAGCATGACATGGAAAATGTCTGACCTTTGCTTGCGACTTACAGATACTAAGCTAACATGGGACAAGCTTTGTTTTAGAGTCAGAGAAATTGCAGATAGAGATCTGCGACCAACCATCATGCGGCGTAACATATGCTGTGTTACACCACAGGACCAACTACTCATTTCAAAATGGCAAAAGGTTTCAACAGATGAGAGCTGGAATATTTTTTCTGCAACTTTTTTTGGAGAAGTTTAAAAATAGTAGGCATTCAACAGTCAGCAAGCACCACTGAAATAATGTTTAATTTTGGGCAAGAATTTAAGGACATTAGAATAATAAAGTATCAGAGACAAGTTAGTTTCCAGCTACGTGCCAACTACTTCATGTGGCAAAGCTATACAGCAATAAGCCTTTTGGCAAATAAAATTTCTTCCAATATTTTCCTCATTGAATTTTAAATTAACCTTTTGACACCAACATTCTACAAGAGGAAACAGTCTTGCCTATTCACACTAAAATAACATTTAGAGCCACAAATGTAAAGTTTATATATCATACACTGACAGATCCTCCATGATAATTCACATAGCGAGTTGGAAGTTTTATAAGAATTGGTGTATATCCATGTAGCATTACCACAGCTTGCAAGTAATACATCTTTTACTGTATTAAAGGCCCAATATAAAATGCAACTTGTGGTTGTCTTTAGGAGCAGCTTTGGCACAGGCTACAGGTAAGCGAGACCCAAGTCTGGAAGTAATGGGGATGAAGTGGAATTTTGAGGTTGGAACACATACCAAACACCAGTAATCTGATTTGATTGATAGAGGGATAAATATTTGCTAAGACACCTTTTTTGTTTGAAATACTAATATGGAATGAAGTAGGATTGGGGAAATATTAATAACACAAAACACAATTTAACTAGGGAATGAAATCATGCTCCTGTAAAACAAGTTCTCTTAATTTTAGAAATTTCATTTAGAGATAAACATTAGATCATTTTTTTGAAAATAACTGGATTATTTGATTGGTTTCATCATAAACTACTACATTCACTTTATAGACATTTATATGTAGCTTTCCCCTCAGAAGATAAAGTTTGTAAATAGGAAGTTGCAATTAAAGCTGTAATCATCGATTCACCAAAAAAAATGCCAATTATAGTTTTGTAAGTTTATAATTTGACCATTTAGTTTATGCTTTAATTAAAATTTAAAATCAGGATGGTGCATTGCATTCAAGATTTAAATCAGCGCAACTATCAATAAGCACCAAATGAAGATCAATTTTATGGCCCATGTCGACATATACAATGGAAATTTACAAGAGACCGCTAAACTCATCATACATGGATTGTCTCTTCCAATAGATTGCGTCTCTCATTGCAAGGATCAAGGATCCTCCTTGAAAAAAGTTGGATTAGAATCAGTTTTTAGTAGGCAGGTACTTGCATTGCAACTTCTAACTGTCAACCACAATTAAAACGTCACAGGATGGCTGGTTAGGGATATGGAGAAGAATTTCATTGGTGCAGAGGGATGCTGGACTTTTGAACTGTAGTACATTATTTGAGCAGAGAAGCAACTTTAATCTGTATTTCAGTGTACTGTAGTTGACCTAGATTGCCTGAAATCGGGTGCTGTTTCCTAGCAATAAGCTCCCTCAGTGTGAACAAAAGTTCAACAATACAACATGTTTCTTAAAATAATCATTTATTCATTCTTCAATTCAACTCAAAATAGAACTGTAAATATCACAATCCTGTACAATTAGAGGCCATTTTTCAAATTTCTAAGCAACTAATTGACAGATTAGTCAAAACCCTGTAAGCGGTGATGTGGAGATGCTAGCGTTGGACTGGGGTAAAACACAATAAGAAGTCTCACAACACCAGGTTGAAGGCCAAAAGGTTTATTTGGTAGCAAATGCCACTAGCTTTCAGGCCTCTGACCCTTCGTCAGGTGAGTGGTAGTTCTATTCACAAACAGGGCACGTAAAGGCACAAACTCAATTTACAAAATAACAGTTGGAATGCAAGTTTTTACAGGTAATCAAGTCTCAAAAGGTATAGACAGACAATGAGAGTGGAGTGTGTGTTAAGCACAGGTTGAAGAGATGTGTATTGTCTCCAGACAGGACAGTTAGTGAGATTGTGCAAGCCCAGGCAAGTCATGGGGGGTTACAGATAGTGTGGCATGAACCCAAGATCCCAGTTGAGGCCATCCTCATGCATGCAGAACTTTGCTATCAGTCTCTGCTGAGCCTCTGTGCTGTTGTGTGTTGTGAAGGCCGCTTACCTGAAGTTGAGGGCAAATGCTTGTGACCGCTGAAGTGTTCCCTAACAGGGAGAGAACAGTTTTGCCTGGTGATTATTCATCTGCTGTCGTAGTGTCTACATGGTCTCCCCAGTGTATCATGCCACAGGACATCCTTTCCTGCAGCGCATCAGGTAGACAACACTGGCCGAGCTGCAAGTGTATGTACTGTGTACGTGGTGGATGGTGTTCTCACGTGAGATGATGGCACCCATGTCGATGATCCGGCATGTCTTGCAGAGGTTGCTGTGGCAGGGTTGTGTGGTGTCACGGTCACTGTTCTTCTGAAGGCTGGGTGGTCTGCTGCAGACAATAGTCTGTTTGAGGGCAAGAAGTGGGGGTGTGGGGATGGCCTTGGTGAAATGTTCATCTTCATCAATGACATATTGAAGACTCCGGAGAAAATGTCGCAGCTTCTCCACTCCAGGGAATACTAGACGAAGGGTACCTCTGGCCACTGTGTCCCATGTTTGTCTTCAGAGGAGATCAGTACAATTTTTGGCTGTGGTGCGTCAGAACTGTTGATCGATGAGTTGAGTGCCATTTCCTGTTCTTATGAGGGCATCTTTCAGCGTCTGGAGATGTCTGTTGCGATCCTCCTCATCTGAGCAGATCCTGTGTATACAGAGGGCTTGTCTGTAGGTAGTGGCTTCTTTAACGTGTTTAGGGTGAAAGCTGGAGAAGTGGAGCATTGAGGTTATCCATGGGCGTGCAGTATACCGAGGTGACTGTCCTTAATGGAGATGCTTGCGTCCAAGAATGCAGCCGATTCCAGAGAATAGTCCATGTGAGTCTGATGGTGGGATGGAACTTGTTGATGTCATCATATAGTTGAGTGATTGTTCACCATAAGTCCAAAGGAAGAAAATATCATTGATGTATGTAGTGTATAGCATTGGTTGAAGGTCCAGTGCGGTGAAGAAATCTTGTTTGAGCCTGTGCATGAAGATGTCAGCATATTGAGGTGCGAATTTGGTCCCCATGGCTGTTCTGCATGTCTGGATGAAAAACTGGTTGTTGAAGGTGAAGACATTGTGGTCCAGGATGAAGCAGATGAGTTGTGAAATTGCATCTGGAAACTGGCAGTTGTTCGTTGAGTACTGAGGCAGTTGCAGCAATGCCATCGTCGTGGGGGATGCTGGTGTAGAGTGCCGAGACATCCATTGTGACGAGGAGTGCTCCTAGTTCAACTGCTCCTTGTGTGCCGAGTTTCTGTCAGAAGTCCATGGTGTCCTTACAAAAGCCGGGGGATCTTTGCACAATGGGTTTCAGGATGCCCTCAATGTAGCCGGAGAGGTTCTCACACAGGGTCCCATTGCCCGATACGATGGGATGGCTGGGTGTGCTTGCCTTCTGTACGTTTAGGAGGCAGTAGAGATCTCCAACATGGTGAGTGTGTGGGATGAGAGCACGGAGGGTGCTCTGAAGGTCTGGATCAAAGGTCTTGATCAGAGTGTTGAGCTGACGGTGTGTTCTTTGGTCAGATCTGTGGATAACTGTCTATAGTGTTCCTCGTTGTTCAGTTGTTGGTACACTTCTTTGCAGTAATTCGTTCTATTCCTCCTTTGACTGCTGGTTTGATGACAATGTTGCGGCTGGCGTTGCATCGTGCTTGGGTGATGTTCGGGGCAGCAGTTGTGTTGGGAATTGTTTGCACCTTGTCAGAGAGGTTTACACCACAGAAAAGGTCCTTTGGTCTATCACATCTGTGCCAGTCAAGACAGCCACTTTGCGAATCTAATCCCATTTTCTAGCAGTTAGCCCATATAATTACGCGCCTTGGCATCACAAGTGCACATCTAAATATTTCTTAAATGTTATGAAGGTTTCTACCTTAATCACCCTTTCAGGCAAGTTCCAGACTCTCCACCCTTTGGATAAAAAGGTTTCTTTTCACGCCCTGTCTAAATCTGTACCTGAAATCTACGCCCTCTATTATTGATCTTTCCATCAAAAGGTTTCTCCTGTTGGATGTGGTGGCTGTAACGGAGACGTGGTTACGGGAAGGGCAGGACTGGCAGCTGAATGTTCCTGGGTACAGGTGTTTTAGGTGTGACAGAGGAGTGTTGAAGAGAGGTGGAGGGGTGGCACTGTTAGTCAAGGAAAACATCACAGTAGTGCAGAGGGAGGGCGATATGGAAGAGATAGGGATTGAGTCGCTGTGGGTGGAGTTGAGGAATAAAAAGGGAGAGATCACACTGCTAGGGGTGTACTATAGGCCACCCAACAGCCCAAAGTCAGTGGAGGAGGGAATTTGCAGGGGCATTTTGGACAGGTGCAGGAAGAATAGAGTGGTTGTAGTGGGTGATTTTAATTTTCCCGGAGTGAATTGGAGGGGGCCTAGAGCTGGGGGTACGGAGGGAGAGGAGTTTGTGAAATGTGTTATGGAAGGGTCGCTAGAACAGTATGTAACTTGCCCGACTAGGGGAGGGGCTATACTGGATTTAGTGTTGGGAAACGAGCCAGGGCAGGTGGGTGAGGTAGAGGTAGGCGAACATGTGGCGAACAGTGACCACAAGTCCGTCTACTTTAGGATAAAAATGGAAAGGGACGAGTGCCGTCCAAGCGGGAGTGTGCTGAACTGGGGAAAGGCGAGCTATGGCAGGATTAGGAGGGAGCTGCAGCAAACTGACTGGGAGGGACTGTTAGCTGGCAAGTCCACGGTTGGCAAGTGGGAGGCTTTTAGGGACAAAATGAAATGGTTGCAGGGGAGGTTTGTTCCGGTTAAGCAAAAGGATGGGAAAGGTAGGATTAGAGAGCCGTGGATTACGGGGGATATTGAAGACTTGGTCAGGAAGAAGAGGGAGGCGTATGTTAGGTCAAAACAAATGGGTACGGAGTGTGCGCTGGAGGAATATAGAGAGAGTAGGAGGGAGCTAAAAAGGGGAATTAGAAGGGCGAAGAGAGGGCATGAGATGGCTTTGGCCAGTACGATTAAGGATAATCCTAAGGCATTTTATTCCTATATTAGAGGCAAGAGAGTAGTTAGAGGGAAAATTGGTCCTCTTAGGGACAAGAGTGGAGAGTTGTGTATTGAGTCGGAGGGAATGGGGGAGCTCCTGAATGAATACTTTGCGTCGGTATTCACGAAGGAGAGGGGTTCGGAATCGTGCGGTCTCTTGGAGGGAGCGGAGGTTCAGTTGCAGGATATAGTTATTACGAGAGAGGAAGTGCTAGGGCTTTTAGGTAGCGTAAGGACGGATAAAGCTCCGGGGCCTGATGGTATTTATCCCAGGCTGCTTAGGGAGGCGAAAGATGAAATTGCTGGGCCTCTGGCGCACATCTTTGTCTCTTCTTTGGACACAGGTGAGGTCCCAGAAGACTGGAGGGTAGCAAATGTGGTCCCGTTGTTCAAAAAAGGTAGTAGGGATAACCCTGGGAATTATAGGCCGGTGAGTTTGACGTCGGTGGTAGGGAAGTTAATGGAAAAAATACTTAGGGGTAGGATGTATGAGCATTTGGAGCGTTGCGATCTGATTAGGGATACGCAACATGGCTTTGTTAGAGGGAGGTCTTGCCTTACGAATCTGGTGGAATTCTTTGAGGAGGTGACAAAAACGGTTGGCGATGGGAGAGCCGTTGATGTCATCTATATGGATTTCAGTAAGGCGTTTGACAAAGTCCCTCACGGTAGGCTGGTAGAAAAGGTTAAGGCGCATGGGATACGAGGCCAGGTAGCTAGGTGGATTGAGAACTGGTTGGGAAATAGGAGACAGAGGGTAGTTGTGGAGGGTACCTTGTCGGGCTGGAGGCCAGTGACCAGTGGTGTGCCGCAGGGCTCGGTACTGGGACCTCTCCTCTTTGTAGTCTACATAAATGACTTAGAAGAGGGAGTAGGTGGTGTGATCAGCAAGTTTGCTGATGACACCAAGATGGCAGGGTTGGCGGGTACAGAACTGGATTGTCAGGTGATACAACAGGATATAGATAGGTTGGTGCAGTGGGCAGATGGCATTTAATCCTGACAAATGCGAGGTGATGCATTTTGGAAGGAATAATGCAGAGAGGAGCTATGTGATAAAAGGTAGGCCGATTAGGAGTATAGACGTACAGAGAGACCTGGGAGTGCAGGTTCACAAATCCATGAAGGTTGCGTCACAAGTGGAGAACGTTGTTAGGAAGGCTTATGGGATGTTAGCCTTTATAGGAAGGGGCTTAGAGTATAAAAGCTGCCGTCTAATGCTTCAGTTATACAGAACGTTGGTTAGACCGCATTTGGAGTACTGCGTCCAGTTCTGGTCACCTTATTACCGGAAGGACGTGGAGTCTCTGGAAAGGGTGCAGAGGTTTACCAGGATGTTGCCTGGCATGGGGGGACTGGGTTACGAGGAGAGATTGAAGAGACTGGGGCTATTCTCCTTGGAAAGACGGAGATTGAGAGGGGACATGATAGAGGTATATAAGATACTGAAGGGAATAGATAGAGTTAATAGTGAGAGACTGCTCCCTAGACTGGGTACGAACACAAGAGGTCATCACTTAAGGGTGAGGGGGGGTGGGAAGGTATAATTTGGAGGTAAGAGGAAGGTTCTTTACGCAGAGAGTTGTGGGGGTCTGGAATGCGCTACCGAGTAGGGTGGTGGAGGCAGGAACGTTGGACTCGTTTAAGATGCAGTTAGATAGGCACATGAGTGAAACGAGAATGGAGGGATATGGTAGGGGCTATTAAATAGGGTTAAACCTCGGGAGACACCGGAAGGGCAGGCTGTATGATTAATATTTTTTGTCTTTATTTCACAGGTGGAGGTCCACCTCGTGTCAAGCGAGGGGCATGCACACGGCGGGTCGTGCGTGGGCTGCTCTTGGAAGTCCAGGAGTGGCCTAGTACTTCATGTCAGTGTGTGTGCTTGATCCTGGGCCGATAGACGGGCTCCACAACAGCTCAGTGACTAGCACTGCTAGCTGTGCAGATACATGGATTTGGGCCTGTGTCTGTGGGAGTTTGCGCATTCTCCCTGTGGTTGCGTGGGTTTCCTCCGGGCGCTCCGGTTTCCTCCCACACCCCAAAGATGTGCTCTTAGGCTAATTGGTTTCCACCAAATTGACACTATTTCTTCCCTGAATCTGACCGAGTAGGGTCCCATTCGTAGACATGCAGGGTAGAATAGGTGTAGGGCGATGCGGCGGCGCGGGCTCGTTGGGCCGAAGGGCCTGTTTCCCGTGCTGGGTTGTTCTTTGTTCTTCTTCTTCTACTCTATTCGTCTCATATTATATACCTCAACCATGTCCCCCCATCCCCACCCCCATTCAGTCTCTTCAGCTCCAAGGAAAGAGCTTCAGTCTATCCAATCTTTCTCCATAACCAAAATTTTCCAGCCTAAGCAATATCCTGGTAGATCACCTCTGCATCCTTTCCTGTGCTACCACATCCCTCTATAATGTAGATTCCAGAACTGCACACTATCGTAGCTGTGACCTAACCAATTCCAGAACTGCACACAATACGCTGTGGCCTAGCCAACGTTTTACAGTTCTTGCATAATCTCCCATCTCAAACTCTATGCCTTGGCAAATAAAGACAAATATACCATATGATTTCTTACCCATTTTATCCATCTGTCCTACCTTAAGGGACAGATGTATATGCACACCAAGGTCCCAATGATTCGCAGTCTTGCTTGTGTCCTGCCATTCCCTTTGCCTTGTTAGTCCTGCCTAAGTGCATCACCTCACACTAATCTGGGTTGAATTCAGATTGCCACTGATCAGCCCATCTCGTCTTCTATCCTTCTAAAGCAATCCTCCTCAATATTAACTATCCCATCAATTTTTGTATCATCCACAAACTTACTGATCAGCCCTCTGACATTCAAATCTAAATTATTTATGTTAACCACAAATAGCAATGGCCCCAAAACTGATCCCTGTGGGACTTATTGAGCAGTCTTCCAGTTAGAAAAAGACCCCTCAATCATCACACTCTGCTTCCTGCCACTCAGCCAATTCTGGATCCAATTTGGCGAATTTCCTTGGATCCCACAGACCCTTACTTTCATTATTAGTCTCCCATGTGAAACCTCTAGCTGGTCAGACACGATCTCCCCTTAACAAAACCATGCTAACTATTTTTGATTCATCCCTGTTTCACCAAATGCAGAATTACTTCCAATAGTTACCTCACTTCTGAGGTTAGACTGACTGGTCTGTAGTTTCCTGGTTTATACCTTCCTCCTTTCTTGAATAAAGGCATCTAATTACAACACTTGACTTTCATACTACACAGTACAAAATTATGCCCTCGCTTCCTACTAAGATTCTCAACACTGCATTTCAGTGTTGAGGAGTGACTGACAAAGTAAGTTTCCTTTGTTCTCACCCATCTTGTAAGTGACAGGATCAATGATACAAAGCAGAGTTTTACACCAAGGTGTAGATATGCTCAATCCTGCCTATACTAAGTCAGGGTGGTGGTGGCAGCATGGCATCCAGATGTGAGGAAAAGAAAACGTAAACCGAGATCTCAGTCTATTGTTTCCTGGCCTAAAGATGTTACTGGAGTCACAAGGTTGTGGGTTAAGGAGAGATCGTGTCTAACCAACTTGAGGTTCCATATGAGAGACTATGAAAATAAGGGCTCATGGGATCCACGGAAATTTGCCAAATCTGAGCACAAAATTAGGCTGACACTCCAGTGTAGCTCTGAGGGAATGTTGTGCTACTGGGGATTCTGGCATGATGATAAACTGAGGCCTGGTCTGTCTGTTCAGATGTAAGTGAAAGATCTGAAGGCACTGCTGGAGCAGGATCAGGGGGTTCTTCCAGCATCCTGGCCAAAACTCATTCATCTACCAATATCTTTATATGCATTAAATCACACATACATCTTTGTGGAACCTGTCAATTAGCTGCTAGGTTTAGCTGGAGGTCAACAACTGATTGCTTATGGTGTTTTCTGGAATGTTCCAACAGTGTGAAAACACCATACGAATCCAAGTTCTTCTCTCTTGATCACTATCCAGTGTTCTCTCTTTGAAAGTGTTTGTGTGTAATCACTGTTTTAAAAAGACAAACTAGCAATACACTCAAAGCTGACCAAATTAACCCAGACACCAGCACTTTCCAGAGTCAAAAGCAAACAAGATAGGGTACAGTAGCTAACTTTTCTCATCTAGCCTATAGAAGCCTCAGCTGATGTCAGCAAACTTGAACTCTGTACAGACTGAGAATCAACGTCACACTTGCTCGCATTAAACTGTAACCATCATCTACCAATTTTGCTAACCTGTACAGCTTCCCAAAACCCTTCACAGTTCTTATTTTCCCCAGTAAAAATCCTCCCTTAGTTATCACTAAAAATCTGTTCACAGCCAATTCATTTTTGAAGTGTTGTTGCTGTCACGAGGACAAATATGGCTAACAATTTACACAGAGCAAGATCTCTCAATAAGATGAATTACCAGTTAATTTTGGGAGTGGTGAACGCTTAGTTATTCAAGGAAAAAATTACCTGCTTGTTAAATAGTGCATAGCATTGTTTGTACCACCTGAACAGGTTCTCACTAACATTTAACATCTCACCTTAACTTGATCTTCTAAAACCAGGATCTCCCATCATCATTGAGAGATTCCACTCTTACTTCAATTTTCAAACATGCCTATAAAACCCTTCATTAACTCTTTCTCCTAAATTTCTATATTTACCTAGTTTACCAGATGTCTTTCCTAGGATCAGGTGACTACAAATTTGATGATGAAAGCTCCATGAGTTCATCAACATCATGAACTCTAGATTCAGAAGTCTAGAGGGGTAAGAGTCAGTACAGTTGCTATAAATGTATCATGCGGTCAAACTTAGGTAATTGAGTTTTATTTCAGGTTTGCATGGTCTGTGCATTGCTAAAAGTAATGGAGCATTCAGTAACATACCAAGATGACGACTCTTGGAACTGCAAAACAAGAATGCAGGCTCTCCCTGCCTGCATTATACTGATGCACTATAGGAAAAGTAAAAAATCTTTTTCAGATTCATATTTATGTCAATTCTAAGATCATCTTTATCCATCTGTAACATTGCTCAACTTTGCCTCGATCACTGCTCATTTGCTTCTAAAATCTTCATACATTCTTTCATTGCCTCTAGGTTTCACTATTTCAACACTGTCCTGGCTGGTCTTCCACAATCTATCCACTGTAAATTTGTGATCACCCAAAGCTCTACTGATTGTGTCTCACCTCACAGCAAACCATGTTACTGAGATAGTGGCACTGGAAATCTTAAAGCACACCAGGTAAATCTCGGGCCTGAAGAAGATTATCCCAGGATATTGTGGGAGGCTAGGGAGGAAATTGTGAATCCTGAGCAGAAATATTTCAATCTGTGACAGCCACAGGTGAGGTGCCTGAAGATTGGAGGGTGGCAAATGTTGAGCCTTTGTCCAAAGGCTGCAGGGGAAAAGCCTGGGAGCTACAGGCCGGTGAGCTTCACATCTGTAGTAGGTAAGTTCTGAAGGTCTTCTGAGAGATACAATCTATAGGCGCTTAGCGAGGCAAGGATTAGGGACAGTCAGCATGGCTTTGGGAGTGGAAAATCATGTCTCGCAAAATTCATTTGAGTTTTTGGAAGGGGTAACCAAGAAGGTAGAACATAAGAAATAGGAGCAGGAGTAGGCCATCTAGCCCTTCGAGCCTGCCCTGCCATTCAATAAGATCACGGCTGATCTGTCGTGGCTCAGTTCCACTTTCTCACCCTCTCCCCACAACCCTTAAACCCCTTGCCTACCAAAAACCTATCAACCCGCATCTTAAATATATTTAGCAAGGCAGCCTCCACCACTTCAACGGGCAGAGAATTCCAGAGATTCATCACCCTTTGAGGGAAGAAGATCCTCAACTCCGTTCTAACCCCCCCCCCCATCTTGAGGCTGTGCCCTCTAGTCCTGCTGTCCTTTCTGAGCGGGAAGAGCCTCTCCACCTCTATCCTATCCATCCCATTCATCATCTTATATGTCTCAATGAGATCTCCCCTCATTCTTCTAAACTCTAACAAGTACAAGCCTAGTTTATTCAGCCTCTCCTCATAGTTCAACCCCCTCAACTCCAGTATCAGCCTAGTAAACCTCCTCTGCACTCCCTCCAAGGCCAAAATATCCTTGCGTAAGTGCAGCAACCAAAACTGCACACAGTACTCCAGCTGCAGCCTCACCAGTGCCCTGTACAGTTGCAGCAAGACCTCCCTGCTTTTATATTCAATCCCCCTCACTATGAAGGCCAGCATCCCATTTGCCTTCCTGACCACCTGCTGCACCTGCAGGCTGGGTTTTTGCAACTCATGCACAAGGACCCCGAGGTCCCTCTGCACCGTCACATGCTGCAGTTTTTCGCCATGTAAGTAATAGTTCTTCCTACCATTATTCCTACCAAAGTGGACAACTTCACACTTGCCAACATTAAATTCCATTTGCCATTTCCTGGCCCATTCGCCCAGCCTATCTAGATCCTTCTGCAGACTCTCCACACCCTCCGCACAATTTGCCATTCCACCAATCTTGGTGTCATCAGCAAATTTCGACACCATACACTCGGTTCCCTCCTCCAGATCATCTATATAAATGGTAAATAGCTGAGGCCCCCGCGTTGACCCCTGGGGCACTCCACTAGTCACCAACCGCCAATCTGAATAGCACCCATTGACACCCACTCTGCCTCCTATTTGACAGCCAATCCCCTATCCACGCTAACACCCTACCCCAACTCCATGCCCCCGACCTTCTGTAATAACCTCTTGTGTGGCACCTTATCAAACACCTTCTGAAAATCAAGAAACACCACATCCACCGGCTCTCCGCTATCCACCGCCATAGACATCCTCATTGAACTCCAATAAATTCGTCAGACATGACTTCCCCTTAACGAAACCGTGCTGCGTCTGCTCTATCAAACAATTCTCCTCAAGATGCCTCGCTATTTTCTCTTTGATCACGGATTCTAACATTTTACCTACAACAGACATTAAACTAACCGGCCTATAACTCCCTGCCTTTTGCCTGGCACCCTCCTTAAACAACGGCGTAACATTAGCCGTTTTCCAATCTTCCGGCACTTCCCTGGAATCCAGTGATGTTTGGAAAATAATCATCAAGGCATCCACTATCACCTCCGCCATTTCTTTCAGAACCCTTGGATGCATTCCATCCGTTCCTGGGACTTGTCCACAATCAGTCCCTCCAGTCTGTCAAGCACTACCTCTCTAGTCACAATGATCTCATTCAGGCCCTCCACTCCTACCATCTTTCCATCGCTAACACCCGGCAAATTATTCACATCCTCCTCCGTGAAGACCGAAAGAAAAAAGTTATTCAAGGCCTCAGCCATTTCCCCATCCCCTACCACTAAGTCCCCCCTCTCATCCTCTAAGGGTCCAACATTCACCCTAGTCAGCCTCTTCCTTTTTATATATTTATAAAAACTCTTACTATCCTTTTTTATATTAAGCACTAGCCCAGCTTCACAGTTTATCCTACCCTTCTTTATCAACTTTTGTCATTCTTTGTTGATATTTAAACCTCTCCCAATCCTCTTCTTGCCTACTACTCTCAGCTACTCTAAATGCATCCGCTTTTAATTTACTCTCCTTTGCCTCCTTCGTTATCCACGGCTGATTATCTCTCCTCCTACGATCCTTTTTAACCATTGGAATAAATTTCTGCTGAGCACCAAGACAGACCTCCTTAAAGATCCTCCACTGTTCCTCAGCAGACCTACCTTCCAATGCACTCCCCCAATCAACATTCGCCAATTCCTCTCTCATCCTATTGTACTCCCCTCTGTTCAAACAAAGGACACAGGTCTGGGAACCTACTTTCTCCTCCTCCATCTGCATCAGAAACTCCACCATACAATGATCACTCTTCCCAAGAGGATCCTTCACCACAAGGTCCCTAATTCTCCCTGCCTCATTACATAACACCAGATCCAAGATAGCTTGCTCCCTCGTCGGCTCCAACACACTGTTCAAGGAAACTATCCCAGCAGCATTCCAAGAACTCTTCTGGTAGCTGAGGACAGTACAGTTGATGCTGTCTACATAGATTTTAGCAAGGCCTTTGACAAGGTACCACATGGTAGGTTGTTGCACCAGATTAAATCTCACAGGATCCAGGGTGAGGCAGCCAGTTGGATACAAAATGGGCTTGGTGACAGTGTGATTGTAGGGAGTTGTTTTTCAAATTGAAGGCCTGTGACCAGCGATGTACCTCAGGGAGCGGTGCCGGGTCTACTGTTATTTGTCATTTACATTAATAATTTGTATGAGAATTTAGAAGGCATGGTTAGTAAATTTGCAGATGATTGGTGGTATAATGGACAGTGAAGGTTATCTAGGATTGCAACAGGATCTTGATCAGGTAGGCCTGTAGGCTGATGAATGGCAGATGGAGTTTAATTTAGATAAATGAGAGGTGATGCATTTTGGTAGATTGAACCAGGGTGGGACTTACTCAGTTAATGGTAGGACATTGGGAACAGTTATAGAGCAAAGAGATCTACGGGTACAGGTTCATAGCTCCGTGAAAGTAGATTCACAGTTGGACAGTGTTGAGAAGAAAGCATTCAGTACGCTTGGTTTCATTGGTTAGAACACTGAATACAAGAGTTAGGACGTCTTGTTGAAGTTGTACAAGATAGTAGTAAGACCACACTTGGAATACTGTGTACAGTTCTGGTCATCCTATTATAGAAAGGATATTAAACTAGAAAAAGTGCAAAGATTTACAGGAGCAGGAGGCGCAGGGACTTTTTCCCCCTGGAGTATAGGTGGTGTAGGGGTGATCTTATAGAGATCTAGAAAACAAAGAGGGGTATAGATCAGGTAGATAGTCAATATCTTTTCCCAAAGGTAGGGGAGTTAGAACTAGAGGGTAAAGGTTTAAGGTGAGACAGGAGATACACAAAAGGGTCCAGAGTGGCAATATATTTTTCACACAGTGGGTGGTGACAGTCTGGGACATACTGCCAGAGGTAGTAGTGGAGGCAGGTACAATTTTGTCTTTTAAAAAGCATTTAGTCAGTTACATGGGTAAGATGAGTAGAGGGATATGGGCCAAACGTGGGTAATTGGGACTGTGAAAATTTCCTAGCCATCACACTCCAGCACCTGTTCGGGTACACTGAGTATTTAGCATGGCCAATGCATCTTACCAGCACGTCTTTTGGACTGTGGAAGGAAACTGGAGCACCCAGAGGAAACTGGAGCAAACATGGGGAGAATGTGCAAACTCTACACAGACAGTCATCCAAGCTGGGAATCAAACCCAGGTCCCTGGCACTGTGAACGAATGTGCTACCATGGAGGGGGCAGAGCAGGGGGAGGACAGTTTAATAATTGGAGAGATTGTTCAATGTATCTTGGCAGCTGCTTAGGGAGTGTTATTGACAAATAAGATTGATAACAATAAGTATCTGATTGAATCAACTATATATGGGCACTAGCTAGGAACACATTCTCTACTATACTTAGTCCATTGAGCACATTATGGTTTAGACTATTTAATTCTAGAGTCAACAGAAATTGGAACTATGATAAACTTAATTTAAGATAGCAGACATCAGATTGAAGCTAGTTAAAAGCAAACTGAACATCAGTTTATGAGATCAAATGGAACATTAAAAAGGTGTCAATAAACAGGAATGCATACTGTCAGTTTTGTGCTCTGACTGTTGTCCAAGTGAAATACAAATACCCTGCATCTGACCAGGATCCAGAGTTTCATTATAAACTGGGGATGGTGATTATAAACATGTGTTCCAAGAAAAGTATGCTTGGTGGGTCAAGTGCAGACAGCTGAGATAGCGTACACTTAATAACACTGAGATGCAGAACCCTGCCTTTTTTAATTGCCTTATCTTTAAATAGTTTGTTTCCAATGGAGTTTACTGTTGTCTAAGAATGACCATAATTGTGTTTAGCATTGTTGAATTTAAAAATGGCTGTGTGAGGAATTCTGTTCTCCTTTCATAATAGCCCCAGGATAAAAATAGCCTGGGTGCTGATCACTGTTTTGCAGTAATCTCTAACCTATATTCTTTATACTGAGAAACCTGTGCCAGTTGGTTCAAAAGGCATAGTGTTCCTATAGCTGGCTGCAAACCGAAAGCAAACCTGCTGGTTTCTTTGGGAAAGCCAACAGGAAGAGCTGATAGAAAATTACATTAAAAAATACCCTCAGCAATACTACCTCTCTTCTTGGCAGTCATTTTATCTGTAGTTTATGTTCAGCTCACCGTGTGCCTCACCCATTCTCAAAACCAAAAAGGGAAGAGATAAAGGCCATATCCAGACAGTGATCCTGAATCACAACAAGGAGAAAGGAACGTGCCCAATGTCATAATGATAAGCTTGCATTACACCACAGCAAACTCCGCTGCTTCCCCAAACATGCATACTGTGAGTGCTTGTAAGGCATCCATCTCGTTTCCACTAACAACTTGCATTTATAAAGCACCTTTAACATAGTAAAGCATTCCAAGGTGCTTCACAGGAGCAATAAACAAATATTTTGCATTAGTTATTCAGACAAATTTCTAAAAGTGTGGTCAAGATTTTAGAACAGGGACTCCAGAGTTTAAGGCCTAGGTAGGTGAAGAAGCAGCTGAAGACACAGCTATTGAATGGTGGGGCAATTCATATCGGAATATGCATCAGGTCAATATTGAAAGAGCACGGAGAACTAGGAGGGTTGTAGATTACAGATATAAAGGAGTTACAGATGAGAAGGAGCAAGGCCAGAAGGGGATTTAAAAACAAGGGCGAGAATTTTAAAACTTGAAACACTAGTAGAGTGGAAATCAAAAGGAAGTCAATGAGTTGTGGAAGCTGCAGCCTGGAAAACAGTTTCAGTGGTGTTCCACAGGTTATGTTGTTGGGACCCTCGCTGTTGTTGAATATATACATGCTTTAGAATTAAACATGGGTGGCATGATTGGGAAATTTGCAAATGTCAAAATTGATTGTGCAATTGATAGCAAAGATGATAGCTGTCAACTCCAGAATGAAATCACTGGTTTAGTTGAGTAGGCAGAGAAATGATAAATGGAATGCAATCCAGAAAGTGAGAGGTAATGCATTTGGGGACAGCAAACAAAGCAAGGGAATACCCCAATAAATATGGTGGGTGGGGGTGTGCGTGTGTGTTATTGGGCAAGGTATTGAATACAAAAAAGCAAGGATGTATTGGTCAAACTGTATAAATCTGATTGGGCCACAGTTGCAGTTTTGGGTAGAGTTCTGTCACCACATTACAAGGAGGTCATAACTGATCTGGAGAGAATGCAGAGGAGATTTACAAGAAATATGTTGCCAGGACTTGAAAATTGCAGCTATGAGGAGAGACTGGATAGGCTAGCATTGTTTTCCTTACAACAGAGGGGGCAAAGGGGTGATCTAATTGAGGGGGTCTAGATGGGATAGACAGGAAAGATTTCCTCTAGCTGTGGGGTCAATTACGAGGGAGCATAGATCTATGGTGAGTGGTAGAAGGATAAAAGGGGACATGAGGAAAGATAATCTATAGCCTTGCAGGCTACAGATTAGGTGCTGGAAAATGAGATCAAAATGAGCGACTAGTTTCCTTTCTCTTTTCTGACAGTGCAGATACAATGGGCTGAAAGGTATCTTTTTGCACTGCAACTTTTCTATGGTTCTGTCCGCATGCTGGCATTGCTCACCCCTGCTCATGAAATTTTCACAAAAACTTAGTCACACTCAAACAAATGTACTGTTCACTGAAGTTTGATTAACTTGCAGCCATAACTGAGTGGGTATGGACAGAGGTGGAAGTGAGATACCAGTGACAGCATTTCATCCAACAACACTCCCCTGCTGAGATAATCTGGCTCACAGTTCAGATACTGTGCCATGTTATGTTAGTGTCTGAGCAGTAAATGTTAGGCTATTTATCCACGTAGACCATCACAACCAACCGTGACTATAATCTCTCTCTGCATGCACTTCCCAGCAGTAGTTACTCAATACTGATCAAAGTGGGTGCTGTAAGCTACTTCTGCCAACCACCCCTCCCACTTCAGTGTCCCAGATACTCCAGTGCCTTAATTTAGCTTATGGAACAGATTGTGATGCTACAGGGGCATATGAACCAAATAATGCTCGTCTTTCAGCATGCTTGTACTATTTAACCATTGCCAAGTACTCCATTTGGCTCCTAGTTGATTGTATTAATAATGTTGATTTGCTTGTAATGCAATGGTGTTGGAAAAACCTGTGCTAATTTGCTTACCTGTAAGTTGATCCTTAACAAATGCAGCAGCTTCCGAAACCCAAATTGTGACCAAACATGGCCTTTTGGGAGGAAATTCCTGCCAGTGACACAGTTTGCTCTCCTTCCTGTTTATCCTTTTCTTTTATCCTATAACTGGTAATACTGAAGTCAGGCTTGACTTAATTTAGGATAGAAGCATAGGGACCTGCTGTTTATTTATCAATGCCCCCAAGTAGCACGTCAGTAAGCTGCTGAAATGTTCTAAACATTCATTTGCGGGTCTTTGATCAGTGGAGTGTATGAACAGACTTCTAAGGGCAAGTTTGTTTATCACTCGTGGTTTGGTAGCTATGTGTTTATGTTCTGTGTTCCTGCAGCTGTCACAAACAGTGACACTAGTGATTTTCTTTATTTTGAAACAAAATTTAGACCTGACAAACTTAATGAGCATGATCAATGTTTGGTTGATCAGAATAAGGATTTATTTATATAACTAGAACTAAACAATTTGTTGTTCAGTAGCACAGAACTTGAGTATTGATGTTTAAAATTATTATTCCCTTTTTACAGTTTGGTAATTTCTTGTGAGCTATCCAGATAAGAACAAGATAAAAAGCTTAGATAGCATGTCTTTTTTTTCAGCTATAAACATAATCTATGTGGAAATTTGAAACAAAAAACAGAAGCTGGGAAACACAAAGCCATTAAGCTCCCAGAAAAATAAGGAATGGTGTCTTAGGTTGATACTATTGATGAGAATTTCAGTCCGTCCCTTTTCTTCATAGAATTATACTTCCAGGATTGTATTTTTCTTTGAGAGTTTGAACATTTGATTTTTTTTAAATCCCATTGGGGAACCATCCAGCCTTTAGTCAGTCTGTGCTATTATGGCAGCTGTATAGTACTACTGGGCAAGAGGAGATAATCCACAAGATTCCTGCACCTGACCACACACAAGTCAGTAACTATCTTGGAAATTCATGCACACAACTTGGAGACCCATCATATGGAAAAATGGTTTCCTATCACCAAAGCTCACTCATCAATCATGGCTCCTGCAGATGCTTGTGCCGACATCCACCCACAGAATCTTACCCCAACAAGAGAGTGCGCTTTCGGTAGAGGGAAGAAAGCTGGTAACTGGAATAAGAATCTCTGAAAAGGATTGTAAACTAGATTGCTGGAGCTAGGGTGGCAACATTTCCTTCAACTGGTAAACAGTCGCATGACTGTTGTCATGTCCGTGGTAACTAGTATACTTTGCTGGAATTATGTTTTCAATCAAAAATCCGTCACCTTTAGTGAATCTTGTAGAGCTACAACTAGGAGCAGTGATGCCTCATCAGATCCCTTCAATCATCCAGTCCCCATAGCTCGTACTCAAATCAAGCATTCCTGACCTAAAGGGAGAAGTAGCGGAGTGGTTATGACACTGCGCAGCAACCCAGAGGTTACAGGTTTAAATCCTACCATGGCAACTGTGAAATTTAATATAACAAATCTCCAATATGGGTAGACAGCTGAAAATTACCAAACTGTGGTGAATCATCAGATTATTACAGTTTAAGAGGTGGCCATTCAGTCCATCCTTCTTGTGCCAGCTCTCTGAAAGAGTCAATTATTCTCACTTCCCTATAGAAATCCAACTAGTTCACCAACATCCTTCACGAAAGGAACCTACCATATATACCTGGCCTGACCTACAAAAGGCAACCAATGTGTTTGATTCTCAATGCCAGCTGTTTGGGCATATTACATATGTCCTCACCACAATCATCAATATTTCCCTCCTCCTACAACTTAAAACTGGTCATTAATCACATTAAGTTTGTTTTAGAAGCAGTTAACAATCAGATTGAGAAATTGTGAATTTAAACATTGCAATAGACCATTCAATATTCTAGTATTAAATGTGAGCCACAGCTCTTCTTGTGAACTCAATCTTTCTGGTACAATTGCAGGGGAGGATAAACAAAGTGAAACTGTAATATTCTGCAGCAAAGTTTAGAAACTAGAGCTTTTTAAGAGAAACAAAATTTGCATGTTTTTGCACTCAATGGGGAAGTTAGTTTTTCTCTTTCCCCAGTTGGTTGCTGATGTCAACCATGTCACAGTGTACTCATGCCCATATTCAAGTATACCAGTGGCAATTCCCTGCTATTCCCATGCAACGAAACATTGATTGTTTTGACAATTTTAAAATGCCTTTTTACTGCTTTGGGTCGTTCTCTTTCCTATCAAGAGATAATTACACCAGTACTACAACACAGCCATTTAACACCTGGGAAGAAAAAACAGCAAGTCACATGATCAGCTCCAGCCAACTTTCTTCTCTCAATGTCAAAAAACTCTAGTCACATTATTAGGAACTTCACTTAGAAAAAGGTGGCAGTGGTTGGGACTGCTGCCTCACAGCTCCAGGAACCCAGACTCAATTCCAGTCCTAGGCAAGTTTGCACATTCTCCAAGTTTTTGCGTGGGTTTCCTCCGGGTGCTCTGGTGTCCTCCCACATTCCAAAGATTTGCAAGTTAGGTGGATTGGACATGCTAAATTGGCCCTTGGTATCCCAAGAAGTGTAGATTACCTGGATTAGCCATGGTAAATGTGTGGGTCACAGGACAGGTGGAGGAGATGGTGTGGGTAAGATGTTCTTTCATAACATCAGTGCAGATTAGACATTGGACCAAATGGCCTCCTTAGCACTGTGGGATTCTCTGATGTTGGAGAGGAAAGATTGCAATATGATAAAACATTCAGCTCTACTGTCTGTACACTGTTAATTTCACACCAATCTTCACAGGGATTTACAAAAGCAAAATCCTAATGGATTTTCCAATGAAGTTTAAGAGATTAACCTTTGGACTTTCACTGAAGAAAAGGACTCATTTTGATCAATGATCTGCACATAGTTTCATTTCTACCAATAGCCAGGGCACAGATAAAATTTATACACAACGGCACCTGTCATGACTCCTAATGTGTAAACAACTGAATAGTATTGATGTCACCGAAGTCATTGTAGAAAATTAACTCCTAAGCACTAGCATGCCACCATTTAGCTTATCAGAAATTCAAAAGTTACCAGATATCTGTTCCAGGACTGAGCTTCTTACAAGTGTGAAATGATCAGCACTGGCATTGTCTTGCACCTCATCAAATAGCCACTCTTCATTCTCAAGACCAATGATTTTCAGCAGGTTATATGGGCATGGGAGCAATACATTCCATCTAAATTCACAATTCCACAGAAATGACTGATGAGTGATTTGGAGTAGGAGTACAGTTTGATTTTGTCCCATTAGCCCAGAAGTATTCAGAACAATCACAGTACCCAATCATCACTCCAGCAAGTTAAGTTCAGGCCATAAGTTGAACTGGGTACCTTTGCTGGTCTGTATGACTGTGCTACATCATGTAGCAGACGGACTACCTTGAACTTGACTATTGTCTACTATTTCTTTAAGAAATCACTAATTTGTCTCCAGGAAACAGTCTTAAATTGACAATCCTTTCTGCAAGTGTACAAAAACATCAGTTTCACATCCTGCAATAACAATGTCTCAAATGGCTACTCATCTCAACCAAACTTTATTTGATCTCCAGTTTCAGAAGAAGCTGACCAATAGAATCAAGTAGAGTTTAATATGTCAGTTCCTAGCAAAAAGAAAAATATCGCAAATAAGGCTTTGAATGAAAAAAGGCTGCGCTTTACCAACTTGTAAAGAACATTTCAGCTTCATGATTAGAAAATGAAAGATTCAAGTCAGCATGCGATTTTATGTCTAAGGTAAAAATTGCAGGATAAGACTGGTATTGAATACAAAATCTCAGTTTTCAAGAAATCTCAATCTAAGAAAATCACTGAAGGTCCAGAGAAATAGCACCAAGTCCATGGTACGTCTCCTCAGTCAGACTTATTCAGTGAAAAACTTTTGGTTATTAGTGCAAGGCACCACCATCTTCATCACTAATACCTGTACTTTAAAGCAGAACTTCTGATACACATCCAGGACACTGATGAAAGACCTGTAATACACTTTCAACCGTGCATTTGAAATTTGGTAAAGAACAGAACAAAATCTGCATAAAGCTACCTGCTATGACAGAGCATTGCAATCAAATCAGCAAGCAAATCCCATTGGTTTAGCTGAATCAAGTAAATATTACTTCTTAAATAGAGTAACAAATACAATTAAAATAAACTAAACGGTAACATTTTACTCAATGTAAGTCCTTCAGTAAGAACCCAATCCTGTACTGTCCAGCAACATTTAAAGAACAAAGAAAATTACAGCACAGGAACAAGCCCTTTGGCCCTCCAAATCTACACCGACCATGCTGCCCAACTGAACTAAAACCCCCTACCCTTCTGGGGGCCATATCCCTCTATTCCCATTGTTCCAAGCCAGTTGGATACTGCAAGGTTTTCTATGAAGCTTGAACGGCCTGTAAGGTTTTACAATGAATTTGGCTAGAATGAGCGCAGAGGCTTCACTTCAGGTGTGATTCAACTGACCCAAGAGACGCTTTTATCAAAAACAAAGTTTAATTGAAAATATTGTTGACATGAAAAGTAAGACAATTAGCAAGATTTTTTAACAATTACAAACAAGGAACACAACAACCATGATATTGTACAACTCGTAAGGAAAATTGTGATGTGTTCCTCCCCTCCCCCCCTCCTCCCCCCCCACCCCTCCTCCTCCCACCCACCCCTCCTCCTCCCCTCCTCCCCCCACCCACCCCTCCTCCTCCCCCCCACCCCTCCTCCTCCCCTCCTCCCCCCACCCACCCCTCCTCCTCCCCCCCACCCCTCCTCCTCCCCTCCTCCCCCCACCCACCCCTCCTCCTCCCCTCCTCCTCCCACCCACCCCTCCTCCTCCCCTCCTCCTCCCCTCCTCCCCCCACCCACCCCTCCTCCTACCCACCCCTCCTCCCCCCACCCACCCCTCCTCCTACCCACCCCTCCTCCCCCCACCCACCCCTCCTCCTCCCCTCCTCCCCCCACCCACCCCTCCTCCTACCCACCCCTCCTCCTACCCACCCCTCCTCCTCCCACCCACCCCTCCTCCTCCCACCCACCCCTCCTCCTCCCCTCCTCCCCCCACCCACCCCTCCTCCTCCTCCCCTCCCCCCACCCCTCCTCCTCCCCTCCCCCCACCCCTCCTCCCCCTCCTCCTCCTCCCACCCACCCCCTCCTCCTCCCACCCACCCCCTCCTCCTCCCCCCCCTCCCCCCACCCACACCCACCCCTCCCCCCACCCACACCCACCCCTCCCCTCCCCCCCCACACCCCCTCCCCTCCTCCACCCCCACCCACCCCAACCCACCGTCCACCCCCTCCCCCCCCACACCCCCTCCCCTCCTCCACCCCCACCCACCCCAACCCACCGTCCACCCCCACCCTCCCCAACCCACCGTCCACCCCCACCCTCCCCAACCCACCGTCCACCCCCACCGTCCACCCCCACCCTCCCCAACCCAACCCACCCCCCTCCCCCACCCACCGTCCACCCCCACCCTCCCCAGCCCAACCCACCCCCCTCCCCCTCCCGTCCACCCCCACCCTCCCCAGCCCAACCCACCCCCCTCCCCCTCCCGTCCACCCCCACCCTCCCCAGCCCAACCCACCCCCCTCCCCCTCCCGTCCACCCCCACCCTCCCCAGCCCAACCCACCCCCCTCCCCCTCCCGTCCACCCCCACCCTCCCCAGCCCAACCCACCCCCCTCCCCCTCCCAACCCACCCCCCTCCCCCTCCCGTCCACCCCCACCCTCCCCAGCCCAACCCACCCCCCTCCCCCTCCCGTCCACCCCCACCCTCCCCAGCCCAACCCACCCCCCTCCCCCTCCCGTCCACCCCCACCCTCCCCAGCCCAACCCACCCCCCTCCCCCTCCCGTCCACCCCCACCCTCCCCAGCCCAACCCACCCCCCTCCCCTCCCCAGCCCAACCCACCCTCCCCAGCCCAACCCACCCTCCCCAGCCCAACCCACCCCCCTCCCCACCCCCGCACGCCCAACCCACCCCCCCTCCCCACCCCCGCACGCCCAACCCACCCCCCCCCCCGCACGCCCAACCCACCCCCCCCCGCACGCCCAACCCACCCCCCCCCGCACACACTTCCACCCCCCCCCCACACACTTCCACCCCGCCCCCCCCCCGCACACACTTCCACCCCGCCCCCCCCCGCACACACTTCCACCCCGCCCCCCCCCGCACACACTTCCACCCCGCCCCCCCCCGCACACACTTCCACCCCGCCCCCCCCCGCACACACTTCCACCCCGCCCCCCCCGCACACACTTCCACCCCGCCCCCCCCGCACACACTTCCACCCCGCCCCCCCCGCACACACTTCCACCCCGCCCCCCCACCGCACACACTTCCACCCCGCCCCCCCCCGCACACACTTCCACCCCGCCCCCCCCCGCACACACTTCCACCCCGCCCCCCCCGCACACACTTCCACCCCGCCCCCCCCGCACACACTTCCACCCCGCCCCCCCCCGCACACACTTCCACCCCGCCCCCCCCGCACACACTTCCACCCCGCCCCCCCCGCACACACTTCCACCCCGCCCCCCCCCGCACACACTTCCACCCCGCCCCCCCCGCACACACTTCCACCCCGCCCCCCCGCACACACTTCCACCCCGCCCCCCCCCGCACACACTTCCACCCCGCCCCCCCCCGCACACACTTCCACCCCGCCCCCCCCCGCACACACTTCCACCCCGCCCCCCCCCGCACACACTTCCACCCCGCGCCCCCCCCCGCACACACTTCCACCCCGCGCCCCCCCCGCACACACTTCCACCCCGCGCCCCCCCCCGCACACACTTCCACCCCGCGCCCCCCCCGCACACACTTCCACCCCGCGCCCCCCCCCGCACACACTTCCACCCCGCGCCCCCCCCCGCACACACTTCCACCCCGCCCTCTACCACCCTCCCTCCTTCCTCCACCCCCCTCCCCCGACCCTCCCCCCGCCCTGACCTGACCCTCCCCCCGCCCTGACCCGACCCTCCCCCCGCCCTGACCCGACCCTCCCCCCGCCCTGACCCGACCCGACCCTGCCGCACCACATACACACCCCATAAACATCCTTCTCTTATTTACAAACACGCACACACAGACAGAAGGAAATGGAGAAAGAATCTGACTATGGACCAACTTGCGGAGGTCAGACCGAGATACTGCACGCCCGTCCCAGACCGGCACAAGGTCGTTGTCCAACCCGCCTGACTGCCCCTTATTCTAACCAAGCTAGGGCCAGGAGGGACATTGATGGGCAAAGGGATGTCGCACATCTCGAATGCCTAAAGATGGGCCTGTCGCCTCACACAGATTTCCTCTGTAAAGTGTGTAAAGCTCTTAGCACATCGACACGCTGGGACTAGTGGGTTCAGCACGCCGTGACTTACCATTTGGCTGGTGGTTCTCGCCATGGACTCAGTCCCCGGCCGGCCTGCCTGCTGGTCCGGATGCCGGACCCCGATAATGCTCACTGCCCCCGCTCAGCGGCTGCGCCCTCCGCCATTTTCCCTCTCCCGACTCCTTACGTCATAGCACAACAATGCGTCTCGGGCCGGCCGGAAGCCCCGCCGTCTCGGGCCGGCCGGAAGCCCCGCCTTCCAGCCGCTTTATGACTGGTTGGTGCGCCAGCGCCCGGCTTCCCGCCACACTGTGCTGCATCGCCATTGGTTCAACGCAGTGCCAATCAAAGAACAAACCCGCCTATGGCGTTCCTCAGCGAGCTGCCCTTCAGAGCTGCGCATGTGTACGACAGGACACCTGGGCAAGTTGTAAAGGTTGGTTTAATGTGCCAACTTTACCTGTATGGCACGCAAGGAAGACTTGGCGTTTGTGTAACGCCTTTCACACGATTGTCTACCGGATATCACAAAGTCCTTTGCAATTCCTGAAGTACTTTTTCAGAAATAAACGCAGGAAATGCTGGATAAACTCAGCAGGTCTGCCAGCAACTGTGGCGAGAAAAACAACAGCTAACGTCTGTGTGACTCCTTAAAAATCTCGTCACTGTCGAAAATAGAGCAGCTAATTGACACACTGCAAGTTCCCACTAACAGCAATATGATAATGATCAAATAACCTGTTTCTGTGACATTGATTTCAGGGGTATGTATTGACTGGAAAACTGGGATAATTATCTCCAGAGTTCTTCTTCAACATAGCATAATTGATGATTTACCATTCCACCTGAAAAAGCTAACAGAGTCTTGGCTTAACATCACTTCCGAGAGACACCATCTCTTGATAGTACAGCACTCCCACAGTACTTTGATGCTGTGTCAGCCTGAATATTCGTGCCACATCCTGGAGTGGGAGTTCAGCTCATAACCTTATGACTCAGAAGTGAGAGTGCTTCCAACTGAACCATAGGTCTTTTATTGTTACATTATATCCAATTCTTGTTTATGTTAGCTGTCTGCTATCTAAAGTGTTTATTAGCTGGAAAACACCTAAAATTGTTCAATCAAAAAGTATAGTTTCCTTTTGAAAACAGACATGCCAATAGAACAGTTCGGTTGAAAGTTCCAATGTAAAAATCAATTGCATCGCTTAGCTGTAAGATTGGCCCAGAATTTCTGATCTTAGTCAAAATCCCTATTTCCAACCCAGATCACACAATGAAGTTATCCACTTAACTTCCTAGGATTTTATTGGTCCATCTCCCAAAAGGGATTCCTTCTAAAATCACGCAATACAGCAATCTTCACAGGGAGCAGTGCAAAGCACCTTTGTAGAAATGATCCCACTTTTTACAGCTCTTGTTGCCATATTCAGGTAAATAGAAAATATAAAGGCCCCAAAATCACTTTTAGAAGTTATGGAGCAAAGGTGATGGGTTATCATGGTAGGTAACTGGTGGTGAGGGCCTATTTGGAAAGGTCTACTCACAGAGTCAGGTGGTTAGGTGGTAGGGAGCTGGGGGGGTGGACTGGTTTTAATTCTTCCAACTGCTCCTGGGTAACTTCTATAAATGAGCTGCAGCCATTTGAAGTTTCCAACTTTAATTCAAAGTTTTGGAGGGTTCCACATGCAGGGAAATTACCCATCAGAAGTCCAAAGTTCTGGGCAATTTCAGCTTAATCAGTGTGCCAGGACCTCTTGGCCAGCATATCTTTTGGGGGGGGAGGGGTGTGTGTGTGGGTACCTTCAGGGTACAATCATTTAGAAATTGGAATTTCGGGGCCAGTATCACAGCAAGAGTAAAAAGCAGCTGATCCAATTAAAGTTGCCTGTTGACATTGTGACCAGCTTAATGGTTGAGTAGACTTCTCTGGGAATATCATAAATGTAAATGAAATGTGTGTACTGTTATACATCCTGTGAAAGGGGAAAAAACATCCTAGTGATTTTGGCACATTCATAGTATGTACCCCAGGTTACTGTGGGAGGCCAGAGAAGAGATTGCAGAACCTCTGGCGATGATCTTTGCGTCGCCGATGGAGACGGGAGAGGTTCCAGAGGATTGGAGGATTGCGAATGTGGTTCTTATATTCAAGAAAGGGGATAGGGATAGCCCAGGAAATTACCGACCAGTGAGTCTAAGCTCAGTGGTGATTCTGAGGGACAGGATTTATGAGCATTTAGAGAAGTTTAGTTTGCTCAATAGGAGTCAGCATGGCTTTGTCAAAGGCAGATTGTGCCTTATGAGCCTGGTTGAGTTCTTTGAAAATGTGACTAAATACATTGACGAAGGAAGAGCGGTAGATGTGATTTATATGGACTTCAGCAAGGCGTTCGATAAGGTCCCCCATACAAGACTTCTTGAGAAAGTGAGAGGGCATGGGATCCAAGGGGTTGTTGCCTTGTGGATCCAGAACTGGCTTGCTCGCAGAAGGCAGAGAGTGGTTGTAGATGGGCCTTTTTCTGCATGGAGGTCGGTCACCCGTGGAGTGCCCCAGGGATCTGTTCTGGGACCCATGCTGTTTGTAATTTTCATAAATGACCTGGATGAGGAAGTGGAGAGATGGGTTGGTAAGTTTGCTGACGACATGGAGGTTGGTGGTGTTGTAGATAGTTTGGAGGGATGTCAGAGGTTGCAGTGTGACATAGATAGGATGCAAGGCTGCGTGGAGAAGTGGCAAATGGACTTCAACCCGGATAAATGTGTAGTGGTCCATTTTGGCAGGTCAAATGGGATGAAGGAGTATAATATCAAGGGTAAGACTCTTAGCAGTGTAGAGGATCAGAAGGACCTTAAATCGGCCTTGCAGATATAGAATGTGGTTAAGAAGGCATATGGTGTACTGGCCTTCATCAATCAAGGGATTGAGCTTAGGAGTCGGGAGATAATGTGGAAAACTGTGCTTAGTTCTCGTTACCTCATTACAGGAAGGATGTGGAAGCTATTGAGAGGGTGCAGAGGAGATTTACAAGGATTTGCCTGGATTGGGTGGCATGCCTTATGAGGATAGGTTGAGGGAGCTCGGTCTTTTCTCCTTAGAGAGATGAAGGATGAGAGGTGACTTGATAGAAGTATATAAGATGTTGAGAGGTATAGATCGGGTGGATTCTCAGAGGCTTTTTCCAAGGGCTGGAATGGTTGCTACGAGAGGACGCAGGTTTAAGGTGCTGGGGAAAATGTACAGAGGAGATGTCAGGGGTAAGTTTTTCACTCAGAGGGTGGTGGGTGAGTGGGATTGGCTGCCGTCGGTGGTGGTGGAGGCAAATTCAATAGGGTCTTTTAAGAGACTTCTGGATGAATACATGGAACATAAAAGAATTGAGGGTTATAGGTAAGCCTAGTAGGTATGGATATCATTGGTGCAATTGTGGGCTGAAGGGCCTATTTGTGCTGTAGTTTTTCTATGTTCCATGTTCTGTAGTAATATGTGGAAGATCCTGGGCAGATGGATGCTGAAACAGGAATTACCAGCCAATAATTTACATCTGGTTTCCGAGTAGCAATAAAGTTTGGGTCGACAGAGTAGTGGCAGGATGACATGAGAGGTGTGGGGATATGGCAATGGTGAGGGGACAACATGGGATTGGGTGGGGATGATTTGCAAGAGAGGGAAGATCAGCATGGGAAGGAGAAACAAAATGAAGGGAAAATTACATGGGAGGAATGCCATGGGAGGGGGGTGGCATGTGGAAGGGATTTAAAGAAGTACTGATACAATAAAGATACTAATTTTACCTACCTGTTGGTAAGTAATGGAAGCCTAACAACACCCTGTCTGGAGAAGTTGGAGAATGGAGCTGTGACAAAAGAGGTGGTGTATGGGAAGGGACGTGAGAGGAGGCAAAGGGACAGCATAGAGGGGAGAGACATCATGGGATAGATGACTGGGGGTTGGGGATGGCATAGGAAGGAGAGATGGGATTGGGATAAATGAGAAGGATGAAAGGAGTGGGATGGGTGTGGCAAAACGGGATGACAGGGAAGAATAGAATGGCATGGAATGGAGATTTAAAGAAGAACTGTTGCAAGAATTACACGGCAAATGTGCTGTGAATCTCTGCTAGTTTACTGAAATAAAAGGGTGTATTCATGATGGGTGAATTCATACATTCCAACAAAAAAGAAAAGTCCAAGGGATGGACCTACATTCATGGTTAACTAGAACAGTTAAAGATAGTATCAAACTTAAAAATAAAATATTTAATTATGCAAAGACAGGTGGAAAATCTGAAGATTGGATAGAATGTAAGGAACAGCAAAGGATGGTTAAGAGATTGATAAGGAGGGAAAAAATTAGAGTATGAGAGAAAGATGGCCAAAAATATAAAAAATGTAATGAGATTTTATAAATATTTATATAAGAGCTAACAAAATTAATGTTGGTCCTATAGAAAGTGAATCTGGAGAATTGATAATTGAAAACAAGGAGATGGCAGATTAATTGAACAGGTTTTTTGCATCAGTCTTCACTATAGAGGATACAAGTAACATCCCAGAAGCAGCTATAAATCAGGAAATGAAAGGAGACACTCAGGAAAATTACATTCACCAGAGAAGTAGTACTGATTAAATTGTTGGAGCTCCAGGCTAACAAGAGCTGGAGTCCTGGTGGACTTCATTCTGGGGTCTTAAGTGTCTAGTGAGAAAGTTGATGCATTGGTTTTAATTTTCTGAAACTCCCTAGATTCAGGGCAGGTCTCATTACATTGGAAGAAAGCAAATATAACTCCATTATTCAAAAAGGGAGGGAGACAGAAAACAGGAAATTATAGGCCAGTTAGCATCTGTTGTAGGTAAAATATTAAAAGCTATCATTAAAGAAGTTATGACAGTGAACTTGGATAAGCTCAAGGTAATAAAGCAGAGTCAACATGGTTTCGTGAAAGGGAAATCATGTTTAACCAACTTATTCAAGTTGTTTGGGGAAGTAATATGTACTGTGGATAAAGGGGAACCAGCAGATGTAATGTACCTAGGTTTCCAGATAGCATGGTGGCGCAGTGGTTAGCACTGCTGCTTCACAGCGCCAGAGCCCTAGGTTCAATTCCCAGCTTGGATCACTGTCTGTGTGGAGTTTGCAAGCCCATTTCTGCGTGAGTTTCCTCTGGGTGTTCTGGTTTCCACCCATAGTCCAAAGATGTGTGGGTTATGTTGATTGACAAAGATAAATTGTCCCTTACTATCAGGGGGATTAGCTGGGTAAATGCATTGGAATAACGCCTGGGTGGGAATGTTATTGGTACTGGTTTGATTGTCCAAAATGGCCTCTTTCTGCACTGGAGGGACTCTATGTTTCTATTTGATAAAGTGCCAAATCAAAGATTATTGTGGAAAATACAAGTTCATGTTATTGGGGTAATATAATGGCACAGATAGAAAATCGGTTGGCTAGCAGGAAGCAGAGTATAGGCACAAATGGGTCTCGCTCACGTTGGCAAAAGTAGGGAGATTATGCTTCAGTTGTACAGGGCATTAGTGAGACAACATCTGGAGTACCATATTTTAGGAAGGATATAAATTTGTTGGAATCAATTAGAGTCATGGAGTCTTGCAGCACCAAAAAGGTACTTTAGCCTATTGTTTCTGCACCCAGCCATCAATATCTACCTATTCAATCCCATTTTCCAGCGCTTGGTCCGACGTGAGAGAGACCCATAATCTCCCTACTTTTGCATTCAACTCCCTTTGCAATAAATAATACCATTCTATTCGCTGTACCTGCATACCAGCCTTTAATGATTCATGCACTAGTATACCCAGATCCCTCCAAACTCAGCACTCTCTCACTGTCTAGATAACTTGCTTCTTTTTTTTTCCTTCCTGCCAAAATAGACAATTTCACATTTTCCCACATTATACTCCACTTGCCTGATCTTTACCCACTCACTTAACCTATCTATTTGTAGCCCCCTTATGTCTTCTTCACAATTTATTTTCCTATCTTAATTAACATCTTGCCAACGTGAGAGAGACCCATTTGTGCCTATTCTCTGCTTCCTGCTAGCCAACCAATTTTCTATCTGTGCCATTATATTACCCCAATAATATGAACTTGTATTTTTACACAATAGCATTTCAAGTGCTTAACTAAATGCTTCTTAAATGTTGAGGGTTCCTGCCCCTACCACCACTTCAGGCAGTGAGGGCCAGATTCCCACCACCCTCTTGGTGAAAAAGCTTTTCCTCGAGTCCCCTCTAAATTCCCTGCCTCTTAACTTAAATCTATGCTCTCTAGTTATTGACCTCTTCAGTAAGGGGAAAGATTCCTTCCTATCTACTTATCTTTGCCTTTCATAATTTCAGAGAAGGTTTACCAGACTAGTACCCGGAATAGGTGGGTTGTCGTATGAGGAGAGCTTGGGCAGGCTAGGCTTGATTCTGTTTGAGTTTAGAAGACTAACAGGTGACTTGATTGAAACATAAGATCTTGAGGGGTCTTGACAGCATGGATGTGGAAAAGATGTTTACTCTTGTGAGAGAATCTAAAGCTAAGGGTCACTGTTTTAAAATGGAGATAAGGCAAATTCTTTTCACTCAGAGGATTGAGTGTCTCTGGAACCTGCTTTGATAGGCTGAGTGACCTAATTCTATTCCTATGTCTTATGGTCTTCCTCAATAGATGATGGAAGTGGAATCTTTGAATATTTTGAACACAGAGATTCTTGATAAGCAAGGTGCCGATGGATTGTCAGAGATACATGAGATGCAGAGTTAAGGTAATTATCAGATCAGCCACGATCTTATTAAGTGGCCGAATGGCCTACTCCTGTTCCATCTTCCCATGGGATATCTTTTTATTGGGGTGGAGGTTTGCATAGCTATTAAATTGTTAATGAGGGTAGGCAATGTTTTTGCTATACATTGTTATGGTTCAGGTTAGAAACTCTCTGGTGTTTTATGAAGCCTGCCTGAACCATGAGTTTTGCACCTTGAATTTGGCTAGGATAAGCATGAGATGTTTCACTTTAGGTGTGTTTCAAAAGATCCACTAGGAAGATTTTATCAAACAAAGTTTATTTAAGAAAATAGTTAACATGTATAGTATTAAAATTAGCAATAACTTTTATCAATTACAAACAAAAAATAAAACAACCACTATAATTTATGACTCTTAATGAATATCTCTAATGTGTTCCAATTAAGACCAAAACCCATAGACAACAAAAACCCCTTTCACAGGTTTAACACAACATAGGCTACTGCTCACATGATGATGGAAATTTGAGTCCCTTGGTTGAAGTCTGCAGTTCTCTGGATTCACTCCAAACAGTCTGAAGACAAGATGGCTTCCCAAAGAGCCCCCCAAAACAGCAAATTTTCACCCTCCAGGGAAACAAGATCTTGTTTTCAGCTAACCACCAGAATTTTCAAAGCAGCAGGGAAAGAGGGAAAACACTTCTTTTAGCTTGCTGTCCCTTCTAAAACTCAATTCAAAACCTGCAGCTCAAAACTGAAACTGAAAATCAATCCTCGTCATCTGACTTGCCCACAGTTTTTTTCTCTCCCAACAACGATATCACCTAAGACTGTGAGCAAAATGAAAAAAAATTCTTAATGATACTTTAACCTCACAACATATAACAACAACGCCTAACTATGGTTATCACTGGCATTATTGAACAATTCCAAATGGATGGATTGTGTTAGGCAGATTGCTAAATTGTGTCAGATTGCTTTAGGCAGTTTAGCAGATTGCTAAATTGGTTTTGAGTCCTACTGTTTCAGGATCATTTTGCTTTCACATTGACCTACCAATTCTATTTCTCTTAAAGATACTTTGTGGTTGCTCCTTGCATAGTAGTAGATATCATGCTGATCTATACAGGCCAGAAAGTTTTCAGTTTCCACTCCTGATCCATACTGAGCTAATTCACAGTAAGATGATCCTAATTCTCTTTCCTGAACACAGGAGAGGGGAGCAGTAAGCCAGTTTTCCATTGCTGGTAGTTGTAAATGGCATCCTGCTGGAAGGTTTTTTTTTGTGTGGACTTTATTTTGGTCCTGGATTAGCCTTAGCTGTGAATAGCATCCTGGTACTATCTAACTTCACACATAAAGGTTGAAGTATTGGAATCAGCCAATCCCCAAAGAATGGTTCCACAACCATTATTAACAGTTTTGGGCTGAAAGGGAAAAAATGGCTGGGGTGGGAAACTAAAATCAAATGTTACAAGCGTCTGTCCAATCTTAGAAAATGCTGGAAAATCTCAGCACGTCTGACAGCATCTGTGGAAAGAGAATAGAACAATGTTTTGAGCCTGGATGATCCTTTGTCAGAGCTAAGAGTAAAGAAAATCAGAAAAGATTTATACTATGAAGGTAGTTGTGGAGGGTAATAGGACAAAGGGAATGTAAATGAGGATAAAGGCGGCTGAGAGAGGTGCTAAAAGTGTCCATTAAGAAATCAGAATGTGTGAATGGCAGAAGAGAGGGTACAGATGATAAAGGCAGTTGGCCTGAAAGAGGGGAGGGAGGGATTGTGGAAAAAAGGAGAGTGGACCAAACCAAACATAGACTAAGTGACTGCTTTGCTGAACACCTTTGATCTGTTCGCAAGCAGGATGTGGAGATGCCGGTGTCGGACTGGGGTAAACACAATAAGAAGCCAACTGCCTTTACTATCGGTACCTCTGTTCTACCATTCACATATTCTGATCTTATATTGGACATTTTTAGCACCTCTCTCAGCTGTCTTTATCCTCATTTACATTCCCTTTGTCCTATTACCATCCCCACCCTCATAGTCTAAATCTTTTTTGATTATCTTTGCCCTTATCTCAGACGAAGGGTCAACCAGACTCAAAACATTGGCTCTATTCTCTCTACATAGATGCTGTCAGACCTGCTGAAATTTTCCAGCATTTTCTGTTTTTGTTTCAGATTCCAGTATCTGCTGTCTTTTGCTTTTATTTGCCCAATCTTAGTTCACTCACAAACAACTCCATTTAAAACAGGCTTGTCCAACCTTTTCCCTCCGGCAGGGCCACATTTACATATTTTTCCTACTCAAAGACCAATGAGCAAATTTTGGAAGGATAAGGTTTAGCAGCATGTAAATCCAATTTCAGAAAAAGTTTAAGGAAACAAACAATTGCTGAATAAATGTAAAGTGATGTAACAGCAATAAATTGTTGAGTTAAAAAAAGAGTAAGCAATTAAAATTAGCAAAATGTTCAAGGGTCAGTGTGTGTGGTCACATGAGTGTACATATGTTGGTATGTGGCAGAGAGAATGAATGAGAAAACAGGCTGCATAAGGCAGAGTCACTCCTACACCACCACTCACACAGTCACCCAGCCAGTCATTCACTCCCACATTCCCTCCACTACACAGTCATTTACTCTCTCACTTTCTCTCTCTCTCACATACGCAGTCACTCTTTCTCGCATACACATGGTAGAGGGGCTTTGCAGGCTGCATCCGGCCTGATTTATTGAGGTTGATGCAGTCTCCCATTGAAGCCATGCTGTTATGGATTGGGTTTCAGTGATGCACAGATCTGACAGGGGCTGCAACAACAGTCATGAAAATAAGAAAACAAAAACAAGAAAACAAATGTCAAGATTCTTGACAATAAGTTAGGTGATTTAAAAGGGTCTAACACAAGTGTTAGCATGCTGGTCCCTGATATCTGAGATTGCAAAGACCATGTTTTTGCACAGTGCTGCTTGTGGTCTCTGTCAGATAAATTCACATTGACAAGTGTCTAATGGAGAGCTCACATTCCAACTGCCCATTACACAATAGACCCAGATATCTAATCTCAATAGTCTGCCTTTATAACAGTAAGGTAATAAATATGTTTCAGTGTGATACTGAGTCACACATATCAGGAAACTTGCAGCTTTGATCTGTATTCTTCTGAGTCAGGTGATCTCAGTTAAAGCAACACCAGGGCGTTTGCTGGAAGGAACCTTTGTGTTCGTTGGCTATTTGGAGGAAAAATCTGCTGATGTTCTTGCCCCTGACTTGTTCACTGACCCCCACCCCACTTACTGGACAGTAAGTGTCTGTGGACTGGGAAAGGAGTGTGCCAGGCCTTGTGGTCATCTCGCATCTACTGTCTAGATTGACCAATTGTGATGACTTCAGCCAGTCTAATGAGATTGGCTTGCTAGAGTATGAAGTGTCTGATGAATCCTAATTGATGGTTAAATCAGGGAGCCTTATGCTCTCTATTTAAAGCAGGTATGTCGGACTCCCAGCTGGCATTCAGCAGGGAACAACTGGAGAACTGACTGTGTACAGATGTATGGTGTAAATAAAGTGACTTGGTGATAGGATTTTTGCCTCTGTGGAGTTATTACGGTGGCGACGAGGAAAAAAAACTGACCTGAAGGAACTGCCGCACATATTGAGGGTAAGCCATTGTTGAGAAAACATGCTGCTATTTGGGAAATTGGACTCTTTTGACTCTGTAGTGGAGGACTGGGCCCAATATGCGGAAAGGATGAAGTATTTCCTCAGGGCAAATGACATAACCTCAGATGAGAAGCACAGGGTTATCCTGCTGACTGTGTGTGGACCAGTAGCTTTTGCAATCATGCGCAGTTTAACTTTCCTGGAGGCACCGGACGCAAAGTCCTTCCAAGAGTTGTCAAACTTAGTTCAAGAATATTATGACCCAAAGCTGCCCCTGATCCTGGGGAGGTACCATTTTTACTCCACATTAGAGAAGCAGGGGACTCAATCACCAGTCTCTTAACAAAGCTATGATATCCGGTGGAGGCTTGCAAATTCAGGGGGACACTAAATGAGATGCTCCGAGACTGGTTGGTGTGCGGAATTAACAATATGACTATACAGAAACCCTGTTGGCGAAGTCCAGCTGGACTGTAAACAGGCATTACAGCTGGCCTTGTCATTAAAAAAAGCAGCGAGCGGAGTGCTTGAGCTCCAAGGTATCCCGAAGGACGTAGAGGCCAACACTAGGGAGATTGGGTTAGGGAGATTACCGCTATGGGGCAGGCCACTGCATAGTGGCCCTCTGGAAGAATTCGGATACAAGGGAGCCAAGGTCCACCTACAGAACCGCACCAAGACAAGGTTATGATAAGCCAGAGTGACAGCAGTTCCTGTAGAACCTCGTTCAACACGACATTGCGATGGTTGCCAGTGTCAGTTTATACAGAGGAAAAGCAAGTCTCTTAAACCAACATGATCAAAAATAACACATAGGCCGAGGGACAGGAGAGTGCACAACATGGAAGCTCTCCCTACATCTGACAAGGAACACCTACTGTGTGACGACAAAATCAGAACCCATCAAATTGTCAGACTGAATGGATGTCCAATTTTAATGGAGTTGACACAGGTGCAGCCAAATCGGTCATAGGGAAGATAGTGTTTAACAAGATACGCACTGAACTCCAACCCTTATTCCTGACCAAAACTTTGGCAAGGCTGAGGACCTATGTGGGGGAACCACTGAAAGTGATGGGTATAACCCATGTCCCAGTTGCTTATGTGAAACAATTAGTTAGGCTCACATTAATGATAGTGGAAGGTTCGGGAGCAAGGCTATTAAGGAAAAATTCTCTAAAAGAGATCCAGCTAGATTGGACAAATATTATCCAGCTGGAAAATGGTCACCTGAGTGAGGCCCTGAGCAAATATCCAGAGGTTTTTCAGGAAGGCCTAGGGACAATCAAAGGAGTCAAGGCAAAATTGCACGTCAACCCAAAGTTTTGCAAAGCCCGACTGGTACCATTTGCATTAAGGGAAAAGGTCAATGCGGGAGTCAAAAGATTACAGCACGAAGGAATAATAAAACTGGTCCAGTTCACAGAATGGACAGCACCAGTAGTTCCCATCTTAAAGTCAGATGGCTTGGTGCGTCTTTGCAGCAATTTCAAACGAACGATAAATCACTCAGCTAGACAAATACCCAATTACCAGGATTGAGGACCTGTACGCTAAGTTGGCAGGAGGACTCCTATTCACAAAACGAGACAGGAGCCATGCATACTTGCAACTAAGGCTGGACAAGGATTTGCAAAAATTCGCCACAATAAATACACTGAAAGGCCTGTTCCAGTATAAAAGATTGCCCTTTGGGGTTTCGTTAGCTTGTGCCATATTTCAAAGGACCACGGAAAGCATCCTACAGGAATTACCACAGGTTGCCATTTACCTACATGATGTCCTCATTACGGGTAAAACAAGGGTGGAACATCTGCAGAACCCTGGAGGAAGTTCTCAGGAGATTTGCAGCAGCAGGAGTGTATCTGAAAAGGGAGAAATGCATCTTTTTAGCACCACAAGTAACCTACCTTAGGTACAATGTGGATAAGTCGGGGCTCCATCCTCTGGAGGATTGAGTGCGAGCAATAAAAGACAACCCCCGCCTCCCACAACCATCCAGGAGCTACGGTTGTTTTTAGGACTGGTAATATACTACGGGAAATTCATACACAAAAGGGCCTCCTTTTTGGATCCCCTCCACTAGTTGCGAAAAAAGGGACAAACTTGGGAATGGTCAGCCCACCAGGACAGGGCCTTCAAGGAAATTAAACGGCAACTCTCATCGGAAAAATGTATTAATACATTATGACCCTAAGAAGGAATTGCTACTCACCTATGACGTATTCCCATATGGAATGGGCACAGTCTTGGCACATAGGTGGCAGAATGGTCAAGAGCGGCCCATAGCATATGCCTCCAGGACCCTGGCAATGGTAGAGTGAAGATATGCCCAGATTGAGAAATAAGGTCTGGCGGTAATCTTTGCAGTGAAAAAAATTTTACCAATATTTACCTGAGCGAAAATTTATGATCGCAACAGATCACAAACCCTTACTGGGCCTACTGAAGAAAGACAAAGCAGTGCGGCTAATAGCATCAGCCTAGATCCAGCATTGGACATTATTGCTGGTGACATATCAGTATCAATTGGAACACCAACCAGAGACTAGAGTGGCAAATGCTGATGCTTTAAGCCAGCTGCTGTTACCGGAGACCCCACCATTGGTACTCAGAATGGAGGAGACTGTGATGATGTTAAACTTTATGGATACCCTCCTGATGGATGCACACAATATACGCCAGCGAAGGCAGAAAGATCCTGTATTGGCGAAGGTAAAGCACCTGGTGCTAACAGAGCAGCTGGAAAGACCAATCCATCCACAGTTCCACCCATACTGGAGTAGGAGGAAGCAGATCACGGCGGAAGACGGAATACTGCTGTAGGGAGCACGGGTCATCGTCCCAAGGCAGGGCCATCAGGACATACTGGTCAAATTACACCATGGGCACTCTGGAGCATCAACATAAGAACATAAGAAATAGGAGCAGGAGTAGGCCATCTAGCCCTTCGAGCCTGCCCCGCCATTCAGTAAGATCATGGCTGATCTGTCGTGGCTCAGTTCCACATTCCCGCCCTCTCCCCATAACCCTTAATCCCCTCGCTTATCAAAAACCCATCAACCCGCGTCTTAAAAATATTTAGCGAGGTAGCCTCCACCACTTCAACGGGCAGAGAATTCCAGAGATTCACCACCCTTTGAGTGAAGAAGTTCCTCCTCAACTCCGTTCTAAACCGCCCCCCCCTTTATCTTGAGGCTGTGCCCCCTAGTCCTATTATCCTTTCTGAGCGGGAAGAGTCTCTCCACCTCTATCCTATCCATCCCATTCATCATCTTATACGTCTCAATGAGATCTCCCCTCATTCTTCTAAACTCTAACGAGTACAAGCCTAGTTTATTCAGCCTCTCCTCATAGCTCAACCCCCTCAACTCCGGCATCAGCCTAGTAAACCTCCTCTGCACTCCCTCCAAGGCCAAAATATCCTTGCGTAAGTATGGCGCCCAAAACTGCACACAGTACTCCAGCTGCGGCCTCACCAATGCCCTATACAGCCGCAGCAAGACCTCCCTACTTTTATATTCAATCCCCCTCGCTATGAAGGCCAGCATCCCATTCGCCTTCCTGATCACCTGCTGCACCTGCAAGCTGGGTTTTTGCGACTCATGCACAAGGACCCCAAGGTCCCTCTGCACCGTCGCCTGCTGCAGTTTTTCGCCATGTAAGTGATAATCCTTCCTACCATTATTCCGACCAAAGTGGACCACCTCGCACTTGCCAACATTAAATTCCATTTGCCATTTCCTGGCCCATTTGCCCAGCCTATCTAGATCCTTCTGTAGACTCTCCGCACAATTTGCCTTTCCTCCAATCTTGGTGTCATCAGCAAATTTCGACAGCCTACACTTGGTTCCCTCCTCCAGATCATCTATATAAATGGTAAATAGCTGAGGCCCCAGCACCGACCCCTGAGGCACTCCACTAGTTACCATCCGCCAATCTGAATAGCACCCATTGACCCCCACTCTCTGCCTCCTATTTGACAACCAATCCTCTATCCACGCTAACACCCTACCCCCAACTCCCTGTCCCCTGACCTTCTGCAATAACCTCCTGTGAGGTACCTTGTCAAACACCTTCTGAAAATCCAGAAAGACCACATCCACCGGCTCTCCTCTATCCACCACCCTAGACACATCCTCATAGAACTCCAGTAAATTTGTCAGACACGACTTCCCTTTAACGAAACCGTGCTGCGTCTGCTCAATCAAGCAATTCCTCTCAAGATGCCTCACTATTTCCTCCTTGATGACGGATTCTAACATTTTACCTACAACAGACGTTAAACTAACCGGCCTATAATTCCCTGCCTTTTGCCTGGCACCCTTCTTAAACAACGGCGTAACACTAGCCGCTTTCCAATCTTCCGGCACTTCCCCAGAATCCAGCAATGTCTGGAAAATAACCACCAAGGCATCCACTATCACCTCCGCCATTTCTTTCAGAACCCTCGGATGCATTCCATCCGGTCCTGGCGACTTGTCCGCAATCAGTCCCTCCAGTCTGTCGAGCACCTCCTCTCTAGTAACAGTAATGTCATTAAGACCCTCCAGTCCTACCACCTTTCCATCTCTAACACCCGGCAAATTATTCACGTCCTCCTCCGTGAAGACAGAAACAAAAAAATTATTCAAGACCTCAGCCATATCCCCATCCCCTACCACTAAGTCCCCCTTCTCATCCTCTAAGGGACCAACGTTCACCCGAGCCAGCCTCTTCCTTTTTATATATTTATAAAAACTCTTGCTATCCTTTTTATATTAAGCGCAAGCCCAGCTTCATAGTTTCTCCTACCCTTCTTTATCATCTTCTTTGTCAATCTTTGTTGACATTTAAACCTCTCCCAATCCTCTTCTCGCCCACTACTCTTTGCTAATCTAAATGCCTCTGCTTTTAATTTAACACTTTCCTTCACCTCCTTCATTATCCACAGCTTATTACCTCTCCTCCTACTGTCCTTTTTGACCATCGGAATAAATTTCTGCTGAGCACCAAGAAAGATCTCCTTAAAGATCCTCCACTGCTCCTCAGCAGACCTACCTTCCAATGCGCTCCCCCAGTCCACATTCGCCAATTCTTCTCTCATCCTACCGTACACCCCTCTGTTCAAACAAAGGATGCGCGTCCGGGAACCCACTTTCTCCTCCTCCATCTGCACCAGAAACTCCACCATACAATGATCACTCTCCCCAAGAGGATCCTTCACTGCAAGGTCCCTAATTCTACCCGCCTCATTACATAGCACCAGATCCAAGATAGCTCGCTCCCTTGTCGGCTCCAACACACACTGTTCGAGGAAACTATCCCGGCAGCATTCCAAGAACTCCTCCTCAAGCCCACCGCGTCCAACATGGGTCGACCAATCTATATGTAGATTGAAATCCCCCATAACTACGCCTGTCCCATTCCTGCACGCCGCACTTATTTGTGCGTTAACAGCCTGCCCCACCTCCAGATCATTATTCGGGGGTCTATAGACGACACCCACCAGTGTCTTCCTCCCTTTGCTGTTCCTAATCTCTACCCACAACGATTCCGCTTTCTGCTCCTTGGCTCCAATATCATCCCTTGCTACCACCCTGATGCTATCCTTAATCAGCAGAGCTACACCCCCCCCTTTTCCCTCCTGCCTATCCTTCCTAAACACTTGATATCCCTGGACATTCAGCTCCCAGTCCCTGTCACCTTGCAGCCACGTCTCTGTAATGGCCACCAGATCATATCCATTTGTGCCGATCTGCACCACCAGCTCATCCACTTTATTCCGAATGCTTCGTGCATTCAGGTAAAGTGCCTTCAACCCAGCCTTCACCTGGACCCTATTTGCCGTAACGCCACCAACCATACTCACGCCCCCTACTCCCTCTATTATTGGGACATCCTCGGCCTCTTCCCTTACCTGTACCCTCTCCTCAACTTTAGCCCCTGTAACGTCACCTACCCTCGCACCCTCGCACCCTCCCCCCACCAATTAGTTTAAAGCCCTGTCTACAGTCCTCTTTACTCTATTCGCCAGCACTCTGGTCCCAGCACGGTTCAGACCAACCCCATCCCGCCCGAACAGGTCCCACCTACCCCAATACTGATGCCAATGCCCCATAAATTCAAACCCATTCCTCCCACACCAATCCCTGAGCCACCCATTCACTTCCTTAATCCTATCTACCCTACGCCCGTCTGCACTCGGTTCAGGCAGTAGCCCAGAGATAACTACCTTGTCGGTTCTACTCTTTAATACCATTCCCAGCTTTTCATCCTCCCTCCCCAGATCCTCAGTTCGCATCTTGCCTACGTCGTTGGCACCCACATGTACCACAACGACCGGATTCTCACCCTCCCACTCCAGGTTCCTCTGCAGCCCAGATGTGACATCCTGGACCCGAGCACCAGGCAGACAACGCACCCTTCTGTGCACTTTGTCATTGTGACAAAGGACAGTGTCAATATCCTTCACCCCACTATCCCCAATCACTACTATGTTCCTTTTCACCTTCTCCTTGCCTATGTCCTGCTGCATCACTGTACTGTGTGCAGTTTGCTCACCAACCTTACCTCCCTCGTCCTCGTCCACACTGGAAGCAAGAGCCTCAAACCTGTTATGCAGATTGAGAGGCTGAGGCCTCCTCTCCCCACCCTCCTTCCTCCTCTCCCCACCCTCCTTCCTCCTCTCCCCACCCTCCTTCCTCCTCTCCCCACCCTCCTTCCTCCTCTCCCCACCCTCCTTCCTCCTCTCCCCACCCTCCTTCCTCCTCTCAGCAGCCCCCTCTTGTTCCTGACCCTTAGAGTTAGCCAGTCTAGGGGGGGTGGATGTCACTTGCACCCCATTGACAATGGCACCCTCTCTCCCCTTGATGAGCCTCAGCGTCTGTAGCTCAGAGGCCAGCTCATCTACCTTGAGCTGGAGCTCCTCCAGCAACCTGCACTTACTGCAGACATGGTCACTGGGAAGGACCCTGGGGTCCACCAGCTCCCACATCATACAGAAACAACACATCACATGCCCCTCCATTATTCACTGTAGTAGTATTGAAAATTTCAACATGAACTTACCTGGCCCTCTTTCTCCCAAGCCCTTTGCTCCTAAGCCCTAATAGTTCACTCTGCTTCCCCCTCACTCCACTGCCCACTCCGATGCTGCCCGCTGTCTACACCAGGCCTCTTTTTAAACCTGGCGCTGATTTAAAGCTTGCTCCCCCACAACTCCCTTTTAACCACTCCCTCAGAATTCTTAAAGAGGTAAATACAAAAAGCCCGCAAAAATGCTTTTAAATGATTTAAACAGTTCTACAAGGAACAAAGTGCTTTAAACTTAAATTTAAACAGGTTTTTAACAGGTAAATTCTTATCTCTCTCTCTCTGCTCCTTCACTCCTCTGCTCCAGCAAACAATGGAAGGCCTCACCGTGTGCTGGCCAGGAGCTATGTCTGGTGGCCAGGTCTGTATGCAGACAGTGAAACTGGTAAGACAGTACTAGAAGTGCCAACAGGGACAGAAGGCACCACTGGCAGCCCTGCTGCACCCGTGGGAATGGCCAGGTAGACCATGGTTGCGACTCCATGTCGATTTTGCAGGCCCATTTATGGGGTCCATGTTTCTGGTGATAATCGATGCCTACTCCAAGTTCGACATCTATAAGCTAAACTCGGCAAACATGATGGCAACTGTTGAGAAAGCGCGCACCTCGTTTGCAACACACGGGATCCCAGAGTTATTAGTTTCTGATAATGGTTCAGTGTTCACCAGCCTAGAGTTCACAAAATTTATGAAATCAAAGCACGTCAAGATAGCAGCATCTTATCACCTGGCATCAAATGGTCTAGTGGAGAGAGCAGTCCAAACATTAAAGGCTGGGTTGAAAAAACAGCCAAAGGCCTTATTAGAAATGAAACTCTCAAGATGGTTATTTGATCATTTGACTATAAGACCACTCCACACACCACAAGAACTGTAGTAGCAGAGTTACTGATGGGCAGACAGCCCTGCACCAGACTGAGCCTGTTGTTGCCAAACCTGGAGGAAAGGTGGAAAGACACCAGGAAGCCCAATGCAGGGGCCATAACAATGCTCACCAACAGAGGCACTTTGAAGTTGGGGGGAGAGTTTGGGTCAGAAATTATGCAAATGTACCTGCCTGGATAGCCGGAACAATCGAATCCAGAGCCGGACCAGTATCCTACCAAGTACGCGTAGGTGAGGCAATGGTAAGGAAACACCAGTTCCGGGCCTCAAACTTTTCACCTGTTCTGGAGCCGAGTCCACCCTGCAGCCCTAGGGACGAGCAGAGACCCCTTGATAAGCTAGTACCGCCTCCCCTGCACCCTTGATGGGGACCTCAGGGTCCAAAATGGACATGGGACGAAGCTGCAGCGATTCCACTACCAGCTGAATGGACAAGGAACCAGACCTCCAGTGTTTGTGGCGGAAGAGGCAGGTGCCCAACTGTTACACACCGCTGACATCAGAGGCTGAATTGGAGGACCCTGACCTGCCGCTCAAGCAGAGGAAAAGACCCCTGAGGGAAGCAAACCAAGGGGATTCCTTGGACTTTGATAGGGAGGAGTGTGATGACTTCAGCCAGGTTAATGAGGTTGGTTTGCTTGAGTTTGAGTGCAGTGCTGGAGGGCATGAGTTCTCGTCATAAACCAGCTGGTTGCCTCCATGCTGTGGCACCGGCTGATCACTTTGACCCCTCCCCCTGACTTTGTCACCAATATGCAAAAAACCCTCGTGCGGTTCTTCTGGGACAACCGACTGCACTGGGTCTCTGCTGAGGTTCTGCATCTCCCGCTTGAGGAAGGAGGTCAAAGTCTCGTGTGCCCTCGCACGCAAGTAGCGACCTTCTGCCTCCAGACCTGCAGAGATATCTCTATGTTGAGCCTCCTCCATGATGATGTGCCCTGGCAACCTATTTCTTCCGCCAGTTGCACAGCCTCAATTATGACGTGCAGCTCCTGCATATCAATCTGGAGTGTATTCTGACCTCCTTGTGGGAGTTGCCTGTCTTGTACCAACACCTCCTCACGGTCTGGAATGCGGTCGCCTCATGACGCAGCTCTCCCCCGTCAGGAGTAGCTGCTCTCGTGTGAGCGCCACTGCTCAGGAATCTGCACCTCCAGCTGTACAACTTCAGGTGGCTGGCGGAGAGAAGGGCCATGGAGGCTGGGGTGACCAGGATCAGGAATGTGCTGGATGGCGGAGGAGCGGGCTGGATGAGCCCCCTCATGCTGGCTGAGCATACAGAGGTGGCCGTCTGGCACACGGCCAAAGCCATCCAAGACTTTAGGACTGTTGTACTCGGTCCCGAGTGCGCATGCGGTCTTGAGGCGGCGCAGACGTGTGGTGGGATCCCAAGCGTTCCCTGTTCGGACGGAATTTCACACTGGCCCAAAGCCTAGACCCTCCCCCTTGGGTCAGGTGCCCCACAGCATATGCCGCCTCGCGGAAATGTCCTCTGTGCCCTTTTCCACTGCATGGAGGCATTTCTTGTATGGGCTGCTGCTGCACACCTTTCATTACTGCATCCTCGCCTGTCGCCCGGATACATCTTGGTGGGCCTTGTTGCTGCCAGGCAGCAGAGGTCCCTAATGGAGGTCCCTCTATGGAGGGATCTCCCCTAATTATTTTGGGGACCTGGAGCAGAGGATGCTGCATGCAGCAGTGCCGTATAGCCATAGGTTTTTCCAATTCATGGGCTCCTGAGACTACCCCTTCTGTGGCCTTGTGGGGTCTGTGGACCATGTCTATGTTCTGTGTTGTAGATTGCACACCCTTTTTGGTTTCCTCAAACATCTTTTGCTGATGTTTTGTTTGTATTTCAGTCCCATGCTCCTAATCTGTGGACACCTGATGTGGAGAGGAGCGGGTCAGGATGACGACCTCCTCGTGAACCTGCTCCTGGGCCAAAAATGGAGATGTAAATACAGATCTTTGAGCATCTGCGCATGTTCAAATCCAATGGTGCATTAAGGGAGTTATGGGGCAGTAATGGTGATGTACCCAAAATGTTTTTAGCATTAAATTATAAAAATACCATGTGAGGGACAGCAGTGCAGTTATTTATTCAGTGCAGCAGTGACGCCTCATGGTAGAAGGCAAGCATTGCAGCAAGCTTACTTCCTCCTTTCTCAAAGGCTTACTTAATTTCCTGATTGGTCCATCCTGATTGTCTGCCCCACTACTGCGGCTACATTCGTGGCCAGGTATCCCTGGAGAGGGAGCATGCTGTGTCCACGGGCGCAGTAGATGCCTTCCGCGCCCACTGGGCACTGCAGGGGCTGGGTTGCATTATTGACCCTGATAATCACCTTTTGATTTAATGTTTTAAGTTTCCTTTCGACATTGTTTTTTGTTCGGGCCATCCCCCCTTTTTGGGGGGCTGCCCCTCTTAATTTGTCCCGAAGTTAATTTGAGTTTGCTTTACTTGTTAGGTACATGAAAGAACTGCCTGATGAGTCCTAATTGATGGTTAAATCAGGGAGCATCGTGCTCTCTATTTAAAGCAGGTGTGGCAGACTCCCAGCCTGCATTCAGCATCCGTGGAGTTATTACACCAATGAAAGCTAGCTATTTAGGCACTCTGTATCCATGAATCTGTACCCCAGGAAATTAAGTAGGCCTTTGAGAAAGGGGAAAGTCAGCTTGCTGCAATGGTTGCCTTGTACCATGAGGTGTCACTGCTGTACTGAATAAATAACTGCACTGCTGTCCCTCACATGGTAATTATATAATTTAATGCTAAAAACATTTTGGATACATACCATTACTTGCCCCATAACTTCCTGAATGCACCATTGGATTTGAACATGCGCAGATGCTCAAAGATCTGTATTCACATCTTCATTTTTGGCCCTTTATCTTCTTGTCAGGAGAGAAAAGAGTCTGCACAGCCCATGTGAGAAACGTGAACAGTGTAGATCAAACAGTGACTCAGGAAGCCCAGCTGGAAAGGAATATAGTTTACTGTCGACTGCAGAGTAAAACCACTACCAAGGTGTACACACACTTGTCCTTGCCGAGGACTACTGTTCAGCGGTTGCAAGTCAGAGTTTCCCTTACTCCCATGATGGCAGGACCTTCTCCGTTTCTTTGCTGGTGCCTCATCTCCATCATTTGTAAGTTCTGGTCAGGGGGCAGCTTGGGTCACTGTCTGCGTGGAGTTTGCACATTCTCCCTGTGTCTGCGTGTGTTTCCTCCTGGGTGCTCTGGTTTCCTCCCACAGTCTGAAAGACATGCTGGTTAGGTGTCAGAGTGTGGCAACTAGGGGAATTTCACAGTAACTTCATTGCAATGTTAATGTAAGCCTTGCTTATGACTAGTAAATAAACTTTACTTTTAACTTTTTCATACAGTGCTTCATGAATATTTATAGTGACATACTTCTTGGATGACACCTCAAGCTCCCGTTGGAGGTACGCATGCTCCATGTCTAATTTGAATAATATGTGACCTCCAGCCAGCTTTGCATACAAGTCATCTATGTGTGGTATAGGGTGTCTCTCTAAGTGGGAGGCTCTGTTGACCATCAACCTTTAATCCCCACAGAGATGGACCGAGTTGTCAGGTTTTAAAACTGGGACTACTGGCATGGCCCATGCAGCAAATTGTACCAGCTTTGTAATGCCAAGTTCCTCTAGACATTCCAATTCAGCCTACATTTTGGCATGTAGGGTACAGGTCATGTCTTGAAGTATTTAGGTTGGGTCTTTGTGTCCACATAGACCTTGGCCCTAGTGCCTCTAACCTTCCCGAGGCCTTCCTGGAACACGTTGGGATACTTCTCAATGATTTTGTATCAATTGCCAGTACCCATTTTAAAAATCTGTTGCCAATCCATGCAGATTTTCTGTAGCCAGTCCCTTTCCTGGTCCTTGCCCAACTACTAGGGGGAAGTCTAACTCTCTGTTTCCTGTACATAACTGGGGTTACAGTGGTCCCAACAATATGTACAGACACCCCAGCGTATGTGGCAACCTAGCCTTGTCCCACAGACTTAAAGGCAAGTTGCCCAATCGGAATCTAAGATTTTGCTCCCCAATAATAAAAAGATGTGGAGATGCCAGAGTTGGACTGGGGTAAACACAGTAAGATGTCTCACAACACCAGGTTAAAGTCCAGCAGGTTTATTTGGTAGCACAAGCCACTAGCTTTCGGAGCACTGCTCCTTCATCAGGGTAAGTGGGAGTTTTGTTCACAAACAGGGCATATAAAGTCACAAACTCAATTTACAAAATAATGGTTGGAGTGCAAGTCTTGTAATTTGATTTCTGGAAAGTCCAGATTTGGTTCAGTTAGTAGTTTCCTTTGGGTTGCAGTATTATTAATTTCACATATTAAACAATCCATTAACAATTCCCAAAGTGCTAAATGGTACTCAGTATTCCACCAATTTCCACAGTCTCATCAAGAATTCAGAGACTGATTCCCCAGGGAGTAGAGTTACCACGTTAAACCTGTATCATTGTAATATAATAGATGGTTTCGGGTCATGGTACCCCGATACTATATCTACTAATTCGTGAAGAGATTTTGAATCTGGGGCTGCCAAGTAGGTTGAACCTTCTATGATGCTGAAATTTGAGGCCTCACAAGCAGTCAGGAGGATGATGTTTTGCCGGATATCTCTATCTCATTTGCTTGGAAGAAATATTGCATTCTTTTGCATGCTGGGGCCACACCTGCATCAGAAGCTTCCAGTTTCCCAAATAGTGGCATTTTCAATATCTCTCCATCACTGTCTTACCAAATTCATTGAAAGGCAAGGCTGTCTAACACTTTTCTTGTTCCACATCGCCAATGTAACAACTCAGGAAGCTCACTTGGAAAGGAATGTAGTTTATTCCAGAATGCAAAGCAAAATCATTACCATAGTGTACAAACACTGGTCCCTGCCTGGGACTACTGTTCAGTTGGCCTGGCCCTGCCTCATAAAAGGCTCAGGTAGTGAGCTCTATCTGGGCAGGCCACTGGAAGACCAAAGTGATTCCTCATGGATCTTGTGGGGGTTATGACAAACAGACTGATCAAATTTGTGTCATCTCTGGTCATTGCCAGAGGCAGAATCTGAAAGTACCTGAGGAAGTCGGTGATTTACCAGTTCTCCTTCACATATTTGCTGTCATTAAGACTCATACAACAGTCCTGTCATTAATAGAATCTGATAGTGCACAGTGAATGGGGTGCATTCAATGGAAAACCCGGTTGACAACGATGGGACTGGAAGATCCCGCCGCTGGCCAATGGTACATAGACTCCTCTGCTGTTGTGAAACCCATGGCAGGTTGCACAGAAAATTCTGCCCACTACATCTCTCAATAAAGCCAAGGATCCCAAAAGCTTTTTTTAAAACAGACGTCCCAAATTGGCCTAGCACCTTCAAAGATTTGTGTAAATATAGCGCAAGGTCTCTCTCTTCCCATACACCCTTTATAATTGTGCCATTTAGTTTATATTGTCTGCCCTCATTTCTCTCACCAAAGATATATCACTTTGCACTTTGAATTAAATTTGGTCTGCCCATCTCATCAGTCTGCTTAGTCCTGGTGAAGTCTATTACTAACTTCCACCTTGTTTACTGCATTTCTGAGTTTGATATTGTCTTCAAAGTTTGAAATTATATCCAAATGCAGGTCAATATTTATATCAAAAAGAAATAACAGCTGGAAAATCGCTCTACGTTTTACTCTCCAGTGTGGAAAACATTCAACACTACGCTGTTCCTTAGCTAAATGTCTATCCATATAGCCACATTTTTTTAAAATCCCATGGTCTTTATTGTGTTAACAAGACTATTATTTTCACTTTGCCAATTGCCTTCTGAAAGTCCATGTACAGAACATCAATTGCACTATCCTCAGAAACACTCCCCATTCCTTCAACAAAACCTCAATTAAGTTAGTCAAACATAGTCTACCTTTAATCAATCCATGCTGACTTTCATTTATTAGCCCATGAATTTTCAAATATCAATTTTGCCCTGAGTTATTGTTTGTAAATTTCCCCAACACCAAAATTAACCTCTCTAAAGTCCGAGTACATCATCCAGCTCCAATCGTTTCTCTTTTGAGTCAGTTTAACATAAAGAATAAGAGCAGGAGCAGGCATTTAGGTCCCTCAAGCCTGCTTAAATCGTTCAATGAGATCGTGACTATCTGATTGTGTGCTTAATTCTACTTTACTGCCTGATTCTTGCCTCCCCCCAACCCCCCAATAATTCTTGACTCCCTTGTCAGTCAAAAATATCTTAAGATCAGCCTTGAATATATTCAAGGACACAGCCCCCACTGTTCACCGTGAAAAACAATTCCAAATACTATTGGCCCTCTGAAAAAATTTTTATTTTTCTGCTGGTAATTGCTTCAGGGATGGCAGTTCAGGCAGTAAGCTGCATCTCCTGTGGGATGTATGTGGTGAGGGAATCTAGTAGTGTTTCAGGTGATTTTACTTGTAGGAAGTGTGTTAGATTGCAGCTTCTGGAGGAGCGTGTAAAGGAGCTGGAGGTGGAATTAGAGGAACTCTGCATAATTCGGGAGGCAGAGGTGGAAATCGATAGGAGTTATAAGGAGATAGTCACTCCTACAAATGAGTCTTGGGTCACTGCCAGGAAGAGGGGAAAGAAGCAATCGGGGGGACAATCCCCTGGGGCTGTTCCCCTCCAAAATAGGTTTTCGGTCCTGGAGGCTACAGTTGAGGAGGAATCAACTGGGGATAGCCAAAGGGTCTCTGGGGGTGAGCCTAGTGTGAAAGCTCAGGTGGTTAGGGGCTGTAAAAGATTGGGCCTCGTGATTGGGGACTCCACAGTTAAGGGGACAGATAGGAGAGTTGGAAGTAAAGGTAGGGACTCAGGGCTGGTGTGTTGCCTACCAGGGGCTGGGGTCCGGGATGTATCAGAAAGGGTATTCAGGACTCTTAGGGGAGAGGGAGATCAACCCCAAGTTATAGTTCATGTGGGGACACATGACATAGGGAGGTTAAGGGAAGGGGATATTAAGCAGAGATTTATGGAGTTGGGGTGGAAACTAAAGGCCAAGTCTGATAGAGTGGTTATCTCCGGACTCTTGCCTGTGCCACGGGATAGTTTAGAGAGGAATAGAGAGAGGGAAAGTTTGAACTCGTGGCTGAGGGGTTGGTGCAGGAGGGAGGGGTTCAGGTACTTGAGCAATTGGGGCTCATTCTGGGGAAGGTTGGACCTCTATAAGAGGGATGGTCTACACCTGAATCAGAGGGGGACCAATATCCTGGGGGGTAAATTTGCTAAGGCTATGCAGGGAGGTTTAAACTGATTCGGAGGCGGGGTGGGATCCTGAGTAGAGGGGTTGAAAGTGAGGGGGGCATAGATGGGGACTGCAATGCACAGCATCGCAGGGGTGGGATGGAGCAGAGCAGGGTTTGAAATGCGTATACTTTAATGCGAGGAGTATTTGCAATAAAGTGGATGAACTTGCAGCGTGGATCAGTACCTGGGGCTTCGATGTTGTGGCCATTTCAGAGACATGGATAGAGCAGGGGCAGGAATGGTTGCTGCAGGTCCCGGGGTTCAAATGTTTTAGTCGGAGTAGAGAAGGAGGTAGAAGGGGGGGAGGGGTAGCATTATTGGTCAGGGACTGTATCACAGTGTCAGAGAGGAAGTTTGATGAGGACTTGTCTGTTGAGGTAGTATGGGCGGAGATTAGAAATAGGAGTGGAGAGGTCACCGTGTTGGGAGTCTTTTATAGACCTCCTAAAATTTCTAGAGAGGTTGAGGAAAGGATTGCGGAGACGATCCTGGTTAGGAGTGAAAGTAATAGGGTAATTGTTATGGGGGATTTTAACTTTACTAATATTGATTGGAATTGTTATAGCTGTACCTCGTTAGAGGGGTCAGTTTTTGTACAAAGCGTGCAGGAAGGTTTTTTGACTCAGTATGTAGATAGGCCAATTAGAGGTGAGGTTATATTGGATTTGGTGCTGGGAAATGAGCCAGACCAGGTGCTAGACTTGGAAGTTGGTGTGCATTTTGGTGATAGTGACCACAATTCGGTTACGTTCACCTTAGTGATGGAAAGGGATAGGCATGAACCTCGGGCCAGTGGTTTTAGCTGGGGGAAGGGTAATTATGAGGCTATTAGGAGAGAATTAGGAAGCATAGGTTGGACTAGGAGATTACAGGGACTGGGAACGTCCGAAATGTGGAGTTTTTTCAAGGAGCAGCTACTGCGAGTCCTTGATAGGTATGTCCCTGTCAGGCAGGGAGGAATTGGTAGGGCTAGGGAACCGTGGTGCACCAAAAAAGTTGATTCGTTGGTTAAAAGGAAAAAGGAGGCTTATGTTTGGATGAGACGTGAGGGCTCGGGTAGTGCACTAGAAAACTTTAGATTGGCTAGGAGGGAGTTGAAGAGTGAGCTAAGAAGGGCTAAAAGAGGACATGAGAAGACTTTGGCTGATAGGGTTAAGGAGAATCCTAAGGCGTTCTATAGGTATGTCAAGAACAGAAGGTTGGTTAGGGCAAGATTAGGGCCAGTTATAGACAGCAGAGGGAAGTTATGTGTGGAACCGGAGGAGATTGGAGAGGCATTGAACCAATATTTCTCTTCGGTGTTCATGCAGGGGGACATGGATATAGCTGAGGGGGACACTGGGTTGCAGGGGAGTAGAATTGACAGTGTTACAGTTGATAAGGAGGATGTGCTGGATATTCTGGAGGGTCTGAAAATAGATAAGTCCCCTGGTCCGGATGGGATTTACCCCAGGATTCTCTGGGAGGCAAGAGAAGTGATTGCAGAGCCTCTGGCTCTGATCTTCAGGTCGTCGTTGGCCTCTGGTATAGTACCGGAAGATTGGAGGTTAGCGAATGTTGTCCCATTGTTTAAGAAGGGGAACAGAGACTTCCCAGGGAATTATAGACCGGTGAGTCTCACTTCTGTTGTGGGCAAGGTTTTAGAAAAAATTATTAGGGATAGGATTTATAGTTATTTGGAGAGTAAAGAATTGATTGGAGATAGTCAGCATGGTTTTGTGGCGGGTAGGTCGTGCCTTACTAACCTTATTGAGTTTTTTGAGAAAGTGACCAAAGAGGTGGATGGGGGTAAGGCAGTGGACGTGGTGTATATGGATTTTAGTAAGGCGTTTGATAAGGTTCACCATGGTAGGCTTCTGCAGAAAATGCAGATGTATGGGATTGGGGGAGATCTAGGGAATTGGATCAGGAATTGGCTAGCGGATAGGAGACAGAGGGTGGTGGTTGATGGTAAATATTCATCATGGAGTTCGGTTACGAGTGGTGTGCCTCAGGGATCTGTTTTGGGGCCACTGCTGTTTGTAATTTTTATAAATGATCTGGATGAGGGTATAGTTGGGTGGATTAGTAAATTTGCTGATGACACCAAAGTCGGAGGTGTGGTAGATAGTGAAGAAGGGTGTCATAGTTTGCAGGAAGACTTCGACAGGTTGCAGAGCTGGGCCGAGAGGTGGCGGATGGAGTATAATGCGGAGAAGTGTGAGGTAATTAACTTTGGTAGGAATAACAGGTGTGTCGAGTATAGGGCTAACGGGAGGACTTTGAATAGTGTGGATGAGCAGAGGGATCTAGGTGTATGTGTACATAGATCCCTGAAAGTTGGGAATCAAGTAGATAAGGTTGTTAAGAAGGCATATGGTGTCTTGGCGTTTATTGGTAGGGGGATTGAATTTAGGAGTCGCAGCGTTATGTTGCAACTGTACACAACTCTGGTGCGGCCGCGCTTGGAGTACTGTGTGCAGTTCTGGTCCCCACATTACAGGAAGGATGTGGAGGCTTTGGAGAGGGTGCAGAGGAGGTTTACCAGGATGTTGCCTGGTATGGAGGGGAGGTCCTATGAGGAGAGGCTGAGGGATTTGGGGTTGTTTTCGCTGGAAAGAAGGCGGCTAAGAGGGGATCTTATTGAAACATATAAGATGATTAGAGGTTTAGATAGGGTGGATAGTGATAGCCTTTTTCCTCTGATGGAGAAATCTAGCACGAGGGGGCATGGCTTTAAATTAAGGGGGGGTAGTTATAGGACGGATGTCAGGGGTAGGTTCTTTACCCAGAGGGTGGTGAGGGATTGGAATGCCCTGCCTGCTGCAGTTGTAAATGCGCCTAGTTTGGGGGCGTTTAAGAGATCCGTGGATAGGTTTATGGACAAAAAGGGATTGGTTTAGGTTAGTGGGTCATTGTTTTGTAACTGGTCGGTGCAACATCGTGGGCCGAAGGGCCTGTTCTGCGCTGTAATGTTCTATGTTCTATGAAAGAAGAAATTCCTCCTTATCTCTGTTTCAAATGGGAGACCCCTTATTTTGAAATTGTATCCCTGGTTCTAAGTTCTGCCACAAGGCAAAATATCCTCTCAGTATCTACCCTGTCAAACCCTCTCAGAATTGCTTATTTCAATAAGATCACCTTTCATTGTTATTACCTCCAATAAGTATAGACCCAACTAGCTCAACCTTTCCTCATAAAATAGCCCCTTCATCTCAAGAATCAGCCTAGAGAACTTTCCCTGAACTGCTTCCAATAGAAGTATGTCCCTCCTTATTTAAGATAACCAAAACTCTACACAATAGTCAAGGTGTGGTCTCACCTTATCCTGCATAGAACAAGACTTTCTTTCTTGAATACTCATTCAGTCAAAGAGGTCTATAGCATGAAAACAGGCCCTTCAACCTAACTTGTCCATTCCACCCTTTACTACTAAGCTAGTCAAAATTGCCCACATTTGGCCCATATCCCTCTATACCCATCTTACCTATGTAGCTGTCTAAATGCTTTTTAAAAGATAAAATTATACCCACCTTTACTATTACCTCTGGCAGCTTGTTCCAGACACTCACCACTCTCTAGTTTTAGACTCCCTGACCATCTCTCTTGCAATAAAGGCCAACATTCTGTTTGCCTTCCTAGTTTTTTGCTGTACCTACATGCTGACTTGACTTCTATCTAGCTCAAATCATCCTGAATAAACTCACAATCTGTGTAACTGAGGTATGTAACCCCAGTTTACCTTCTTAAAGCTACTGACATAGTCATCCTACTTATTTCTTCTCCATGGACCATCTCACCGTGGTCAGTACATATTCTGCATTAGCTTCTCTTCTTGTGCCCTCGAAGTTCCATCCTTTGTTAGCTCATACTCCTCATCTATATATTGTCCACTATTATCCTTCAATTCAAAAGTGTCATTGTGCAGCTTTTTGCTTCGCTGATATTAAGCCATATATAAGATAGAACTTTGATTATATACATAAGCTCTGATTCTCTGGTTGTTTACCTACCTCATGCACTCTTAAACTAAAATCAGTTGTTCATGCCCTCCACCCTTCCAATCCTTAACCATGTATCATCCCTCTCACTTGTATTTTTCTGTATTGGTGGCTGTTATCTTTCTCTTACTCTGCAGTGCTCTCTCTCCAATGGCTCCCTCTTGCTACATTTCACCTCATTTTCGGAAGCTTTATTAAAACTCTTTGATTAGATGTGTCCCTGGACCTTGCCGCAGATGATAATAATGCCTAAGCACTGAGTTGACTTCAATAGCATATGTTCCAGTGTTCCCAACAGTAACCATACATCCATAGCTGTTGAAGCAAGATTGTCCTGTATCTGCCATGTATTTCCACTGAACAGAATAAAGTACATTAAGTATTGAAAATAATAAAGATTTGATTTGGTTTAATATTGTCACATGTATTAGTATACAGTGAAAGGTATTGTTCCTTGCACGTTATACAAAGCATGCCGTTCTTAGCAAAGGAAAGGAGAAAGCGCAGAATGTAGTGTTACAGTCATCGCTAGGGTGTAGAGAAAGATCAACTTAATGAAGAGATTGAATTAGAAAATTTAAAAGAGTTCGAGTAAAGTTTTAGAAGCACAGAACAAGTGTAAAAGATAAAAATTGAGGATATTCTGCGCACAGCTTGCAAGAAGTCACCATGCTTCGGCACCATCTTGATCATTATGAAGGAGATCTGATGAAAAAATAACTCTGACTCCCACTCAACAGACGCTGCCTGACTTGCAGAATGTTTTCAGCATTTTATGTACTTATTCCTGAATCGAGTGCATTATGTACTTACTGCCTAGTACCATGGAAACAATAGAAAGGAAGAAGATATCTTTGAATTTTCCAGCTGCAGCCCTTTTAACCAAGCTGTTCTTTGTTAGTTTGAGAAGGCATTTAATGGGGCACAATCATTTTACAACACACCATAAAGCATTGGACTTAGTAAACAAAAACACATATGTGGCCGTAAAGATATTGAAATCAGATCTCAGAGATAGGGTGTAAACAGAGGAAGGCTTGATGCAGCAATAAACTAGGTGAAGGGCCAGAGCCTTCAAGGAAACTACAAAGGGTCGTGAATTAAGCCCAGTTCATCACGTAAACCAGCCTCTCATCCATTGACTCTGTTTACGCTTTCCGCTGCCTCAGAGAAACAGCCAGTGTAATTAAGGACCCCACACACCCTGGACATACTCTATTCCACCTTTTTCCATCGGGAAGAGGCTGCAAAATTCTGAAGTCAAGTACCAACCGACTCAAGAACAGCTTTTTCCCTGCCGCCCAGAGACTTTTGAATGGGCCTACCTAGCGCTAAGTTGATTGTCCCTTGCATCCTAGCTATGACTGTCATACTACATTCTGCACTCTCTCCTTTCCTTCTCTATGAACAGTATGCTTTGTCTGTACACCGTGCAAGAACCAAAACTTTTCACTGTATACTTACACGTGTGACAATAACAAATCAAATGAAATCAAATCAGCCTGAAGTGCCACATCAGCAGAATTGGTGAGATGGGCAGCAATGTGAATCAAGAAGAAATTAAGAAGCATCGCCAAGCTTGGGTTCTGAAATTAGAGGGTTGCAGGAGGAAGTCAAAACTAAGGCATTCTACCATTGTCAGTCTCTACAAAAAAGCTTAAAATTAATTTCAGGATTAAGTTGACAAGAGAGAAAAAAGCAAAGTGTCCTTCAATAGTCTGAAATCTCAGGTAGATGCACTCACTATAGAATCATTGAATTTCCCCAAGAGGTGATTCATATGTTAAACAAAATCCTGCTTGATATTGAAGGTGTTGTAGTCTATCCTCTAAAAGCCATTGAAACCATTCTGTTAGGCCAGTGATTTTTCAGCTCAGACTGACAGCACTATTTAACTTAAACATAGAAAGAGTAAGGCAGCAAGATTTTGACCACACAATATCTAGAAACAGTAAAAGTAAAATCTAACGGAAACAGAATTTTGACTACTGTAGGCCATCATAGGTAATGTAGCATGGGTGATATAAATTTCCAATTCCTGTCACTGAGTGGAGATTTCCACGATGTGGATATGCTGGCGTTGGACTGGGGTAAACACAATAAAAAGTCTGACAACACCGGTTTCAGTCCAACCGATTTATTTGATAGTAAATTCACTAGCTTTCGGGTTAGCCCCTTCATCAGGTGAATGGGGAGTTCTGGCCTCAGACAGAGCATATAAAGCACAGACAGTTTACAGATTACTGATTAGAATGCGAATCTTTACACCTAACCTGCTGTTTGCAAAACCTCACTTACTGTACTGTCTGGAGACAATACACATCTCTTTAACCTGTGATCAGTGCTCCTTCCACACACATTGTTAGCCACTTTAAGACTTGAACAGCAGGTTAGGTGTAAAGATTCGCATTCTAATCAGTAATCTCTAAACTGTCTGTGCTTTATATGCTCTGTCTGAGGCCAGAACTCTCCATTCACCTGACGAACGGGCTAACCCGAAAGCTGGTGAATTTACTATCAAATAAATCGGTTGGACTAAAACCTGGTGTTGTCAGACTTTTTACCATGGAGATTTCCAGTCAGAGCTAAAGAAACCAGCAATATGTGCTGTGTGACATGAGTGTGCCTTTAAAAAAAGGTTTTTTTTAAAATCGTGATTTCTGCAACTCACAGCCTCGGCTGATGTCATTATTATTGCCAGGCAGGCTTTTAGATATCCTTTCATTGCTACTTAAGTGGCTTGGATGGGAGTTTTTTTTTCTACTTTGGAATTGGAATTTTGCATTATTAAAAACTGGTTGGCAGGTCAGGTGACAGATGTTCTTTCATCTTCAGTTCTGAGCTACAGTTTAGTTTTATGATTTACAGCAAACTATAAAGAAGTGTTTTCTCTCTGTCCCTGTTGTTTTGGAAATTCTATTGGCTATCTGAAAGAAAGGTCTTTCTATTCTGCAGTAAAGTATCTGTGGTTGGTGGCTTGACCAGAATCTCTCTCCCTGGGGTTCTGAGAAGCTGTTTTGACTTCATCTTGTTCTGAGTGAATCCAGAGGACTACAGACTTCAACTGAAGGACTCAATTTCCAGTGTCGCATGAGCATTAAACAAATTCAATACAGCAAAGAGTAAAGGGTTTTGTCCATGGAAGGTTTTAGTTTTAACTGGAGCACATTAGATATATTTATTAAGGATTATATGTTATAGTGGTTGTTTTGTTTCTTGTTTGTAATTGATAAAAGTTCTTGCTATTTTTTTTATAATACATGTTAACTATATTCTTAAATAAACTTTGTTTGATAAAAGCTCCCTAATGGATCATTTGAATCATATCTGAAGTGAAACATATCATGCTTATCCTTGCCAAATTCAAGAGGCAAAACTTATGATCCAGGCAGGTTCCATAAAACACTTTGGAATTTCTGACCTGACCCATAACAGTTGTGATTTGTACAATGGGATTCATTTCATGGTTATCCAGTCTTTTGAAATCAGCCTTCAAATTATAAGAGATATTAACAAACAGGTATGATCATCTATCTCTTTGAATCATAGAATGGTAACATCACAGGAGGAGATCAAGTCTATTTTGGCTGTTTGTAAGAGCAGCTCAGTAAGTCCTACTCCCCTGCCCTTTTCTGTGGGCCCAGTCAATATTTGTCCTTCAAATCCTTTTTGAAAGCTACAATTGAATCTGCCTCTACCATTTTCTTAGACAATACCTTCTAGATTCCAACTACTCATTGTGTTACAACATTTTCATCCTATGACCATTTGTTCTTTTGCCATTTATCTTATATTGATGTTTTCTGGTTCTCAACCCTTCTGCCTATGAGAATAGTTTCCCTTTATCTATTCTGCCTAGACCCTTTATGACTTTGAACACTTCTATTTTCTCCCCTCTCAATCTTCTCTAAGGAAACAATCCCAGTTTCCAAGCTATGCACATAACTGAGGGCCCCTCTTCTCAGAACTATCCAGATAAAAGTTTTATGCATCCTCTCTAAAGCCTTGACTTCCATTCTCAGTGCTCAGAATTGTATAAAACATTCCAGTTGAAGTTGAACTAGTAATATTTTAATCTTTATCACAAATTCATTGCTTTAGTATACCATGCCTGTTGTTAAAAAGCTTAGGAATCTGTATGCCCGTCAAACCACTTTCTCTAGCTGCTCTGCCGCCTTCAATAATTTGTTCACAAATACCTCCAGGTCTCTCTGTTCCTGCATCCAATTTAGAATTTCCACCTTTCTTTTACATTGCCTCCCCCAATTCTTCCCACCAGAATTTATCACTTCACGTTTCTGTGCATTAATTTTCATTGACACATCTCACCCATTCTATCAGTTTGTATTTACCCTCTTGAAGTTTATCATTATCCTCCTAAGAGTTCACAATACTTCCAATTTTTGCATTGTCTGCAGGTTTTGAAATTGTGCCCTGTCCACCCAAGTCAAAGTCATTAATATATAAATAAAAATATGACCGACACCCCTCTCCGTCCACCATGACCACCCTCCTTTCGGGGAACTTCACTCATACCTTGAAAAGCAACAGTTTCTGGTATATTGATGGGATATTGTCATATTCCCTATTTAACACCATTGTACCTTTGCAAAGAAATTCAGTGCGGATATGGATTCCTGAGTTGAATGAAGTGTACTAAAACATTCTAAATCAAAGTGTTTCATTTCTAACTACAGCTACTATGACTTCTCCAAATGGTGCCAGTGCCAAATATGGCACTCTGTATGAATGCCCAGTCAGTTTGGTTGCCTATGTTAATTGTGGATACTTCCATACAGGCAGCTGATTTTGTGAATATGCATCCTAGTTCATTTATATGTTTGGACCAAGCAAGGTTGTGCATCTGCGAACTGGTATCAATGCACTGCAAAGGCTGAGACTAAGAGTATTCCAGAAATGGATGCACCTATCAGCTGTTCCAACAGCTGATGTAGGGGGACCATGCTGATGGGAAACCAGGCACTATTGCAAGATGCTCTGTATACTGTTGCACTGGCCTTGAACTGGAGTTGTTCTACATCAGAGGCTTATTATAATTTCCTCCAGAGACCTGTCACTGTGTCAATTTTGTACCATGCTGCCACTGTCTTTTTTATTCTGTGGCCTTCAATTTTTCAGGCAAGTGTGTTGTGTGGAACTGTATCAAATGCCAACTGGAAGTCATACAGGGTGAGGACTCTGATGTCTGGAATGTCGCATCTGGTCTTGGATTGCACCCACTTACTGTGCATATTCCTGTCCAGCAGAAAGACAGAAGGATTAATTGTCATCCCAATGGTTGCATGAGCAGTTCAGGAGCATGCATGCTTACAGCAGCTGCTGAGCCCTCCATAGTAAATGATTTACAAACAGGATGTCCTGCAACTGATAGAGATTGAGAGCATGAAGTGGCTGGCGGGCACTGTGCTGGTAGGCATTGCAACCCAAACTCCTGGCTGACACACTTGTGCACACACAAACCCAGACTGCCAGATGCCTTTATGAGTGTCAGTTTGCAGCGAGTAGATGGTGAACTTACCCTGGCAGAACGCAACAGATCATTCATTTGCTTTCTGCACTACACGGCATTCCTGTGCTGTGACCTCTGCTGTAACCTCTGTCCATGCCACCATGGTCAGACAGAAGGATGAAAGGCACTCCAACTGGATATTGGAGAGGGGAGTTGGGGGAGATGGGGCTGTGGTACCAAGAGCTCTCCCCATACCCTTGCTGCCAACTTCCTTGCACCCTGCAAATCCCACCCCGTGAAACCCTCCTCCACGTTACTTAGCTGTGGCCTAGGTTGCTCTGTGATCCTGGGTTTCTGATGCCTGTCCTTCAGGAAGCCCTCATGGCCTCATCTGTGGCACTGCTGAGCACAAGAGCTGCTGGCTTCCAGCTGTCTGGCAGCTCTCAGTAGGCAAAACATCTGTATATTTCAGCAATATAGTTTTGGACTCCTAATGTAAACAAAGATATACTTGCCAGATAAGGAATGCAGTGAGGGTTCAATGGACTGTTAACTGATAAGAGAATATTGTCCTATAAGAGGATGAGTAGTCCAGGTACTCCCTATAATTTAGAAGCATGAAAGGTGAGGGGGGAATACCCTGTGCATGCTCAGTTGGTGAGTACATTTAAACAGATCTTGGTCGATTTTTGTTTGCTAAGAAAGTAGAGGGATATGGGGGAAGTGTAGGAAGGTGTTCAGGCAGAAGTTTATCCATCATCCTATGGAATGGCCAAGCAAATGTGAAGTGCTGGAAGTTAATTTATGTTCTCACTGATGGGATCTGTCATTGATAACTGAGGTTCTTACTCAGCTTCATTGTAACCATCCACATCACTGCCTTAATGGATAGAATGATTGTGCTTAAACAAAAAAAAGGAAGCTTGCCTTATGCTCCATTACAAACAATGTACAATTTTCTCGTCTTTAATTTGTATGGTTGTAACTCACATGCACTGCATGCCTGAATCATAGAATGTTATAGCTCAGAAAGAGGCCATCAAGCTGATCATCCCCAGTGCCAGCTCTCTTAAAGAACTATCTACCTAGTCCCATTTCCCTGTCTTTCTCTATTTAGCCTGGTTTTCCTGTGCTGGCTTTCAGTAAATATTATCCACTTCATTCCATTCCCCATGCCCCTTCCCTTTAACCCACTGGAAGAATGGAGTTAGAAGATTATCCCAAACATTCTTTGAAACAGAATATTGCTTGCTGACCATTTCATTAATGTGCTCAATGCCCATTTAATGTCCATGCTGTCACTCAATACACTCGCATCCATTCGCATGATTCTGCAACCCTTTGGGAATTCCAGAGCATCAAGATAAATGTTCCTCAGCACCCGTTGAGATCACACAAAATTTTTTTTAGATCCCGAATGTTAAACTTCGAAATGAAACTTCAAACCTGACAAAACTTCTAAAGCTGAATAGAGCTCACAAAAAGTCACAAGCAAACAGCTCAAAGACCTGATGTGGAACTCAATCTCTCAAGAAGTTCACGGTACCAATGACAGGCTTAATCAGTGAGAACATGAATGAGCATTTGGCCCTTCAAATCCTAAACCATACCACCAATTCAAGACAGGTGTGGATTGATGTGCAAATATGATGTCCCAGAACAGACCTTCAAACATATATCAATAAATACCCAATTCATAAAGATGAAGGAGGCACCACAGTGATTCACACACCTGCTCCTGATACATTTTTCTGACTTAACCATCATATGTATAATTATAGATACTGTTCTACATCTACACCATCTAGAATAAGAGATGTTCTCTCTAGCTGAGAAGAAATTGTCATTGCAGTACCAGGAAATGTGCAAGGACATACTACACCAAAATCAAATGACTAGTTTTATGTGGCTGTGCACAAAATGTATGATTACTGAGAAAGATAAAGAGTGAACTATATATTTCACTATATGTTAAGTACAGTTTCAGTAAGCAGATAGCAGCCCGTTATCCCCAGTAACTGGATTACATGTATTCTTTGTCAATTTAGTGTTTTTTTTGTTTCGTTGAAACTGATTTTTTTCAGTGTTTCTATCAATTTTTTGCTTTGCAGGCAATGTACCAATGGCAAGTATCACTTTCCTGTATGGAGATTCTTATTGGGTTCAGTCATTTTCCACTATTGACTTCAGTCCTGTACTGTTTTCCTCACTGAGGTACACCCACTCTTTTGTACTGATCTCCTCACTAGGGTACACTTACTTTCCTGTACGGCCCTCCTCACTGGGGTACAGTCACTCTCCTGTACTGACCTCCTCACGGGAGTACAGTCACTCTCCTGTACTGACCTCCTCACTGGGGTACAGTCACTCTCCTGTACTGACCTCCTCACTGGGGTACAGTCGCTCTCCTATACTGACATCCTCACTGGAGTACAATTCACTCTCCTGTACTGACCTCTTCACTGGAGTACAGTCACTCTCTTGTACTGACCTCCTCCCTGGAGTACACTCACTCTCCTGTACTGACCTCCTCATTGAGATATAATCACCCTCCTGTATTGACCTCCTCGCTGGAGTAGAGTCACTCTCCTGTACTGACCTCCTCGCTGGAGTACAGTCACTCTCCTGTATTGACCTCCTCGCTGGAGTACAGTCACTCTTCTGTACCAACCTCCTCACTGGAGTACAATCACTCTCCTATACTGACCTCCTCACTGGAGTACAGTCACACTCCTGTACTGACCTCCTCACTGGAGTACAGTCATTCTTGAGTACAGTCATTCTTCCGTACTGACCTCTTCACTGGAGTATAGTCACTCTCCTGTGCTGATTTCCTCACTGGAGTACACTCACTCTTCTATACTGACCTCCTCCCTGGAGTACAGTCACTCTCTTGTACTGACCTCCTCACTGGTGTACAGTCACTCTCCTATACTGATCTCCTCACTGGAGTACAGTCACTCTCTTGTACTGACCTCCTCACTGGTGTACAGTCACTCTCCTGTACTGACCTCCTCATTGGGATGCAATCACTCTCCTGAACTGACCTCCTCACTGGAGTACACTTATTTTCCTGTACTGACCCCTTCATTGGGATATAATCACTCTCCTGTGCTAACTTCCTCACTGGCGTACAGTCACTCTCCAAACCATAAGAACTTTTAAACCTGACAAATATGCCTGAAATACTCAGCACGTCTGTCAACATTTGCAGAAAGAGGAGCAGAGTTCATGTTTCAGTCAGATGACCTTTGTGTTCTGTTGAAAGATCACCAACCTGAAACAGTAACTCTATTTCTCACTGCACAGATTCCTCCTAGCTTGTTAGGAGGCATTTCCAGCAATTTCTGTTTTTAATACAGAAAAAACTGTTCAATGTACTCACCCAAATGTTTGGTGAGTTGGAAGGCTGCCAGATAACCTGTGTGCAACTTCAAGGAGTTTGGAAGAACTAAAAACCAGGGTGGCACAGAGCTTTGCCCAGTGTTTCTAACATGGAGTGGCTGGTCAGGTTGATCAGCAGATGTGCAGAATCCAGCTTGATGCAATATCTGATAGCTGATGTCTCAGGTTCCATTGCAGCACCATTAGTCTCCATCAAATTTGACAGAGATCTGCAGAGGAAGCTCTGACTGTTGCTTTCATGGCTCTAGATGCCAGTGTTCAAGAGGGCTTTCAGAGCTTCACCACATTTCAAGCTGTTTCACAGTTTTCCATCAGATTCCTAGCTTTGCTGAGGTGCTGCCCCAATAAAATGGTAGTGGCCCCACAGGGTATAAAGCTGCTGCTCTCTCTCAGAATGCCAGTATTTGTATGACTACCATTGCCAGCCAATCGACCAGTGTTCTTGATGTCGCCGGTGTGACAGCAAGCCCAAGCTGTAATTCCATTTGAATTTGGACATTCTACTGTTGAAGCTGCTGAAAGATGCCCTCCAGGGCCATCTTCAATCTCCCCACGTGTAGGTCAACAGCTTTCCACCTCTAGCCACTGGGTAACACCTTGTTCGTACCAATATCAGTAGGAGTGATCACCACACACTCTCTGGAGAAACTAATGTCCCTGTTTTCACATTGAGAATACTCTCCATCTTATTGTCTGGCACTATCACTGTGGTAAATGGGATAGATTTGTAATAATTCTATCAACTCAAAACTGGGCATCCATGATGCACTGTGGGCCATCAGAATTGTACTCCAGCACCATGTCACCTCATGGCCTGGCATATACCCCACTCTACCATTATCACCTAGTCAGGGGATCAACCCTTGACTTAATGAAAAGTGCAGGAGGGTATGCCAGAAGCAGCATTAGGCATACCTAAAAATGAAGTCTCAAACTGGTGAAGCTACAACACAAGGTTACTTGCATGCCAAACAGCACAAGCTGCAAATGATAGAGCTAAATGAATCCACAACCAACAGACCAAATCTAAACTCTGTACCGACATTCAGCCATGAACGGTAGTAGACAATTAAACAATTCACTGGAGGAGAAGGCTCCACAAATATCCAGTACCCTAATGGGTCAGATCTCTAATCATGACGAAACAGAGTACAGGAATGAGATAGAGAATTTGGTGAACTGGGGTGATGACAATAATCTCTCCCTCAATGTCAACAAAACAAAGGAGATTTCATCGCCTTCAGGAAGCATAGTGGAAAACATACCTATCTACGTCAATGGGAATGAAGAAGAAGCTTCAAGTTTTTAGGTGTCCAGATCACTGACAACCTGTCCTGGTCCCAGTCCCCCCAGGCCGACACTATCGTTAAGAAAGCCCACCAACACTTCTACTTTCTCAGAAGACTAAGGAAATTTGTCCGCTACGGCTGTCACCAACTTTTACAGATGCAACATAGAAAGCATTCTTTCTGGTTGTATCACAGCATGGTATGGCTTCTACTCTGCCCAAGACCACGAGGAACTACAAAAGGTCGTGAAGGTAGCCCCATCCATCACACAAACCACCCGTTGACTCTGTCTACACTTCCTGCTGTCTCAGCAGAGCAGCCAGCATTATTAGGGACCCCACGCACCCCAAACATTCTCTCCTTCACCTTCTTCCATTGGGAAAAATATACAAAAGTCTGAGGCCATGTACCGGCTGACTCAAGAACAGTTTCTTCCCTGTTGCCATCAAGACTTTTGAATGGACCTACCTTGCATTAAGTTGATCTTTCTCTATACCCTAGCTACGACTGTAACACTACATTCTGCACTTTCATTTCCTTTTCTATGAATGGTATGCTTTGTCTGTGTAGCACACAAGAAACAATACTTTTCACTGTGTGCTAATACATGTGACAATAATAAATCAGATCAAAATCAAATCACCCTTAATGTTGGGGTGCCCAACACAATGTTGCAAAAGAGAAGGCTAAAGCATTTGCAACAATCATCAGCCAGAATTTTGTCCTGTACACAAAATGCAGGACAAATCCAACTTGACAATTACTGTCAGCCTACTCTTAATTGTCAGTAAATGGGGATCATCAGCAGTGCTGTCCAGCAGCATTTATTCAGTAATAACTTGCTCATAATGCTCAGTTTTCATTCCATGCTCAGTTTTGGTACTACCAATGTCAGTCAGCTCCTGACTTAATTCAAATGAGGAAATGAGAGTTGGGCTCCAGGGGTGAGGTGAGAGTGACTGCCTTTGATATCAAGGCAGCATTTGACCGAGTATGGCATCAAAGAGCCCTCGCAAAACTGGATTCAATGAAAATCAGGGGGAAAACTTTCCACGTGTTGGAGTTATATTTGCCAAGTTTTTTGCCTCGGTCTTCACGGAGGAGGACGCGAATAGTTTGCCGGGTGTTAACGATGGAAAGATGGTAGGAATGGAGGGCCTGAATGAGATCATTGTTACTAGAGAGGTAGTGCTCGACAGACTAGTGGGACTGATGGTGGACAAGTCCCCAGGACCAGATGGAATGCATCCCAGGGTTCTGAAGGAAATGGCAGAGGTGATAGTGGATGCCTTAGTGATTATTTTCCAAACCTCGCTGGATTCCGGGGAAGTGCCGGAAGATTGGAAAATGGCTAATGTTACACCGCTGTTTAAAAAAGGTTGCAGGCAAAAGGCAGGGAATTATAGGCCGGTTAGTTTAACGTCTGTTGTAGGAAAAATGCTTGAATCCATCATCAAAGAGGGAATAGCGAGGCATCTTGAGAAGAATTATTTGATAGAGCAGACGCAGCACGGATTTGTTAAGGGGAAGTCGTGTCTGACGAATTTATTGGAATTCTATGAGGATGTGTCTACTGCGGTGGATGGAGGGGAACCGGTGGATGTGGTGTTTCTCGATTTTCAGAAGGCGTTTGATAAGGTGCCGCACAAAAGGTTGCTTCAGAAGGTTAGGGGGCATGGAGTTGGGGGTAAGGTGTTAGAGTGGATAGGGGATTGGTTGTCAAATAGGAGGCAGAGAGTGGGTGTCAATGGGTGCTATTCGTATTGGCGGTTGGTGACTAGTGGAGTGCCCCAGGGATCGGTGCTGGGGCCTCAGCTATTTACCATTTATATAGAAGATCTGGAGGAGGGAGCCGAGTGTAAGGTGTCGAAATTTGCTGATGACACAAAGATGAGTGGAAAAGCAAATTGTGCGGAGGGTGTGGAAAGTCTGCAGAGGGATCTAGATAGGCTGAGCGAGTGGGCGAGGACCTGGCAGATGGAATACAATGTTGGCAAGTGTGAGGTTATCCACTTTGGCAGGAATAATGGTAGGAAGGACTACTACTTACAGGGTGAAAAGCTGCAGCATGCTTATGGTGCAGAGGGACCTGGGGGCCCTTGTGCATGAGTCGCAAAAACCCAGCCTACAGGTGCAGCAGGTGGTCAGGAAGGCAAATGGGATGCTGGCCTTCATAGCGAGGGGGATTGAATATAAAAGTAGGGAGGTCTTGCTGCAACTGTACAGGGCACTGGTGAGGCCGCAGCTGGAGTACTGTGTGCAGTTTTGGTCGCCGCACTTGCGCAAGGATATTTTGGCCTTGGAGGGAGTGCAGAGGAGGTTCACTAGGCTGATACCGGAGTTGAGGGGGTTGAGCTATGAAGAGAAGCTGAATAGACTGGGCTGGTACTCGTTAGAGTTTAGAAGGATGAGGGGGGATCTTATTGAGACGTATAAGATGATGAAAGGGATGGATAGGGTAGAGGTGGAGAGGTTCTTCCCACTCAGAAAGAACAGCAGGACTAGAGGGCACAGCCTCAAGATAAGGCGGGGGGCAGTTTAGAACGGAGTTGAGGAGGAACTTCTTCACTCAAAGGGTGGTGAATCTCTGGAATTCTGTGCCCGTTGAAGTGGTGGAGGCTACCTCGCTAAATATATTTAAGACGCGGGTAGATAGGTTTTTGGTAGGCAAGGGGATTAAGGGTTACGGGGAGAAAGCGGGGAAGTGGAAGTGAGCCACTTCAGATCAGCCATGATCTTATTGAATGGCGGGGCAGGCTTGAGGGGCTAGATGGCCTACTCCTGCTCCTATTTCTTATGTTCTTATGTTCTTAACATAGAACATAGAACACTACAGCACAAACAGGCCCTTCGGCCCACGAGTTGCGCCGATCACATCAACACCTACCAATCCATAGACCTATCTATAACCCCCAATCCCATTAAATCCCATATACTCATCCAGAAGTCTTTTAAAAGACCCCAGCGAGTTCGCCTCCACCACCACTGACGGCAGCCGATTCCATTCACTCACCACCCTCTGAGTGAAAAACTTACCCCTAACATCACTTCTGTACTTGCCTCCCCGCACCTTAAATCTGTGTGCTCTCGTAGTGACCATTTCAACCCGGGGAAATAGCCTCTGAGAATCCACCCTATCTATTCCTCTCAACATTTTATAAACTTCTAACAGGTCGCCTCTCAACCTTCGTCTCTCCAGGGAAAAGAGTCCCAGCTCCCTCAACCTATCTTCATAAGGCATGCCTCCCAGTCCAGGCAACATCCTTGTAAATCTCCTCTGTACCCTTTCAATAGCTTTTACGTCCTTCCTATAGTGAGGCGACCAGAACTGCGCACAGTACTCCAAGTGAGGCCTGACAAGGGTCTTATAAAGTTGCAGCATTACCTCCCGACTCCTAAACTCAATCCCTCGATTAATGAAGGCCAGTACACCATACGCCTTCTTGACCACTGCCTCCACCTGCGAGGCCGATTTAACAGTCTTGTGGACCTGGACCCCAAGATCCTTCTGCTCTTCAATACTACTAAGACTCCTGCCCAAAGGAACACTCTTGCCAAAGGGAAAATGGTTATGGTGGTTGGAAATCATAGACACATAGAAACCAGAAGCAGGAGTAGGCATTCAGCACTTCGAGCCTGTTCTGCCATTCATTAGATCATAGTTGATCATCAAATTCATTATCCTGATCTGTCTCCCAACCCTCCCATCCCTTGATCCCTTTAGCTCCGAGAGCTATATCTAATTTCTTCTTGAAATCAGACAACATTTTGGCTTTAACTACTTTCTGTGGTAGTGAATTCCATACATTCACCACTCACAGGGTGAAGAAATTTATCCTCACCTCAGTTTTAAAAGGTTTACCCCTTATCCTCAAACTGTGACTCACTAGTTCTAGAATCCTCCACCATTTGGTACATTCTTTCTGAATCTGCCCTGTGAGAATTTTATCAGTTTCTATGAGATCCCCTCTCACTCTTCCAAACTCCAGTGAATACAACCATAACCAATTTGGTCTCTCCTCATATGACAGATCTGCCATCCCAGGAGTCAGCCTGCGAATCTTCGCTGTGCTCCCTCTTTAGCAAAGACATCCTACCTCAGATAAGGACACCAAAATTGCACACAATACTCTAGGTGTGGCCTCACCAAAGCCCTATACAATTGCAGTAAAACATCCCTATTTCTATACTCAAATCCTTATGATGAAAGTGAACATACCATTTGCCTTTTTTGCTGCCTGCTGTCAATTATCTCGGTGCCAGGACATCACTGCAGGAGTTCCTTAGGAAAGTGTCCAAAGCCCAACCATCTTCAGCTGCTTCATCAATGACCTTCCTTCCATCATAAGGTCAGAAGTGGGGATGCTTGCCAATGATTGCACAATATTCAGCACCATTTGCAACTCCTCAGATACTGAAACACTCCTTGTCCAAATGCAGCAAGACCTGGACAATATCCAAGCTTGGGCTGATAAGTGGCAAGTAACATTCATGTCACACAAGTGTCAGGCAATGGTCATTTCTAACAAGAAAGAATGTAACCATAGTCCCTTGACATTCATTGTCATTATCCCAACTATCAACATCCTGGGGGCATTACCATTGACCAGAAACTAAACTGGACTAATCATATACTGTGGAACCCCGATTTTACGCACCCTGATTTAGCATGCATTCGGATTTGATGCATCATGACAGATGGACCTTTTTTGCTATTTCCAGTTTAGTGAGTTAGCGTGACCCCGATTTAGCATGACCCCGATAACATTCGGGTAACATTTTATGGACCCCAACTATCGTGTTACAACATGGCTGCACTGTAATTACCATGACTACAAGAACAGGTCAGCAGCTAGGAATTCTCTGGCAAGTAATTCACCTCCTAACCCACTTTCTAAGAGCACTGTGGGCATACCTACACCACACAGACTGCAGCAAAGATGAAGGCAGCTCACCTCCACCTTCTTGAGGGAAACTAAGGATGGGCAATACATGCTGGCCCAACCAGCACTGCCCACATCCTGGAAATGAATTTTAAAAAATTAGGATTGGCAAAGGCAAACTGAAGAGGCATGTAGGAAATGCACAAGTGTGATTAGTTTATATTTATTGCCTTAAGGCATGTTTTAATTTATGATTTTGGATTGTAATGTACATTTTCTGGTGGCTTTTAGTTTGGTATTGTCAGCAAGAGGGAGATGTAAAGGTCAGTGTAATAAGTGGAGGCAACTCGATGTGGCTCCTACAACAAAAAGCATTTACTAAAGTATGATAACTATTCACACAATAGAGTCTGACAGAAGATCGCCTCCCTGGCTCCAACTGAACTCCTTCCAGTCACCCTCATTCCTGATTGGCTAGGCTTCCAGTGCTTCTGTTCCATAGGGTCCAACTTGATCATGTAAACTGCAATGGATCACCCCTTAAAGGGGCCACATTACTACAGTCAGCAATCAAGGAAAGGTAATTTGTGCAGGACTGTTGGATTAAAGGGAGTAATGGGCACAGTTCCTAGTAGCACCTGGTAATTATTTGATCATGTACAGTCTAGACAGAATCTATTTGCAATAGTAATTAATTAGATCGCAGTAGTTAGGTACCCACTTGCAAAGTGCTAGATGAAGACAGTGTCCAGTATGTGCCTCACAGGGAGTGTGCACATGCATCTAGCATCTATTTTGGTCTCCAGGAAGCTGTTAAATGCCTAAAAATGGGGGCAACAAAGTAAAATGATCTCCCAATGTCTCAGACAGGCTAAGAAATAAGCACAATTACCTCATTGCCCCCGGATAGATGTAATCATTTCATGATTCTTTTGATCCTATGATCCAATTCATTATGAAGGAAAGCTGAAGACTTCTTTAGACATCCAGCCACACTTTACCCTTGGTGATGCATTATATCCTGATAGATTTTGTGAAATGAAGTTGTTCCTACAAAATACCAGGAACCAACATGTTTACTATCCAGGCATGTAATGAATCATCTTAACCTGTTGTCCCTCTTCTTTTTGCTATCTTGGGCGTTTTGTATTTGTAAAAAGAACGTGCAAACAGGAACAAACATCCTGCACTTTTAGCATAAGTTAAGCAAATCAGTCAGCTAAATTATACCCTAACAAATCAAACGCATAAGAACTCTGGGAATGAACAATTTCATTTTCCAGCATTTCTCTCGCTACAGAACAGATCCATAAGCCTATCATAGCTATCAAGAAAACCCCATTACAGTCACTCTCTCGTACTGACCACAATGAGTACAGTCACTCCCTAGTACTGACCATTACTGGTACAGCCACTCTTTGGTACTGACCACTATGGGTACAGTCACTTCTTAGTACTGGCCACAATGAGTATAGTCATTCCTTAGTACTGGCCACAATGGGTACAGTCAGTCTCTGGGACTGTACATTATGGGTACAGGCATACTTTAGTACTGACCATTCTGTATTCATCCTCTAGTATTGACTGCAATGGATACAGTCACACTCCAGTATTGACCGCAATGGGTACAGTTACTACTAGTACTGACCACAATGCAGAAAGCTACCTTGTTCTCCTGACCACAATGGGTACAATTACCCACAAGTACTGAACACCAGGGCATTATGATTCCCATAGAAACTGTTGACTCTTTAAAATGAAAGGAATCCCCACGACACCAATGGAAAGAAAACTGTTTGACAAGATTTTACTTTTTAAATCTTTACTGTTACCAACTGTTATGAACCCAAGAAAAAGAAACTCTAACCTTTTGATGTGATGATCGAGCCTCAAAGTTCAGGAGCTACAGTATCCAGCAGGCCTCAGCAATCTCTGTGTATGCACCAACCCTGGAATGGCCGTACATATACTATTTGATACCTTTCACAGTCATCAGGTTCTGCCTATGTCCCAGCCGGACAATGGTTGCATATATGCAATCAGTGGGTGCAATCTTACCGCCTCGCCGCACCCAGCGATTGGTGTAGCAAGCTGGGAAAATAGCTTCTGACGCTAAATATCTGATTTGCGTCCAGCACAAAATGGTTTGCTATCTTCCTAGCCCCTTTTACTGGCACGAACTGCTTTAAAGCTTTGAAGGGCGTGAAGTGTACTAGAATGAGATTGACTAGATTTCAGTAGAATTAGCAAGCTCAGCACCTATTGAAAGGATGCAGAGGAGATTTACAAGGATGTTGCCTGGATTGGGAGGCATGCCTTATGAAGATAGGTTGAGGGAGCTGGGACTCCCTGGAGAGACGAAGGTTGAGAGGCGACCTGATAGAGGTTTATAAGATGTTGGGAGGAATAGATGGATTCTCAGAGGCTATTTCCCAGGGCTGAAATGGTCACTACGAGAGGACACAGATTTAAGGTGCAGGGAAGCAAGTACAGAGGAGATGTTAGGGGTAAGTTTTTCACTCAGAGGGTGGTGAGTGAATGGAATCGGCTGCCGCCGGTGGTGGTGGAGGCGAACTCGCTGGGGTCTTTTAAAAGACTTCTGGATGAGAATATGGGATCTAATGGGATTGGGGGTTATAGATAGGTCTATGGCTTAGTAGATATAGAAGTGATCGGCGCTACTAGTGGCCTGAAGGGCCTGTTTGTGCTGTAGAGTTCTATGTTCTATGCCCGCTTCCCCCCTCCCAGATGCTTCCCACCTCACTAATGAGATGTCACATCAGTGCAAATCACTACTGCTCTATAAAAGTGTGGTTCAGATGCAGCAGTAATGAAGGGGAGCAAGAAGGTGACTACCACTGAGCACCAACCTCCGGGCTGCAGGGGGGCATCTCAGCCAATGCCATGGTGTGGGATGGGGGTTTTTGCATAAGTGCAGGAGTTCTGGGGGTGGCTATGCTAGATGGGCAGTGCCAAGGTGCCCCTGGACATTGGCACTTTGCCCCTTGGGCAGTGCCAGGGGCCTCAGGCTGGCACCCCTCACCTGACCATGAATATAGCCACAGTTGAAGGGCATACTGTTGGGATGGATGACCCTGTCGATCACCTGCTGCCAGGACCTGTTGAGTGCCACCTGTAAATCCTTTAGAAATTCCAGTGAGTGCTATTAAACAATTAACAAACAAATTAGGTCTAAAGTGGGAGGTGCATTTAACCCATTCCTAACAGCTATACCCTCTCTGTGAAATGGTCCTGGGAAGATAAAAAGTGGAAAATTTCTTATGCTTGCTCCTCCTGTCATAACAAAATCAGTAATTTTATGAATTTGTGCTCTGTTCCAACATATGATTTTGAGAATTCCCTGGAATAAAAGATAATTAACTCAGGGAAGAAACTAAACACGATATACATGTTAATGTCTTTATTTGTGGTGATGAGATACATAATTGCAGCAATATATGTTTTATATACATAAATCCCATCATAGAACCTATACAGATATCTTAGAAACAGCGACTCAGTAGAAATATGGTTAGGTGAATATAGTATTACTGTAAATGAAATACTTGGAAAGTTATCAATAATGATAATCATTTTAACACAATAAGCAAAGTGCATAAGCTCCTAAATATTCTCCCATGGGACTATGTACAATTCAAGTCTACCATCCATTGAGAATAATTTGATCGGGTGCCCCTCTTCTGTTGTTCAGAGGAAGCAGCTGCCCCAGCTATGACTGGACAACATAAGCAGTAAAAGCATAAGGCACCAAGCTGTGAGTGGCAGCAGAAAACTTGCTGATTTTAACATCAGGTTTGATTTACACAAGGATGGCTAACTGCTGGCCAAAATGGCCACAGAGTTAGTACATTATTTGTAAAAAATTAAAAATCTTCAGACAAATGTATTTTAAAAAACAATAAAATGAACATAACCAGGCTTAAAATGAGCCAGAGGGCAATGTGATGTGTTACCCTTATTCTTGATTACAATGACTGGTGACATTATGCAATATGTATCCCCGTCTCAAATTACAAAAGGCAGGGGATGAGACAGTCCGGATGTATGAGCAGGTTTGTATATCAGGATAAATTCTATGGGCCCCCATAACATTCACTTTCTGATTAAGATATTGTTAGGTTTCTATTGATGTAATATGATGCTAATTTGCATATATGTTTGAGGGTTTCACTTGACTCAGAAGTCAGAAATGTTCAAATCGCAAAAGCTGTTGATGGAGCAGGAAATTCACCCATTCCATTTTGGCTCTGCAGTTTATGCCAAGTTGGGGGAATGGGTGGTGGGATTCAAATCCCCATCCACTTTGTCAAGTTATTACCAAAATGGCAACAGTGGAATCTGGAACACCAACCTCAACGAACATCCAGAATTGCTCAGTTAAGGAATTCCCCACAGAGAGTTTAGTGAGCTCAGTAGAGATTTGTTTCACCCTCAGATATTGGAAAGATCATTAGGTCCATTAGAACCCTCATTCGCCATTCCTATCACCACAGTGTTCAGAAATGGAGTGCATTCCCCTTTAGATTCCTGAATTAATCTCTATCCACACCTGCACCTCCATCCTGATAATAGCAGGCTCCATGGAACATGTGGGCAACATGCTAATTAGGTTGATATTGTGATGTTTCCAGAGAATGTCTTTCAGTGTCTTAGTTCAAGATCATCAAGTAGGCCCTCCACACATCCAGAATGATATTGCTGCTGGAGTGGAAATTGTGAGTAGAACACAATCCTGTGAGGAATCTTTACCTTCAAGGAAGGAGAGAGTGCAGAGGAAGCAGAAAGGAGACTCCAAAATAAAACATATAATACTGGAAATACTCAGCAGCATCTGTGGTCAGAGAAGCAAAGTTGACAGACTGGATTTTTATCTTGGAGAAGGGCAGCGGGTGTTGGGAAAATTCCAGACATGGGAGTAGGGGGAGCACCTCAAAAGGCATGATTTTCATTCCAGAGTCAGGGAGACAGGTGTGCATGCTGGGGTTGGGTCTGCTGCTCCCACAAGCAGTTTGCAGGTGCCACAGTGGATGCTGCATGTCGAGGCAGGCTGATTAAAAGGCCCACCTCTGTTCTCTGTTTGATTCAGTTGTCTTGTTCAATAATAAGCCCTCTAGCATTTACACCCCTTCGTGTCCCCACCCACTTCCCATGCTCCATCCAGGCCAACGCATGCCTACAATCCACTCCCAATGATCTTTTGTACTTTCCATACAAATCCACCCTTCCACACACCCTCAATTCCCTCCATGCCAATTCAGAGCATTTCGATACAGAACAAATTGAACCTATAGTAACAATGGCCCATTCATAACTTTCTTTAAAAATTGCTGTTACAACAACTCTAGAATTGTAGCTATTCAGACCTTTAAAGTAGTAAAAGCAGAAACTGTAAGAACCTAACACAGAGTCATAGAGGTTCACAGCATGGAAACAAACCCCTTCTGCCCAACTTGTCCATGCTGCCCTTTTTTTTAAAATCCCTAAGCTAGTCCCAATTGCCCGCATTTGGCCCATTTCCCTTGATACCCATCTTACCCATATAACTATCTAAATGCTTTTCAAAAGACAAAGTTGTGTCCACTACCAATGGCAGCTTGTTCCAGACATTCACCACCTCTGTGTGAAAAAATTGCCCCTCTGGACACTTTTGTACTTCTCCCCTCTCAACTTAAACCTATGCCCTCTAGTTTTAGACTCCCCTACCTTTGTGAAAAGATATTGACTATGTAGCTGATCTATGCCCCTCATTATTTTATAGATCTCTATAAGAACACCGCTCAGCCTTCTAGCTACAGAGAAAAAAGTCCCAGTCTACCGGCCTCTCATAACTCAAATCATCAAGTCCCGGTAGCATCCTAGTAAATCTTTTCTGCATTCTTTCTAGTTTAATAATATCCTTTCTATAATACGGTGACCAGAATTGTACGCAGTATTCCAAATGTGGCCTTACCAATGTCTCATGCAACTTCAACAAGATGTCCCAACTCCTGTATTCAACATTCTGACCAATGAAACCAAGCATGTTAAATGCCTTCTTCATCACTCTGTCCACCTATGACTCCACTTTCAATGAGCTATGAACCCGAACCCAAGATTTCTTTGTTCTGTAACACTCTCCAATGCCCTACCATTAACGAGTTAAGTCCTGCCCTGGTTCAATCTACCAAAGTGCATCACCTCACATTTATTTAAATTAAACTCTATCTGCCATTCGTCAGCCCACTGGCCCAATTGATCAAGATCCCGTTGCAATCAGAGATGACTTATTTCTCTGTTCACTATGCCACCAATCTTGGTGTTATCTGCAAATTTACTAACCATGCCGTCTATATTCTCATCCAAATCATTAATATAAATGACAAATAACAGTGCACCCAGCACTGATCCCTAAGGCACACTGCTGGTCACAGGCCTCCAGTTTGAAAAACAACCCTCTACCACTACCCCCTGGCTTCTATCATCAAGGCAATTTTGTATCCATTTAGCTACCTGGATCCCGTGAGATTTAACGTTGTGCAACAACCTACCATGTGGTACCTTGTGTAAATAAAGATAGGAATACTGACAAAATAAATCTAAGAAAACAAAAGTTATTAATCAAGCATGATTTTCCTGTTTCAAGAAGCCAATGGAAGTTTGAGTTCTGAGCCAAGCATATATAATGAAACTCAGTTGAGAGCCCAGACTTTTATTAGTTTGTTGAAACAAGTACACACAGGGAAAACATCGCTTGATTGACAGACTTTTTCTTCGATCAATTTGTCAGTGATTGAGTGTACACTGGGTGAATTAACATGGAAGTTCTGAGTTGGTATGGAGGGTATGAGGGGTCATTGGGGGTGGATGGGGGAACAAGAGTTGACCTGAAGTTAAAGAGTCAGAGTCATACAGTACAGAAGAGGCCCTTTAGTCCATCAAATCTGCACCGACAAAACTACACTAAATCTACACTAATCTTTCCTGCACTTGATCCTTAGCTTTGAATGTTATGGCATTTTGAGTGCTTATCTGTGATACTTTTAAAATTTGTGAGGTTTCCTACCTCTACTCAGGCAGTGCATTCCAGACTAGTGCCACCCTCTGGGTGAAAATGTTTTTCCTCAGATCCCCTCTAAACCTCCTGCCCCTCACTTTAAAATTATGCCCTTCATTATTGACCCTTCAGCTACTTCCTATCAATCCTGTCCATATCCGTTGTGGTCTTATACAACTCAGTCAGGTCCCCCTCAGTCTTCTCTGCTCAAAGAAAACAATCCAAGCCTACCTAGCCTCTCTTTGTTGCTCAAGTGCTCCATCCCAGGGAATCTCATTTGCACCTTCTCCAGCGCAATCTCATTTTTCCCACAGTGAGACAACCAGAACTATAGCACTCCAGCTGTGGCCAAACTAAAGTTTTGTACAGCTCCAACGTAATCTCCCTGCCACTATAATCTGTGCCACAACTGATAAAGGCAAGTGTCCCATATGCCTCCTTAGCTACCTATTAACCTGTCTTGGTGCTTTCAGGAATCTGTGGACATTCGACCCATGACCCCTCTGTTTCTCTGAGATTCCTAGTCTCCTGCCATTTATTGAATGCTCCCTTGTCTTGTTAGTCCTTCTAAAGTGCATCTCTTCACACTTTAAGATTAAATTTCATCTGCCATTTATCTACCTATCTGACATATTAAACGCTCATCCATGTATCTTTTAAAAGTTATGAGGTTTCCCACCTCTACTGCCCTCCCAGGTAGTGCATTCCAGACTGTTGTCATGCTCTGGGTGAATATAGTTTTCCTCAGATCTGCTCTAAACCTCCTGCTCCTCACCTTAGAATTATACCACCTCATTATTGGCCCTTCAACCAAGGGGAACAGTTGCTTCCTACCCATGTATCTAGGGGTCTGTATCTTTCTACAAACGAAGACCTTCCTCCTCACTATGACTCCTTTGATCTTTAAAAGGTTCCATCATTCCAGACTATGGTTCATAGAAGGACGTGAACTACATGTCCTTGAGAAGTTGGCCTAACATCTTAAAAATTGCAGGGGGGATGGGGGATTGCAGTTTTAGGAATGTTTACCCCCCACACTGGAGTCAGCCTGGTTTAGAAGAAGAAACAGAACAGAGCACAGATTATGGTCTGAAATTTTTTAACTAGTGTTGAGTTCACAAGACTGTAAAATGCCTGAATGACTGAGATATAGGCACTTTACAGAAACTCTGTTTCTCTCTCCTTAAATGCTGCTTGACCTGTTAAGTATTTCCAGCCCTTTCTGTTTTTTATTTCAGATTTCCATTACCTGCCGTATTCTGTTTCTCAAGTAACTAACAATACTTGGCTTCAGGGATTCAGTTGATATGCACAACCCTAGGACATGGTCATAGTGAGGACACTGCATGTAGAGTCACTGTGGAAGCTGCTGCTTCTCTGAAGGGTTATCCTGACTCAAAACTTTGGCTCTGTTTTCTCTCTACAGATGCTGTCAGACCAGCTGAGTTTCTCCAGCATTTTCTGTTTTTGTTTCAGATTCCAGCACCTGCAGTATCTTGCCTTTATCTGCTGCTTCTCTGCTGGTGCTAGACAAATTGGGGTTGTCATCAGCCTCAATGCCATCAAAAATCGGGGCAACTTCTCTCTTCTCTGTCTGGCATCGATTGGTTGCGTTGAGCCGGAACCCAATCTTTGCAGGCACCAGGCCGTGGCTGATATCAGATTGAGAGAGGGTGCAGTATTCATCGCTGTAACTGTACCCACCATCTGAATCCTGGGGCACTATGGACAAGGCAGCATTTGCCAGATCCTCAAACAGCAACCAGCTCTCAGTCCTATGTTGAACCTCAAGTGGCGCAAAGGGCAGTTTCCCACTCAAACCAGAAGTGTCACCACAATATTCAGGCTTTGAAGTGGAATAAAAGCTTTTGCTGGATTCAGTGCAATAATTCTTCTTTACATACATGGCATCTGAATCAAAGTTTTGTTTTGTGCTGTCTGGGTTAATGGGTGACATATGGTTAATTGGAATGGGCTTTAGGTAGGAGATGTTAGAAACAACTTCAGCCCTGGGATTCACAATCACTATGCCAGTTTCATTTTCCAGTGGCCTCTTCATTTCTCTCATCTCCTGGACTGGGCTTCCACCAGCGTTTTGATGAACGTGGATCCATTCCTGAAATACATAATCAAAATTAGATAGTATTTTCACATCTTCCCTTCTCTTGCAAAGTTGCACAGGCCTGGTCATCATTTTTACCCATTGAGTAGGTAGGCTCCCCATTCTCACCCCACTTCTAAGTTGCCTCCTACTTGAGTGGGAAAAATCTTTAATTCCTGCTCTATGTGCCCCGCTGTTGTGTTTCCTCCCTCCCACCGATACATACACACATTTACATCATAACAATAGGGATCAGAAATTATCTATATTTATGTAAACTGATGAACTTAACCATGCAGTACCAGGTTAACCTGTAGGACAGTTTGATATTTAGAAAGAGAAACAGAACAGGACACAGATTACACTCTGAAATTTTTGAACTCGTGTTGAGTTCAAAATGCCTGAACGATTGACAACCCTTCACTTTTCCTCACTGTCCTCAATTTAAAACCTCCATGACCTTTTTTGTCATCACGATAACCTCTTCCTTCCCTATAACTCTCAGGTACAGCCATTCAATATTGGTCTCTTGTGCATCCCTTATTTGCTCCATTCCACGGCTGGTCCTAATTCCAGGGCCCTAACCCTAAGCGTGAATTTCTCCCTAAACTTCTCTGCCACTTTTTTCTACTGTTCGGAAAACAAAGATAGTTTTATGGTATTATTTTTGCGTTGGTAAGCATTAGAAATAAGGTGTAGTTTTCATTGGATTTAATTTTATGTTTCTGTGCCTAGAAGGATAAAACCTATAGTTAGATACATGCTGGACAAAAATGTTTGAATATATGATTAAATTCCAGCTGTGATTCTATTATGCTTAGAGAGGGTTACGCATGAAAAATAATAAAAAGCATAAGCATTTGGCCATTGCTTAGCAACTGGAGTCACTGTAAGGTAGAAAAGCTTTTAAGTCTTAGTATTAGCTGGATATATTGCAGTTGGGTACAGGACACTGGGGAGTGAATATCTCTCAACTCTGGCAGGAGAAGCTGGACAGGACAAGGAAGTTGCAAAGATGCGGGTTTCCTACGGAAAAAATTGCAGTACAGATAACCAGGTATTGGGACAGAAAGAACATCTTAAGACAACTGAAGTTAAGAGAATAGAGATGAAGGTATTATTCAAAATAATTCAAGGAAGAGTAAACAAAAAGAGTTCTGAGATAAAGTGACAATTGCAGTAACTAGTTTTAAAATGGGACAGCAGGATTAAGAGGTAAGAACAGAAGAACATAAGAAATAGGAGCAGGAGTAGGCCATCCAGCCCTTCGAGCCTGCCCCGCCATTCAATAAGATCATGGCTGATCTTATATGGCCTATAATTCCCCGCCTTTTGCCTGGCACCCTTCTTAAACAACGGCGTAACATTAGCCGTTTTCCAATCATCCGGCACTTCCCCGGAATCCAGCGAATTAAATTAAATTAAATTAAATTAAATGTATTATGCCACTTTACTGGAGTCTGGGAATTGAAAGTTAAAGCAATTGTGGGCAACATTGTGGTAAGTAATGCTGCGTCACAGTCTAGGGACCCAGGTTTGATTCCGGCCTTGGGTGACAATCTAGAGCTTGCACATTCTCCCCTTGTCTGCTTGGGCTTCCTTGGGTGCTCCAGTTTCCCTCCACAGTCCAAAGATGTGCAGGTTATGTGGATTTGCCATGCTAAATTTCCCCTTAGTGTCCAAAGATGTGCAGGTTAGGTGGATTAACATAAGAACATAAGAAATAGGAGCTGGAGTAGGCCATCTAGCCCTTTGAGCCTGCCCCGCCATTCAATAAGATCATGGCTGATCTGAAGTGGCTCACTTCCACTTTTCCGCTTTCTCCCCAAAACCCTTAACCCCCTTGCCTACCAAAAACCTATCTACCCACGTCTTAAATATATTTAGCGAGGTATCCTCCACCACTTCAACGGGCAGAGAATTCCAGAGATTCACCACCCTTTGAGTGAAGAAGTTCCTCCTCAACTCTGTTCTAAACTGCCCCCCCCTTATCTTGAGGCTGTGCCCTCTAGTCCTGCTGTCCTTTCTGTGTGGGAAGAACCTCTCCACCTCTACCCTATCCATCCCTTTCATCATCTTATACGTCTCAATAAGATCCCCCCTCATCCTTCTAAACTCTAACGAGTACAAGCCCAGTCTATTCAGCCTCTCTTCATAGCTCAACCCCCTCAACTCCGGTATCAGCCTAGTGAACCTCCTCTGCACTCCCAAAATATCCTTGCGCAAGTGCGGCGACCAAAACTGCACACAGTACTCCAGCTGCGGCCTCACCAGTGCCCTGTACAGTTGCAGCAAGACCTCCCTACTTTTATATTCAATCCCCCTTGCTATGAAGGCCAGCATCCCATTTGCCTTCCTGACCACCTGCTGCACCTGTAGGCTGGGTTTTTGCGACTCATGCACAAGGACCCCCAGGTCCCTCTGCACCGTAGCATGCTGAAGCTTTTCGCCCTGTAGTCCTTCCTACCATTATTCCTGCCAAAGTGGATAACCTCACACTTGCCAACATTGTATTCCATCTGCCAGGTCCTCGCCCACTCGCTCAGCCTATCTAGATCCCTCTGCAGACTATCCACACCCTCTACACAATTTGCTGTTCCACTTATCTTTGTGTCATCAGCAAATTTCGACACCTTACACTCGGCTCCCTCCTCCAGATCATCTATATAAATGGTAAATAGCTGAGGCCCCAGCACCGATCCCTGGGGCACTCCACTAGTCACCAACCGCCAATACGAATAGCACCCATTGACACCCACTCTCTGCCTCCTATTTGACAGCCAATCCCCTATCCACTCTAACATCTTACCCCCAACTCCATGCCCCCTTACCTTCTGTAACAACCTTTTGTGCGGCACCTTATCAAACGCCTTCTGAAAATCGAGAAACACCACATCCACCGGTTCTCCTCCATCCACCGCACTAGACACATCCTCATAGAATTTCGATAAATTCGTCAGACACGACTTCCCCTTAACGAGTCCGTGCTGCATCTGCTCTATCAAACAATTCTTCTCAAGATGCCTCACTTTTCCCTCTTTGATGACGGATTCAAGCATTTTTCCTACAACAGACTTTAAACTCACCGGCCTATAATTCCCTGCCTTTTGCCTGCTACCCTTTTTAAACAGCGGCGTAACATTAGCCGTTTTCCAATCTTCCGGCACTTCCCCGGAATCCAGCGAGGTTTGGAAAATAATCACTAAGGCATCCACTATCACCTCTGCCATTTCCTTCATTAACCATGGTAAATGCTTGAGGCTATGGGGATATGGTGGAGGGGAGGCCTTAATAAGATGCTCTTTTGGAGAGTCGGTGCAGACTTGACTGGCTGAATGGCCTCCTTCTGTATTGTATGGAATCTATGATGTTGAACAGTGTTGGCAGGATTTTCCAGCCACCCTCGTGCCAAAACAGGAAAAATCTAAGGTTAATGAACTTTAGATCATCCACGGCCCCTGTCTGCTACGATTCCTGTGGCAAATGGATGGGAAAATTCACCTTGATGTACAGCAATCAAGGCAAAGAAATCCAAAAGGGATTAGTGTAATTCCCAGACTGGATTCACTGTTAAAAGTACAGAGGAAGTTTTATTTAAAATTTGGAAAACCTGGACTGGATTTCAGAATGCAAACAATTAATGAAAGCATTGTTGTAACTAAAGATTTTAAAGCATTTTTTTAGGTGGAGAAGTTTGGAAACTCTCACATCATAAACACCTGGGTGGGAATCTGAGGAAAAATCCACATACATTCACTTAAGGTTCAGAGTGAAGAGTGTACCTGACTATAGGCATCTTGTGTGTTTAAAGGGACTTTGTGTTACTGAGATGTTATAGCTTAAGGTATGTTTTGCCTTAAAATCTGCATGTAGTTGTGAAGCTAAAGAGAAGTAAAGGAGTATTGAATTATAATCCAATTTTTCCATGTTTAGTAAATTTTTTCTTGTTGTTAAAACTAATTAGCAGTTTTGTGACTCTGTTCCTCCATGTTTTATGAAAAAAAAAGTAAAAGTTATGGTTGTTTGAGCCAGGGTTCCATTCTGGTATCTTTCCGCTCAGTTATAAATACTCAGCCTTCTTACCAATCCACGAGATTGTGTGGACGAGACACCTGGGACTTCCCCACTGAGAGAATAGTACCTTACCATAATAGAATAAGATGTAGAAGCAGAAATAGGCCATTTGCTTATCAAGTCTGCTACACCACTCAGTAAGCTCATGATTGATCTGATATACTAATCCCCAATTCCACTTCCCCGCCATATCCTCATAACCCTTGATTTCCTTACTAATTAAAAATCTGTCTATCTAAGCCTTGAACACGCTAAACAACCCAATTCTAAGGCCCAGGCGGGTAATGAATTCCACAGATTCACTACTGTCTGAGAGAAGAAATTCTTGATCATCTCTGTCTTAAATAGGCACTCCTTACTCTGAAAATATACCCTTTGGTCCTAGACTCTCCCACAAGGGGAAGCAACCTTTCAGCATCTACTCTGTCAAGCCCCCTGAGAATCTTATGTCTCAATAAGGCTGCCTCTCATTCTTCTAAACTCCAATAAGTACAGGCCAGCTGCCTCAACCTCTCCTATTGAGCAAATCGCTCCTTACCTATTGAACCTTCCCTGGACTGCCTCCAAAGTCAGTATATTTTTCTTTAGACAAGGGGATCAAAACTGTTCACAGTATTCCAGGTGTGGGTCTAACTAATGCCTTGTATAGTTTTAGCAAGACTTCCCTATTTTTATATGCCATATACCCAATAAGCTATGAGGTCCCAGAGGAACGTAACTTCAGTTGTGAGTGTAATTCTATTGAGCATTAGTGTCTTTACCTTAAAGTCTCCATTGTGTTCACTGTAGAGTGGCTGGAAAAAGGTGGCTGGGTTTGGAACATGAATCCATACCTTATTCACAACACTAAAAATAGATTGAAATTAAAGCAAAAATTAACCGTTTATATCATTTGGATAAAAGGCATTAAATATTTATCAAATACTGAGAGTGAACATGTGGCTGGTGAAAAGGAAATTTTGATACTGACAAGATTGGAAGATGCAGAAAATGTGTTCATGAATGAAAAGACAAATGGGAGAAAACATAAAGGGTAGGATCTCATTGAGACGTATAAGATGATGAATGGGATGGATAGGATAGAGGTGGAGAGACTCTTCCCGCTCAAAAAAGACAGTAGGACTAGGGGGCACAGCCTCAAGATAAAGGGGAGGCGGTTTAGAACGGAATTGAGGAGGAACTTCTTCACTCAAAGGGTGGTGAATCTCTGGAATTCTCTGCCCGTTGAAGTGGTGGAGGCTGCCTCGCTAAATATTTTTAAGAAGCGGGTTGATGGGTTCTTGATAAGAGAGGGGATTAAGGGTTATGGGGAGAGGGCGGGAAAGTGGAACTGAGCCACAACAGATCAGCCATGATCTTATTGAATGGCGGGGCAGGCTCGAAGGGCTAGATGGCCTACTCCTGCTCCTATTTCTTATGTTCTTATGTTCTTATTTTCCTTCTCTCTGTGACGTGTTTCGCAGCAGCTGGAGACGGCATGCCGTTCAGTGGCGGTCGGATCTTGTGGTCTCGCTGTTGTCAACAGGATTTCCCATTGAACATACCTCTTTCCTCCAAGAAAGTCATGGGGATGCATTGTTGTAGGATCATAAATGGAGACCAGGCGTGATGGTTACGCCGGGGAGCTCGGAGGCTCTTGAAATGCCTGGATGGTTGTTGACATGGCTGAGCACTGCCCACCTAACAGTGCCAGTGTGCTAGAGGCAGTGCCAAGGGGATGGGGCCTGAGTGGGGGTGGGGAAACATGCTACCAATGAAGAGGAGGGATTCCTAATGTCTGTGGGGGGAGGGAGGGGTCTTCCAGTGCACTGTGACATCGGCACCCAATCGCTTTGTAGCTCGCCTCATTGGCCCTCTCAGAACTGGCGTGAAACCCACCACTCTCCCAAAAAATGACTAAGTGTGGGACAACTATGGTTCAATCCACACTGGACAGACTGGCACAGATCACTCCAGTTTTCTTGCCCTTAAGACAGTTAGTCATTTTTTGAGAAAGTTTTGCCCATCGTTTTCCCTCTAATTCAGTCAGTGGTTAGGGACAGCAGTATGTGACTGCAAATGAGGCAGGTAGAGGGATCCTGAATTCAGAAACAGAAGAGCTTTCGCTCTTGACCTTGTCTAACAGATACAAGGTACTTGCTCCCTTGTTGAATGTTTTTAAGGCAAAGATAGATAGATTTTGAACAGTAAAGGAATTAAGAGTTATGATGATCTTACTGAATGGCGGAGCAGGCTCAAGTGGTCAGATGGCCTACCCTTGCTCCTAGTTCTTGTGTTCTTATGTTCTTGTCATTGAATATATTTAAGAACTCAGACAAACAAATTTTTGATCTCTCAGAAAATCGAAGGATATTGGAATGTGTGGGGAAATGGAGTTGAAGACCAGGTTCAGCTATGATCAAATTGAATGGTTCGAAGGCTCAAAGGTATTCTCCTGCACCTATTCCTTAAGGCCTGTAGAGAGCTGTAAAGTGAAGGAAACACTAGTACTAGCATGATGGGAGAATGGCCTCTTCATTGCTGAAATTAGTGCATTTCTAAAGGATTGGTACCTGACAGCATCAATCCCTAATCACTTTGAGATTGTTACTGGTTCCAGTGAGCTGTGGGATAATTGTTACAAGCTCCAGTGGCAGTGCAAATAAACGGTTACTGTTGACAGTGACACTGGGAGAAACTGTTGCCGACACTTGTGATATTGGTAAAGACTGTTGCTGGCTCCATTAATGCTGGGATGGAGTGATCAACTGGGAGAAACTGTTACTGGTTAAAGTAAGACCTGGGATAGACTTTCTGGCTCCATTGAAACTGGAATTGACTGTTACTGGTTACATTGAGCACTGGGCTTGACCGTAACTGGGTTCAGTGTGCATGTTGGAGAGACTGTTACAGGTTGAATTAAATAGACTTACCATGCATAAATCCTGAAGTACATAAATGTGAAAATGATGACAGCCAATAGTAGTGGAGCCAGGACAACAAGCAACTGTTTGGTAGGATTGCCTGGAACTTTAAAGAAAATAAAACAGAAATAGAGTATTTATTGTTGGTAAATCATGGGACCAACTCCACAGGATAAAATAGGTCATAGCTTCTGATTGGGTGGCAATTGAGTCAAATTGTCTCTGCTTATAAGTACTTATTCTAAACTGCAAGTGATCGTATCTCACCCATCCTTCTGTTTCAGGCCAGGCAGATTCTGGGCAGTGCAGCACAATCCTGGGGACTAATGTTTAAGGGCTGCAGAGTTAAAGGAAGGAAGTCATATACCTTGTTTACAGCAGTTGGTGTCAGGCCTGGGGTTGGCTAGGCCTTGATGGAGAGGGGAGGGATCAAGTCAGACTGGGCCTGGGGATGAGAGCCAGGCATGGTTGGGGAGTCCCTGTTGGGGGTGGGGGAGCAGTAGACTCCTGGGAGTTGGAACTGTGAGGAGGTTGAGGGGGTGGGGGGTGGTCAGTGCAATAGTTACCCAGAAGTTATAAGAGATTTTAATTCTTATAGCTATTTCTGGTTAACTATTGATGTTACTGAACCATCCGAAGTTTGCAATTTAAATTGCATTTTCAAACAGCTCCCAGTGCAAGGCAATTGCTCAGGTGACTTTTGCACCACAGGTACAGGGTATGTTAGATGCATAGTAACATTCCCTTTACACTGTCCCACACTAATAAATTACACATTTTTGTAATAATATCATCACTTATTTATTGAATCATCTTTGTCAGGCTTAATTAATGGTATCTTACAGTGCTATCAAAACCCAGGACCAATTCCCATTCTATAAACTCAGCCCCTTGCCTCAGACTTTGGTGGTCAGTTAATATACAATAGGCCCACATGAGTTGGCTCTTTCTGCTTCATATAACTTTTAATTTATTCACAGGATATGAGCATTGCCAGTCAAGCCTGTATTTATTTTTACCTTAATTGCTCTTGAGAAAATGGTGGTGGTGAGTTACCTTCTCAAACCACTGTTGTACAAGTTGTTGGTACTCCCACAGTGTCAGAGGCAAAAGTCCAGGATTTTGAACAAATGACAGTGAAGGAAGAGTGATATATTTCAAAGTTGACGTGGTGTGTAACTTGGAAGGGAGTTTGCAGGTGGTGGTGTTCCCTTGTGACAGCTGCCCTTGTCCTTCTAGGTTATAGAGGTCGCAAGTTTGTAAGGTGACGTTGAAGGAGCGTTGGCAAATTGCTCCAATGCATCTGTAGACGGGAACACACATGTACCACTGTGCATCTATGGTGAAGGGAGTGAATATTTAAAGTGGTGGATTGCGTGTCAGTTAAGCAGGTTCCTTTGTCCAGTTTGTGCCCAGTGTTTTGGATTACTCATCCAAGTAAGTGGAGAATATTATTTTTTACTCCTGACTTGTACCTTGTAGATAGTGGAAAAGTTTCAGGGAGTCGAAAGATGAATTACTTCCCACAGAATTCCCAGCCTTTGACTGCTCATGTAGCCAAAGTATTTTTGTAGCTAATCCAGTTAAATTTCTGGTCAATGGTGATCCCAGGAGTGTCACTGAGTAGGCTATTGCTAAGTAAGTATCGTGGTGCCATAAACCTGTTGATGACACCTTCCATCACACTGCATTGAACTGATGGAGCAGGAGTTGGTCAGATTAAATCTTTCCAGCTCCTTTGTGGACAGGATATACTGAGGCAATTTTCCACATTGTTGTGTAAACGCTAGTGATGTAATGGTTGCTAGAACAACTTAGCTACAGGCACTAGCTCTGGTGCACATCTCTTCAGCATTACTGTTGGAATGTTGTCGTGGCCTGTGGCCTTTATTGTACCCCATACCCTCAGCCTTTTTATGTCATGTAAGATGAGCGAGATTAGTTGAAGATTGGCATCTATGATAAGGGGTAGGCCATTTAAGACCAAGACGAGGAGGCATTTATTCACTCAGAATGTGGTGGAACTTTTGGAATTCTCTACCCCAGAGGGCTGTGGAAGTTCAATTGAATATGTTTAAGAGAGAAATCGATAGATTTCTGGAGACTAATGACATAAAGCGAAAATGGAGATTGTGATAGCTCCCCATGATTTGCATGAGGAATCACTGATTGACCTCCCTATAGAACTTGTTGCAAACGAGCTCTCTGGGAATTGGTAATTAACCAACCAGGTGGAGCTTGTATACCAATCCCTGTATCAAGCAGGCCCCTGAGCAGGTCCATTATTCCTTCTGTCCAGGTCGGAGCCAGTTGTGTTCACCACAGGCTTGTGATTTTGTTTTACTTTATTTTGTGCAATTAAAGCACTGTTCTTTTACAACCGACTCCTTGAGTTATCATAGAGATAATGCAGGGAAGTAATACTGAGATAGTTGATCAGCCATGAATGACAATTGAATGACAAAACAGGCTCAGTGATCACAGGCCTACTCCTGTTCCTATGATGGGGACCTCAAAAGAAAGGGACAATGAGCCATCCACTCAGCACGACTAACTGAAGATGGTTCCAGAAAATCTGCAGCATCGTCTTTTGTACTGATGTACTGGATGCAGTCATCCTTGAGAATGAGAGTGTTTGTGGAATCCACCGTCTTGTTTGTTGTGTAAATTGTCCACCCAAGATTTGTGACTGGATTTGACAGAACTTTGATCTCAACTGATGGCTGAACAGAAAACCGTCTTGATGTCTGCCAGCTATCTGAAAGAGAGCCATATGTTCCATTCCCTTCATCTAGTAGAGATGACTAAAAAATTCCTAAGCAGACCTTCTATAGGGAATTGTCTCAGGGCAAACAACAAACATCAGGTGGTCAGCACAAATGATCCAAGGACACCCGAAAAAAAGCCTTACCAACTTCTGCACTGCTGACTACCTCTCTTGGGCCAGTCAGCTGCAATGTTTTCACATGTAGTTGCATGCAGTGAAATTTGGTTCAGCATGCATTGAGGACCATCCACTCACAAATTCGTAAAATATAACATAGCCAGAGGAAGGCCACAGATGGTGCGTCTGCAGAAGCAACAACAATGACAATAGGAACTGGTAGTTAAGTGGATGTCCATGCTGATCTCACATTGGATTCTTCAGTCACAAGAAGACCCACAAAAAATTAACATTATAACTTGGGCATGCTTGAATAATGAGGAGTATATCACAATAGTCTTGATCCAATTCAACGTTATAGGAGTTTGGAGCAGTTTCTGCTCAGAAACTGAACTGGACTAATCAGGTAAATACTGGGGCATCTACAAAGCAGAAGTATGGAGTGTGATGGAATGCCCTCCACTTGCCAGGATGAGTACAACTCCAACAACAATCAAAAAGCTCAATATCATCCAGGATGAAACAGCCCATTTGTTTGGCATCCCTTCCACAAACATTCACTCCTTCTGCCACCATGGTGGCAGCAGTATGTACCATTTACAAGATGCTCTGCAGCAACTCTCCAAAGCTTGTTAAGCAGCAGCTGCCAAACCCATGACGCTAGTATCTAAAAGGACAAGGTCAGTCGACACATGGGACACATGTAGACACAGTTTCCACATGGAAACTCTCCCTCTAAAACCACTCACCATCCTGACTTGGAAATATATCACCATTCCTTTACTGTCACTGGGTCAAAACCCTGGAACTCTCTCCCTAACAGCACTATGCATTACGGAGCACTCCCTCCATAGCAAGAACATTCTTCCTCCAATAAGAACACCATAACTGCACACAACTTTCCAGGTGTGGTCTCACCAAGGCTCTGTCTAGCTGCAGAAAGATATCCCTGCATCTGTATTCAAATCCCCTCCCTATGAAGGCCAACTTACCATTTGCCTTCCTCATCGCCTGCTGCACTTGCATATTAACTTTTCAAAGACCCGTATACAAGGATCTCCAGCAGTTTTACACATTCCCCTCTCTTAATCCATAGCCAGTAAGATAATAATCTGCCTTCCTGTTTTTGCTACTAATGTCACATTTATCCATATTATACTGCATTTGTCATACATTTGCCCAATCATTCAACTTGTCCAAATCACAGTGAAGCATTTCAGCATCCTCCTAACAGTTCATCCTCCCACCAAACTTTGTATTATCTGCAAATTTGGAGATATTACATTTTGTTCCCTCATATAAATCATTAATATATATCGTGACTAGCCAGGGTTCTAGCTCTGATCCCTGTAGTACGCTGCTAGTCACTGCCTGTTATTTAGAAAGAGCTCATTTATTCCTGCTCTTTGTTTTCTCTGTCAACCAGTTTTCTCTCCATCTCAATACGCCACTACCATCCCACGCACTTTAATTTTACATGCCACATTGCATTTTACTTTGCTAAAAGCCTTCTGAAAGTTGAAGTAAACCACATCCACTGGCTCCACTTCATCAACCATACTAGTTATATCCTCAAATAATTCCAGTTACAATTGTAGAATTCATCAGTGCAGTAGGAGGCCATTCAGCCCATCGAGTCTGCACCAACCACAATTCCACTTGGGCCCTATCCCCATAACTCCATGCATTTACCCTAGCTAGTCCCCTTCATACTAAGGACCAATTTAGCATGGCCAATTCACCTAACCCACACATCTTTGGGCTATGAGAGGAAACCGGAGCATCCAGAGGAAACCCACGCGACACAGGGAGAATGTGTAAACTCCACACAGACAGTGACCTAAGCCAGTAATCGAATCCAGGTCCCTGGTGCTGTGAGACCCCATTGATTTGTCAAGCATGATATATCTTTCATAAATCCATGCTGACTCTGCATGATCCTGCCACTGTTTTCCAAATGCTCTGTTATTAAATATTTTATAATGGACTCTAGCATTTTCCACTACTGACATTAGGCTGACTGGTCTATAATTCCCTGTTTTCTATCTACCTCACTTTTTAATTAGTGGGTTTACATTAGTCACCTTCCAATCTGTAGGGACTGTTCCAGAGTTTATAGAATCTTGGAAGATGACTACTATTTCTAGGGCCACTTCCTTAAGTACTCTGGGATGTAGAATATCAGGCCCTGGGGATTTATTGTCTTCAATTCATCAATTTCCCCAATATTATTTCCTTACTAATAGATTTCCTTCAGTTTCTTCCTCTCACTAGACCTTGGGCTCGTCAATATTTCTGGTATGTTATTTGTGTCCTCCTTTGTGAAGACAGAACCAAAGTATGTACTTAGCTGGTCAACACAGTAAAGAGTCTCATAACACCAGGTTAAAGTCCAACAGATGTATTTGGCAGCAAAAGCCACTAGCTTTTGGAGCGCTGCTCCTTCTGGCTGGAGACAAAACATGTCTCATTTTAGCTGGTCAACCATTTCTTTGTTCCTGTGTTTTTGACTGGAAGGAACCTGTCTCATATTTCAAACTGATACTTGACAGCAGTATACTTGCCAGGGTTTGTCATCCATTCTACTTCTGGGCTCCACTTGCTCCAGATGCCCCTATACAGTCCATTTTCTGAAGGTTTGCTGCGGACTCTTGCTTTATAATTGGTCTCTGGTTCAAGTTCTGTTTCCTCGATAACCAGATTTCGGATATCGTTAACCCTACTTTTTACCTTTACATCCTGGAGGAAAGAAAGATATTCAGTTAGGATGTAAAATTAAACAGAAGGTAAAACTTACCTTGAAACAAAGAATGTGTTTATCATAAACAGGAAGTTTTCAGAACAGTGCTGGGTGGTTTATTTACAGTGTGGCAAATTTACATGGCATAGGAATGTCTAATGTAAATGGCAGCCAAAAAAAGCTGTGAGAATATTGACAAGATAGGGAATGGTCTAATACATGCCAGATGGAATTTGGTATCATTAAATGTGTGGTAATGAACTTTCAATTTTTAAAAATATGTAATTCCTCAGGTACCGTGAGGGGAGGCGGGGAGAAAGTCTTGAAAAAATGGTCCTGTGTTTGCAACGCAAATGGATGGGCCACATAATGCATTTTTGAACTACGACATGATAGGTAGGGGTAGACGGAAGCAGCAGTTTCTAGTGGTTGAGGGTCAAGGAATCATAGATACATAATGCATTATTTAGAATAGAGAGCAGGAGAAGTTTTTTCAGATTTGTGAGACTGGAATTCATATTTTAGATGAAACTGGATGGATGAAGGAAGGGATTCAAGAGATCTGGGAACAGTGTGGATAAATGTAAATTTTTTTTGTGTGCAGGGAATCAGTCCAAACTGGTTAGACCAAATGGCCTGTTTTGCCTTTTGTTGGAACTTCTATGTATAAAAATCAGGACAAATCTAGGGCATTAAAATGGAAACTGGGTTCAGCCTATAGTTTTTGGTCTGAATATCCCCCCCGTCCTGTACCTCATTTCACTTCAAGACTAAGCTTATTCTTTATTTCCCAAATGTGATGTTACAGCAGGTCCACTTGAACATATTTAAAGAGCAGTGTTCCAAGCAAAATCTCCCCGTGTGCAGGCGACACCAAAATAAAAGCAGGGCAATTGAACATAATTCAACCAGTTTCAGAAAGATTAAGAACAGTTAAAATAATAGGGCAAAGAATTGGCAGACTCAAGTGAGTATGAAGAAATACAGAATAACAGTCGATGTTTCTAACTCTTGTTTCTCAGGAACAGCCAGTTTCCTTGATACAAAGACTGTGGTTAAAGGGGTTGACATGTTTATTCTATCTTTTTACCTATTTACCAATAATTATGTTAGATAACTTATTATGTGAAATGTGCAAAAGCAAGAATTATTCTCTTATTGTTTTCCAGGATGTGTGCACAGATGATAAGGCTGAAATTTATTACCCGCCCTTAGCTGCAGGCCATGTGATGAAAGTACTCCCACAAATCATGGATTTTTGACCCAGCGACAATAAAGGAATAGCAATATACGTATCCAAATCAGGATATCATTTGTTTTGAAGGGAAACTTGGAGGTGATGTCATTTATGCCCCTCCTGTCCGTGTCCTTCTCGGTGATGGAGGTTGTGGGTTTGGTAGGGGCTGCTGAAGTTGTTGCAGTGCATTCTGCAAACAGTAGAAACTGCAGCAACGATGTACTGGCAGTGGAGGGAATGGATATTGAAGCTTCTAAAAGCCACAGGATGGAACCTGGGAGGGTGCTTTGTGGTGAGTGTCAGTGAGCAGCAGCTAGAATCACCCACCTCTTTTGTCTTTCTGCTCCAGTATTCTACTTCATGCTCCAGACGGCTGTACAGAAAAGCTACTGCATCATTCTGCCAAGTGATGTTAACCCTCTGTGTGGTGGAGTTCACTATCGCAGACAGTTGCTGAGGAGCGCTGAGCTGGACTGCAAGATATGAGTGATTCAAGAGATAGGCAATGAGATATCAGATAGTCACAAGAAGAAAAGAACATCCTGTTAAGACTGAAATGGAGAAAAAAATAACTTTTTTGTGTATTATGGAAACAGTTGATAGCTCTGAGAGATAAAGCTCTTCCATTTCAGATGTCCTGCTCCAGCATTAAACATTCAGAGCAACTGCACAATGTAGCCAGATATCAAGATGCACTTACTGTTATCACAGAATCCTTACAGTGCGGAAGGAGGCCATTTGGCCCATTGAGTCTGCACCAACCGCATTTCCACCCAGGCCCTGTTCCAGTAACCCACATATTTACCCTGCTAATTCCCTGACACTATTGTCAATTTAGCATGGCCAATCAACCTAGACACGGGCAGAATGTGCAAACTCACACAAGACTGTGACCCAAGCTGGGAATCGAACCTGGGTCCCTGGCACTGTGTGGCAGTAGTGCTAACCATTGTGCCACCATGCTACCCTCAAAATAATGGCATCCAACATGGGGCACGAACCCACGACCCTGAGATTAAGAGTCTCATGCTCTACTGATTGAGCTACCCGGGTTACGGGGAGGGAATAATAGTAATGCTGTTGTGGAGGGGATATTGCTATGCAGTCAGTACACACAATATTATGGAGGGACTAAATAGACATTTACCTTTAAGGAAAAGAGTGTCCCCTCACCTCCCCCCCACCTTACTCGTAGTGGATTTTGCTGTGGCTGAGGTGGCTCACCATTTGGCTGGCAGTGGGATCTTCCGCTCCCACAGTAATCTATGGCGTTTTACATGACTCACCTGCTCCACCACTGGGGAGCCTTTCGCAGTGAGTTGCCTTTGGTGGGAAAGGCTGAAAAATCCTGCCTAATGTTATGGACGGAATACCCTTTTAAATACACATTTACAGTTATGGAGCAAAAGTCCCTTTAAATAATCAGTGACTGGTATAGAAGAAGTGCCCCTTTAAACTAACACTTACTGTTCTTAGATGGAAAAAAATCCTCAATGGTACAAGAGTGCGATGTCCTTGCCCAGCTGTTTGACTCAAGAACCAGTTTGAACCATTGAAAACTCATGAACAAATGGAATTCCATAGTACAAGTGTAGACGTGGACCCATTCCTCCTCCTCTATTGCTCGCACTGAACTTCTCGTGAAAGTACAATAATTCGCCAGGGTAGTCTTTGGCCTGTTTGGAAATGATTGATCAAAAAGTAAGAGTCCATCAGTGCTGGTAATATGGCCCAAACATTTGTGGCCAACCCCCATCAGCATCCATCATGCGGCCTTAAAAATTTAAACGTGTACTCTCTCTTGCACTGGTGTACTTTAGCTATAGTTTGTACTACCTATAGGATGCACTTCTTAAAATTGTTTGGACTATGAAGAGAGGTTGGACTGTGAAGAGAGGCTGGTTGGACTATGAAGAGAGGCTGAATAGACTGGGTCTGTACTCGTTGGAGTTTAGAAGGATGAGGGGGGATCTTATAGAGACGTATAAGGTAATGAAGGGGATGGATAGGGTAGAGGTAGAGAGATTCTTCCTGCTCAGTAAGGACAGCAGGACTAGAGGGCACAGCCTCAAGATAAGGGGAGAGCAGTTTAGAACGGAGTTGAGGAGGAACTTCTTCACTCAAAGGGTGGTGAATCTCTGGAATTCTCTGCCCGTTGAAGTGGTGGAGGCTATCTGGCTAAGTATATTTAAGTCATGGGTAGATAGGTTTTTGCTAGGCAAGGGAATTAAGGGTTATGGGGAGAAAGACTGAAAGTGGAACAGAGACACTTCAGATCAGCCATGATCTTATTGAATGGCGGGGCAGGTTCGAAGGGCTAGATGGCCTACTCCTGCTCCTATTTCTTATGTTCACAGAATGTGAGCTTTACTGGCTAGGCTAGTATTTGTTACCCATCCCTAATTGCCCTTGAGAAGGAGTGATGAGCCATTTTCTTGAACTGCTGCAGTCTATGTGACTTGAGTACACCCGCAATGCTGTTAGGGAGGGCATTGATGATCTTGATTCAGCGACAGTGAAGGAACGGTGATATAATTCCAAGTCAGAATGGAGTGTGGCTTGAGGCGGTGGGGGTACTGTAGGCAATGGGTTTCCCATGCGTCTACTGTCCTTGTCCCCTTGGATGGTAGAGGTGGCAAGTTTGGAAGATGCTGTTGAAGTTAGGTTGCTGCACTGAATATTGTAAATCAGTGGTGGGCAACCTAGGCTAGTGAGTTGCATAAGTGGCTCTCCTTCAGCGGGCCACAAGGTTGAAATCAGGCTTGTTCACTAATCATGACCCCCTCCGCTCCCCCCATCGATCAGATCAAATATATTTAATACATGCTGAATATTTCATAACGACTTATAGAAAATGCTTAATCGTTCATATATTAGTAGAATTGTCATCAACTTCAAATGATAAAAACAAAAGATATATTTACACTTTGGATGCAGTGGAAGTGCACAGCTCACTGTCAGTGTTGTATGCAGTCAGCATGCACCTCACTTCACATGTGTCATGTATCATACTGGTAGGAAAACAACTACGTGGTCAGAAATCAGCAGAATGTGCAGCCCTACACATGGGCAATGCTCAACAAAATGTCTCATGGCTGGATTCAGAACCCACATGTGGCTCCCAGGCCGCACGCTGCCCATCACTGTTGTAGAAGATGCCATTGTGAGCAATCGTGGAGTGAGAGGATGTTTAAGGCGGTGGATGGGGTGCTATTCCAAGTGGGCTGCTTTGCTCTGGATGGTGTTGAGCTTTTTTGAGTTTTTTGTTGGGGCTATATTCATCAAGGAAAGTGAAGAGTCCTCACTTGTGCTTTGTTCGTGGTGGGCAGGCTTTGAGGAATCAGGAGATGAGTTCCTCTCTGAAGAATTCCTAGCCTCTGACCTTCTCATGTGACCACAGTATTTAGAAGGCTGGTGCAGTACAGCTTCTGGTCAACGGTAACTCCCAGGATGTTGATTTTAGGCTGTCAGTGATGGCAATGAATGTTCAAAGAATGTTATCTGTTTCCCAAACACTGTCCCAGTGGATCAAGAAGGGAAACAACATTGTGCACTTTTTAACTCATTGACATATCTTAAGACTCATTTAAAGAGCTGGGCACTGATCTATTTACACTCTGAGGAGGGTGACAGCAGGAAAAAATAATTAAACCAAAGGTGCTACATTTGAAGGCATAAAGCATTCACACAAAATAAATTCATTAATAGCAAATGTTACAAATTAATGGGTTTGTTCGAATAACCGTTAAGGAGATGTGCTTACAGAGTGACCAAAGTTGGAATTAAATAGTCGAGGGTAATTGACTCTTAGAAGAGATAGACAAGCTGGAAAAGTGGAAAGGTTGGGATTAAAACATTAGCCTGGGCTGCATGTGTAGGTGTAGGTTATACATCCGTGATTGACAGAGGCAGCTACACATGTAAAGTACATTTGCCTTTAAACAGATCCAATTTTCGCAATGAAATGACCAAAGCAGGATATGTGGGCTTGATACTTTTCAAGAGAAGCTCTAAAGCTGCCAGAGTTATTTGGTGAAGTAAGGTAACTTTCTGGATAGGTCTAGGAATACATTTGGAAGAGTTTAGCGGCCTCTTTTTGCAGGGAGGCTAAGTGCCCTTTGGAATTATTAAAAGTAGACATAAATGTGTTTATAAAATGGATTAACTGATTTGAATTGTCAAGGCACTAATTCTCCTGACTTTCTAAATTATAAAAAAATCTTCACTTTAAAGTCTTTGATGTGGGGTTATAAATACAAATTTTCATTTTTATTAAGGATTGAGCACTTGAACGAAATGTTTGTGTTTACATTGGAATAGCTCTTGAAGGAATGCAAATGCAATGACTATAGTGAGTTTTATGAATAGGAGTTTTAAAAAAGTCTGCATTAGACAATTAAAACTTTATTTTGTTTCATTTCAGCAATTCAGCATTGTCCTGAGGTCTGCCTATTGGTGAATACTGGATGAGCACTGGAGGGTGTAAAGGCAAATGAAAGTGGGTGAGTGACATGATTTGACAATAAGTTGGCATGGCATTAAGTACAATGGGTGTGGATGAAATGGCATAGGTTGACATGAAGGATATAAGGGGCCAATGAGGTGCTAGAGGGGCATTGGCTGGAATGGAGTGTATGAATGGCCATGGGGAGTAGTTGGGGATGGGGCATTGGTAGGGCATGGAGACTGTGCAGTAAGGCTTGGAGGGCTTCTTTGTTTTATAGTTGCTTTTACAGTTAAGACAATTTAGGAATAATAGTAGGAAGGACTACTACTTACAGGGCGAAAAGCTGCAGCATGCTACGGTGCAGAGGGACCTGGGGGTCCTTGTGCATGAGTCGCAAAAACCCAGCCTACAGGTGCAGCAGGTGGTCAGGAAGGCAAATGGGATGCTGGCCTTCATAGCGAGGGGGATTGAATATAAAAGTAGGGAGGTCTTGCTGCAACTGTACAGGGCACTGGTGAGGCCGCAGCTGGAGTACTGTGTGCAGTTTTGGTTGCTGCACTTGCGCAAGGATATTTTGGCCTTGGAGGGAGTGCAGAGGAGGTTCACTAGGCTGATACCGGAGTTGAGGGGGTTGAGCTATGAAGAGAGGCTGAATAGACTGGGCTTGTACTCGTTAGAGTTTAGAAGGATGAGGGGGGATCTTATTGAGACGTATAAGATGATGAAAGGGATGGATAGGGTAGAGGTGGAGAGGTTCTTCCCACTCAGAAAGGACAGCAGGACTAGAGGGCACAGCCTCAAGATAAGGGGGGGGGCAGTTTAGAACAGAGTTGAGGAGGAACTTCTTCACTCAAAGGGTGGTGAATCTCTGGAATTCTGTGCCCGTTGAAGTGGTGGAGGCTACCTCGCTAAATATATTTAAGATGCGGGTAGATAGGTTTTTGGTAGGCAAGGGGATTAAGGGTTATGGGGAGAAAGCGGGAAAGTGGAAGTGAGCCACTTCAGATCAGCCATGATCTTATTGAATGGCGGGGCAGGCTCGAGGGGCTAGATGGCCTACTCCTGCTCCTATTTCTTATGTTCTTATGTTCAAAGTCTCAGATCAGTGAAGCGGACCTTTCACTTCTGTAACCAGTAGCCCCATGGCAGGAATGGCAGGTCTCTAGTTATTAGCTGCTCCCACCCCCATCACCTCCACAAGGAACGAAAACTTTACTATCTAGGGCACTTTCTCCTGAGTTGATTTTGTGGAGCCAGGAATTTTCCTAACTTTGCTAAGAGTGAAGATTTGGGTCTTTTTATCTGTAAAATGTAAAACAAAAAAATCCTGAAGTAGTGGGGAACATATGTCTAGTGACTGAATGCTGGAATAAGGGAAGATGGACTAATTAGTTCTCCCCTAAAGTTTAGAAGGATGAGGCGTGACTTTATTGAAATACACAAAATTCTTAAGGGGCTTGACTAGGTACAACAGACGGTCAGAAAATGTTTTTCCTGTTGGACGTCTAGAATGAGCTCGTCAAATCTCTGAATTTAGGACAGTCAGTCATTTAGGACTGAAGTGAGGATAAGTTCCTTCAGTCAAAGGGTTAAAACTTTTTGGACTTCTCTACCCCAGCATGCTCTGATGCTCAGTCATTGAGTATATTCAAGTCAGAAAAAGATAGATTTTTCGTTTTGGATACTGAGGAAATCAAGGGATATGAGTAGTGCAGGAATATGTACCATGATTAGAATGTGAAGAAAACCAGAGGAGTTGAAAGGCCTATTCATGTTCTTGTTTCTTTTGTTCTTATGCTGCATAACAAACATTCCTGGTTCAGCACAGGCTATAGTGGAGTTCCTTCTAATGTGTCCTTGGAAACGCCTTCAAGACTGACAGATCAGTTTTTTTACTGGAAATCATATTGGTCCTCTGAATCAGAACCCAAGTTTCTGTTCTTTTGTGTTTGTGCTATTCATTAGGATAGGGATTGAAACAGCCTAAGCTTTATTCAAAGGGGTGGAGTTCATGAAGTCTGTCTGGACTGGATTTGAACTCAGGTTTCCAAACTGAAATTGGCTCATGTTCAGGTATCAATTTCTTAGTATAGAAACTAAATGCTATGGGATTGCACAAGAGTTAGTCAGTGTGAAGTGCTTACCCATAGACTTCCAGTGTGACATTGCTATTGTTGTTTCTGTCCTTCCACGTGCAATCCATTGTATGATTATAGTCAACATAACAGCTTAGTGGACCTTCATAACAAAAAATATTTCCAATTAAATATGAAGAAACATGGTTAGGCAGTTGACAACCCACACTCAATCAAAGACCAGAAGTATGCTTTCTCTTGCTCAGCCCCTATCTATGAAATGTCTAGGTCGCCTTACGATCTGTTTCAAAATTCAGTTGCAAACCACTAAGAGTAAGAGTCTTATGAACAATAACATTGAGATTTACTTTAATTATTAAACAGCCTTTACTGATAATTTTTACTTTCACCTATTGACACTAGTAACTTGATGGACCAGAACAATTACCCAGAGAGAAATCAATGGGAATGAAAACCTGGCAGGTAAGGTGAGTGATCCACTTGGTCAGTTTGCTGCCCTAGTGGTGAGAGTGCAAATAATTCCCGAATTGCGCTGCATGAGGTGAAGCTGAACATGGATGAGATGATGGGTATCAGCTCTCTAAACTCAAATGTAACATTTTGTCCCCCTTTGTTAACCATGACAGAGTCTTAAAATTGTCTCCATGTTGATTACAGCAGTCTAGAACACTGGGGAAAGCAGGATTTGATTGTAGTTTTTGCCTTTGGTTACTGCTGGCCTCTCAGCAATGGAAATGTGGATCAACTCTAAACTCAAAATGACTGAAATTATTAAAGGAGCCTCAATGTCCTTTGGATAGTCTCTCTTCTCTACTCTCCCACTACTTGACTGTTCTTCCTTTCTGCCAAGATGGACGGTATAGATTATAGAGACATTGTACATGCATGGATAGACTGATCAATCAATATTTAGACAAACTGGTTCATAGATATATGGGTTAACCAATAGATTTATATGTGGACAGATAGATTACTCAATACATAGAGGGTGAGACTATTCAATAAATACGTGGATAGACTGATCAATTGTCACATAAAGAGACAGCAATCGACATATAGGTAAATACATTTCTGGGCAGCTGAATTTGGTTGGAGCCAGGCTTACTTCAGGCCTTTACAATGCCTTCTGACATGGCTGTACCATCCCTGCACAAGATGTGGCATGATACCTTTTACATCCCCAGTGCGATTGAGTGGTCGCTGGAGTGCACCACAGATCTGCCCCCCACCCAGATATGGGGTACAGACCTCTGAGACCACAGATCATTGGCAGCAGCATGAGACTGACTGGGCTCAGCACTCCGATGCTTACGTAGAGCACATGGGTAACTGTGGGAAGGACCTCGTTGAAGAACTCTTGCAGTATACATCTGTGTGTACCACCTGGACAGGCTTCCAGACATGGCGTATATTTCAAACAGATGATAGGAAGATACCCTCCTGACTCCCACACGATGGGTGGCCATTGTAGGGACCACTGTAGAGCTCATGCAGAGCTGTATTAATGCCTGCTGAGCTACATTGATTTCTGCCAGGTACTTGTGACTGTTACTGGGGCCTGGAGTTTGTTGTCCACGGTTAACCACGGGATCCTTTCCAGCAGATGAGTGGCAGGATAGTGGTTGCTACATTAGTGGGATTTGACCTCGACCGTTGGAACCTCTTGGCAGGGGCGCGGGGAGGCATCTTTCAGAAGGCAGGCAGAAGCTTGCCTTAGGCCCAGCCTGAGCGTTCTCCTGCCCCTATCCCATACTGTGGCAGCAGCTAACCCACCCTCTTGCAACCTGCAGGTGGGTGCTCAGTGGTACTCATCTCCTCATTCAACTCCCCAAATGTTGCGCCGGAACCGGACCAGTAATGTTTTGCACTGGTGTGACATCACCCCAGAGGGGCTGGTGTATTCTGGGAAGGAGGAACATCACATGGCGACCTGGCTGATGAGACTGAAATGAAGTCAATCTCATGCTAATCAGCCATGCACCCTTTCTGGGCACGAATCAGTTCGTACCATTAGAAAGGGGCCAGGAGAATTGAGAACTGTTTGGTGCCAGGTGCAAAAAGGATATTTAGGTTCACACGCTATTCCCCAGCATCGACGTGATCTATCATTGGCATGGCGAGGCTGTACTTGTATTCCTATAGAAAATACAGCCAGCAGGACCTTAAAATTATTTTCCAAGCTAAAGAAATCGGAATGCTGTACTGAAAAGCTACAAAGACACCCGCATTCTTTTTCTCTCTTGAAATTATTGTGCCAGGATTTGCAGAGTAAACATCCAGAGAAGAGAAATCTACTGCAAACAGATCTTTAGGAAATAAAATGTGAAAATCTGCTCCATCGAACTACATCCAGGATGACAATTGATCAAAAAGACCACAATGTGGAATCACCGCAACAAGACCGACCAAAGAACAATAAATTGGATCTTTTCTTTTCTTTATCATTTTCACAAACTGAAAATATCTTTAAGCCTAGCCTCTTATTCTACCAGCATATGTGTGAGTCCAGGGAATGTGAATGATGTATGAATGGTGGCTGCAATTTACCTAGTTCTATTTTAATTGGGGAAGTATTTTCAATAAATGTACCTTGCTGTTTAAATTCAGAACACCTTTATAATCTGAAAGCATACATAGTCAAACTTCTGCAGTATTAGCAAAGCATATCCTCCCTCAATTCACAAAAATACTCTGTCAAATCAAACTTGCTGTAGTAGAATTGGGGAGTCATTTTTTACCCCTCGCATGGTTGTAACATTGTTCATTGAGTAGGGAAGGAACTGATCATTGCCAATCCTGCACCTGATTATTGGACAAACTTTTTAATTCAGCAGGTCTGAGATCAGAGTTGGGAGGTGCACTGTTTCACACTGCCAGCCTCCACCCCAGTTTAATGCTATCATCCTGATCCGATTGGATGCCAGTTGCTTCCTGTCAGGCACATAATTTAGCACAATGAATATTAGCCACGGGACAATTGAGGTCACATTCATGGGTCAAGTGAGATTTTCAATTGACAACGTAGGCATCCCACATCGGCCTGCCATGGTGAACTCATGGTGGGAAGTTGTGGGGCATGGTGGTAGAGTTACATAGAAACAAGAAGCAGGAGTAGGCAATTCGGGCCCTTCGAGCCTGCTCCGCCATTCATTTTGATCATGGCTGATCATCAAATTCAATATCTTGATCCTTCCTTCCCCATATCCCTTGATCCCTTTAGCCCCAAGAGCTATATCTAATTTTTGCTAGAAATCAGACAACATTTTGGCCTCAGATACTCTGTGGTAGTGAATTCTACACGTTCACCACTCTGGGTGAAGAAATTTCTCCTCACCTCAGTTCTAAAAGGTTTACTCTTTATCCTCAAACTATAACCCCTAGTTCTGGACTCTGTCACCATTGGGAACATTCTTTCTGATTCTACCCCATCCAACCCTGTTTGAATTTTAAACATTTCTATGAGATCCCCTCTCACTCATCTAAACTTCAGTGAATATAATCCTAACTGACTTAATCTCTCCTCATATGACAGACCTGGCATCCCAGAAATCAATCTAATAAACCTTCACTGTACTCCCTCTATAGCTAGTATATCCTTCTTCAGATAAGGACACCAAAGCTGCACACAGTACTCAAGATGTGGCCTCACCAACACCATATACAATTGCAGCAAAGCATCTCTATACTCAAATCCTCTCTCTATGAAGGCCAACATCCAATTTGCCTTCTTTACTGCCTGCTGTACCTGCACACTTACTTTCAGCAACTGATGCACAAGGACACCAAGGTCTTGCTGAGCATCCACCTCTTTCGATTTACACCCATTTAAGTAATAATCTGTCTTTTAATTATTGCTACCAAAATGGATATCTCACATTTATCCACATCATACTGCACCTGCTGTGCACATGCCCATTCATTGAACTTATCCAAATCACGCTGAAGCATCTCTGTATCCTCCTCATAGCTTACCCTTCCACCCAACTTTGTATCATCAGCAAATTTGGAGAAAATACATTCAGTTCCCTCTTCTAAGTCATTAATATATAATGTGAACAGTTGGGGTCCTAGCATAGATCCCTGTGGAATCCCAATAGTCACTGATTGCCAATCAGAAAAAGATCCATTTATGCCATGGAGGTTTCCCCTTCATGACCACGGTCAGACAGCTGTGGCTGTTTTGAATCACAAACAAATTTACCTTTTCTTTAGAGGAGGGTCTCCTTGCCTCTCTCTTTCAATTGCAAACCTGCACCTCAGATGATAGAGTTGTTGGTATGTCAGTGTTGTAAGGCCTCTTATTGGCTCTCAAGCCTCAGGAACGTGACAACATGTCTGCACCCTGTCATTAATTAGCGAAGATGGTGGTGTTATGGTAATGCTACTGGGCCAGTAAACCAGAGACCAAGTTTTGGAATTTGTATTCAGTTAATAAATCTGGAATATAAAGCTAACCTCAATACTAGTGCCCATAATTGAATGGTGTAAAAACCCATCTGGTTCACTAACGTCCTTCATTATCATCTGATTCATAGTCATAGTCGTAGAGGTTTATAGCATGGAAACAGGCTCTTCAGCCCACCTTGTCCATTCCACTCAGTTTTTACCACTAACGTAGTTTCAATTGCCCACATTTGCTCTATACGATCTGTATCCATTTTGCCCATGTAACTGTCTAAATGATTTTTAAAAGACAAAATTTTACCTGCCTCTACTACTGCCTCTGGCAGCTCGTTCCAGATATTCACTCACCCTCTGAATGAAAAAATTGCTCCTCTGGACCCTTTTGTATCTCTGCCCTCTAGTTTTAGACTCCCCTGCCTTTGGGAAAAGATGTTGACTATCTACCTCATCTGTGCCCCTAATTATTTTATAGACCTCTATAAGATTACCACTAAGCCTTCTACATTCCTGGGAAAAATGTCCCAATCTACCCAGCCTCCCTTTATAACTCAAACCATCATGTCCCAGCATCCTAGTAAATCTTTTTTGCACTGTTTTTTCTAGTTTAATAGCCTTTTGATAATAGGGTGACCAGAACTGTATGCAGTATTCCAAGTGTGGCTTGTGCAACTTCAACAAGACGTCCCAACCCCTGTATTCAGTGTTCTGACCAATGAAACCAAGCATGCTAAATGCCTTTTTCACCACTCTATCCACCTGTGACTGAACTTTCAAGGAGTTATGTACTTGTACTCCTAGATCTCTTTGCTCTGTAACTCTCCTTAGTGCCCTGCCATTAACTGAGTAAGTCTTGCCCTGATTCGATATACCAAAATGCACCACCTTGCATTTGTCTAAACTAAACTCCATCTGCCATTCATCGGCCCACTGGCCCAATTTATCAAGATCCTGTTACAATCCTAGATAATCTTCTTCACTGTCCTCTATGCCACTAATCTTGGAGTCATCTGCAAACTTACTAACCACTTCTCCTAAATTCTTATCCAAATCATTCATATAAATAACAAATAACAGTGGATCTAACACCGACCCCTGAGGCACACTGCTGGTCATAGGTCTCCAGTTTGAAAAACAACCATCTACAACCACCCTCTGTCTTCTGTCACAAGCCAATTTTGTATCCAATTGGCTACCTCACCCTGGATCCTGTGAGATTTAACTTGATGCGACAATCTACCATGCAGAACCTTTTCAAAGGCCTTGCTAAAGTCTGTTTTTAGACAACATCAGCTGCACTGCCCTCATCTACCTTCTTGGTTACACCTTCAAAAAACTCATCAAATTTGAAAGACATGATTTTCCACTCACAAAGCCATGCGGACTGTCCTTAATCAATCCTTCCTCTCTAAATGCCTGTAAATCCTGTCTCTCAGAATACCTTCTAATAACTTACCCACTACAGATGTTAGGCTCATAGATCTATAATTCCCAGGCTTTTCCCTGCAGCCTTTCTTACACAAAGGCAGAAAATTTGCTACCTTTCAATCTTCAGGCATCTCACCTATGGCTGTTGATGATTCAGAATATCTCTGCTATGGGACTTGCAAATTTCCTCCCTTGCCTCCCACAGTGTCCTAGGATATATTTCAACAGGTCCCAGGGATTTATGTACTTTGATGTGCTTTAAGATTTCTAGTGCCTTCTTCTCTGTAATACGTACATTCCTCAAGATATCACTATTTAGTTCCCCAAGTTCCCTAACATCCTTTCTCAACAGTAAATACTGATGAGAAATATTAATTTAGAATCTTACCCATCTCTTGTGGATCCTCACATAGATGATCTTGTTGATCCTTCAGAGGCCCTACTCTATTCCTAGTTACTCTTTTGCCCTTTATGTAGTTGTAGAAGGTCTTGGGATTCTTCTTTGCCTTATCTTTCAAAACAATCTCATGTCCCCTTTTTGCCCTCCTGATTTCTCTTAACTCTACTCCGACAACCTCTATACTCTTCAAGGGATCCACTTGATTCCAGCTGCCTACTCATGTCATTTGGCTCCTTCTTCTTTTTAACCAGGGCCTCAACATCCTGAGTCTTCCAGGGTTCTCTACTTCTATCAACCTTGCCCTTCACTCCAAAAGGAATGTGCTTACCCTGAACCCTGGTTAATACATTTTGAAAACCTCCCACTTACCAGTCATCCCTTTGCCAGCCAACTTTTGAAAGTTCCTGTCTATTACCATCAAATTTGGCCTTGCCCCAATTTAGAATTTTAACTTCTGGGCCAGACTTATCATTCTCATAGCTATCTTAAAACTAATGGAATTATGGTCACTGGTCCCAAAGTTCATCACTTCATAAGATGTCAGAGCAGAATTAGGCCATTTGGTTCATCGAGAACACTCCGCCATTTGATCATGGCTGATATGCTCCTCATCCCCATTTTCCTTCTCCCTGTAACCCTTCAAAGTGATCCCTGACTAATACTTCTGCAACCTGCCCTTCTTATTTCCTAAGAGGAGGTCAAGCTTTGCCCCCTCTCTAGTCGGGCCATTTCTTCTCAATACACTCAACAAATTTCTCTCCATTCAAGCCCCTAATGCTATGGCTGATCCAGTCAACATTGGAAAGTTAAAGTCCCCTGCTATTACCACCCTATTTTTCTTGCAGGTATCTGTAATCTCCTTACATATTTGTTCCTCAATTTCCCGCTGATTATTTGGGGGCCTGTAATACAAACCTATCAAAATAAAGTACAGCACAGGAACAGGTACCTCAGCCCTCCAAACCTGCGCCAATCATAATACCTGCCTAACTAAAACCATATGCACTTAGCGTCTGTAACCTTCCATTCCCACCCTATTCATATAATCGTCCAGTTGCCTCTGAAATGCTACTATCATACCTGCTCCCACCACCTTCCCAGGCAGCATGTTCCAGACATTCACTACCCACTGTGTAAAAAATTTGCCTCACACATCTCTAAATTTTCCCCCACACACCTTAAACCTATGTCCCCTAGTACTTGATTCTTCTACCCTAGGAAAGAGCATCTGACTATCCATGCCACTCATAATCTTGTAAACATCTATCAGGTCACCTCTCAACCTCTGTTGTTCCAGTGAGAACAAACCAAGTTTATCCAACATCTCCTTATAGCTAATACCCTTCGGACCAAGCAACGTCCTTGTAAACCTCTTCTGTACCCTCTCAAAAACATCCACATCCTTCTGGTAGTGTGGTGACCAGAATTGTACACAATATTCTAAATGAGGCCTAATAAGGTTCTGTACATCTGTAACATGACCTTTTATACTCAATGCCCCGACTGATGAAGACAAGCTTACAACTACAATGCCAAGAGAAAAGGAAAAGAAAAACTACTTATCAGTCATCAGCCAATCACTTACCTGCTGGCTGTGACTGCACAGTTCAATTTCTTTCCACCTCTCATTGGTCCTCGAGTCTCCCTTGCAGGTCTGCCTCTCCGCTGCTCACAATGATGAGCACCTCTTTCCCCTCAGCTCCAAATTCCTGATACCCCCTCGCTCTGGCTGAAATCTCACTCCTGCTGACTGGTCGTGCGCTTGCTAAACCCACTGCCTTATATAGAGCTGAGGTGAGCTGGGATGACTCACACACCCAGTGTAAAATTCCTAGGTGTTCACATCTATTGAGGCCCTAGTCAGTCTTCAATTGATTGACAGATAACTGCCACTTAGCTAACTGGACAGAGCAGATAGACATCAAAGTGGAAGAGGAAAGAGGAGGAAATTGGGAAAAAAACAGGTAAACTGGCTAAGAACCAATTCTGATGAAGACAAATCTCCAAATACCTACATGGCTTTTGAGCTTTCACAGTGAAACACAGCAGTGGAAGAAGGATTAGCCTTATTCTGATGATTGCCATGGCAAAAGCAAATCTGCAAAACAAAATGCAAAACAGAACAAAATGAAGAGATCTTTATAAATGAAAGAGCCTACAGTGCAAAACTAAATTAAAACAGCAGTTGGCAACCTTACCCAAATATGGCACAGGTCCTGAGGTTGAGAATGCTGAATCTGCCCTTGGAGTGTTTGATGGGACAGTGTAAAGGGAGCTTTACTCCATATCTAACCAGCGCTGTGCCTGCCCAGGGATTGCTTGATGGAACAGCGTTTACTGAATTTTGCTCTTTTTCTAATCTGTGCTGTACCTGCCGTAGGAATGTTTGATGGGACAGTGTAGAGGGAGTTTTTACCCTGTTTCTAATCTATGCTGTATCAGTCCTGGGATTGTTTAATGGCTTTGTGCAGACTTAAGGAAGCTGTACTCTGCACTTACCCTGTTTCAACCAGATCTCAAGTGCTCAGTGTTGACAAGAGACTTGAAAATAGTCACCCTTATTTGCAAAAATTCACCCACACCTTAAACAGTTATACAGAGCCTGATCTTATCTAGGAAGTGCCTGCACTTTGAAACCAAAGTGATGTGATCGACAAGAATGCATGGAATGACTAAATCTGATTAATCATTATCAGCTATGAGTGTCAGAACTGAGATGTTGTTGCTGCTTATTGCAACATGCAGTTCAATCATTAATCAGTAGAGATCGAACTCCGCTTGTCAAACATCCTGTCAAGGATTGGTTGAGAGTTCCAGCTTCTCAAGGCATCACATAGAATAAATAAATTAAGCCACTTTTGTAATTCTATTGGAATGTGGATCTAATTTAAAGCTGCAGCTTTCATAGCAATTTCTAACAGTGGGTGGTTGAGAATAACAGATGCAAGCGTATTTGCAGTGGCGTATCTGTCACCTCCTTCAGCAGTGCTGAGAGGAGCTATTCTATCTGATTCAGGCACTGCACCTTTGCTGTTGTGGGTATCTTGGTGGCCAATTGCATTGATACACTCTCTGAGAGTTGAGTTCCTGTGAGGAGATATTAATCTAAATACCTCTCTATCCTCCCCCCCACTTCCACCAACACCCTCCCAGAGTTACTTTATTTTGGTTGAACCTTTGTATATGGACTTCGCCTTATTTTGTAAATAAGGTTGAATTATAATTATGATAAAGTAAAGTAAATAAAGTTTATTTATTAGTCACAAGTAAAATTTACATTAACATTGCAATGAAGTTACTGTGAAATTCCCCTAGTTGCCTCACTCTGGTGTCTGTTTGGGTCAATGCACTAACCAACATGTCTTTCAAACAGTGGGAGGAAACCAGAGCACCTGGAGAAAACCTGCACAGACAAGGGAGAACGTGCAGACTCTGCACAGACAGTAACTAAAGCCAGGAATCGAACTTGGGTCCCTGGTGCTGTAAGGCAGCAGTGCTAACCATTGTGCCACCATGCCACCTGCTAAATGCACCATTAAATAGAATAAAATGCTCCATATTTAGTAATGGATATTTACTCCCCTCTGGTAATGTATGACCCATATGTATCTCAGTGTCTGCTTCTGTGCATATGTAATGACCTCAGCCACTAATTGGGAGTAATTGTATTGTTCCTGCTGTTGTGTTCAAGTAAAACAAAATATTCTGTTGACAGGTAGCAGATGAAACCACTCTGTTCAAATATAAGCACACTGAATGGTCATTTGCAGCCTATATTTGCACGGGCATGCACCATTTTGAATTCTGGCAATACCTGACTACCAAAATGTAATTGAACGAATTTCCTTGGTTCTGGGATATGTACAAATCGAAGAAATCTGAGGCTACATTTTGACTATTCCATAATAAAACACAGGTTAGTTGGAAGAAATCTGAGATACAAGGCCAATTCACCAGTGGGTGTGGCAAAGACTAACCGTATGAGAAGTAAGGGGCGATATTTGTCTTATGCTCAGGGTTAATACAGGAGTGGTGTTTTTGTTGTTTTTAATGTTCTGAGATTGGCATTGGTTTTCTTACAGATCACTCAGGCAGTCCAAATTGTTGTGACAGCACATCTGAATCCATGGATAGTGATAGTACACATATGGTTGACCATGCTCCTCCCTCCTGCTGTTGGTGGACATTGGAAGGATTTACAGGTTAACAATAGGCCTGTTTGGCTATGTTATGAACACATCTTCCTTGGTCATCAAGTTTTGAGTGGCACCGAGCCTGCAGTTTCTGATTCAAAAACAGAAACTTACTACTGTGTCATTAGACTTCCCACATATTTGTACTTACTATAAATTAACTGCCCATGTGCATTGCTATCCATTTATCTGTTTAATATTCATTGACTATGTAGGTTAGCAGAATGGGCAGTCAAGTAGCATAGGAACATAGGAGCTGGAGTAGGCCATCCGACCTTTTTGAGCTTGCTCTATGCATTGTCCATGGTCATCAAGTCCTGAAGTAAGACTTGAATCCAGAGATAGGACCTCTGCACCACAAAACCTCCTTCACAAGGGGATTCTCGGCAGAGTAAATGAGTGAGGGAAAACTTGGCAGATGAAATATAATGTGGGAAAACCTGAACTTGTTTACTTTGGCAGAAAAGGAATATATTACTTAAATGGAGAGAGATTACAGAACTCAGTGGCACAGCAAGATCTGGTTGTCCTGATCCATGAATCACACAAAGTTAGTATTTAGTCATCACAAATGATTAGGAAATTTGGTGTTTATTGCAAGTGGAATGGAGTATAAAAGTAAGAGTGCTTTACTGCAGTTGTATGGGGATTGGTAAGATCACATATGGACTACTGTGTATAGTTTCGGTCACCTTATTTGGAATAAGATTTTCCAGTCCCATCCACCAGTGGGACCATCTAGTCCCATCAAAGTCAATGGACTTTTGGCTGGCTCACTGCATCTTCCGCAGAGGAACTCGCCATGTCAGAGCTGGAAAATACCAGTCATAATTGGTTTGTTGTTCATTGGCTCATTCCTTAGATGAAGGGCTTAGGATATGAAGAAAGATTGAACAGGTTGGGCCTAATGTGAGGTGATATATTGAAACATATAAGATCCTGAGGGGATTTGATAGAGTAGATATAAAAGGATATTTCCACTAGCTGGAGAGACTAGGACTAGGGGACACAGTTTAAGAATGAGTTGTCTTCCTTCTAAGACTGAGATGAGGAAAATTATTTGCTCTCAGAGAGTCACTGATATGTGGAAATCTCTTCTCCAATCAGCAGCGAAGCCTGGGTCATTGAATTTATTCAAGGTTGAGTTAGATAGAGTTTTGCTAGACAGGGCAATCAAGAGTCAACTGTTTTCCTTTGGAAAAGGGAGAGACAGGAAAGTGTAATTGAAACCGCAACCAGATCAGTCATGGTGTTATTGAATGGCATTTGTAACGTGGCCTAATCAGCCTGTAAATCCTTGCAATGACAAGTAGTACGAGCAGAAGAGTTTTCTGGTCAGCCATGCTGCAGAAGGCAATGGCAGACCACTGAAGTACTTTGCGAAGCATATATCATGAGTAAAGCCAATGCCCTCTTTGGTATCTGAAAGCGGAAGATATCTCTTTGCAGATTGTCTATCTCCTCTTGACAATTTACTTTTCTGCCTATCTTGGTGCCATTATCAAATTTAGCTATCATGTATTCCAAATCATTGAGGTATATTGTAACTAATTGAGGCCACAACACTGATCCCTGTGGCACTCCACTTGTTACAGCTTGCCAACCCAAAAGAGACCTATGTATCCTTGCTCTCTGCTTTCTGTTAACTACCCAACACTTTATCCATACTAATATGTTACCCCCTACACCATGTCCTCTTATCTTATGTAGTAAACTTTGATGTGGCACTGTTATGTATTTAAAATAGTTGCATCATTGCTAGCAGAACATAACGTGACATGTTAGCAGAGTGGTTTGTGAGCTTTTATAGCATTTCTATTTTGGACCTTAGACAAGCAACATCACCTCTTTAAACCTGCATCATGTTTGACTTTAACCCATGAGTGTAGCATTACTTTTCTTTTTGGTTCAAATTTCTAGTCAATACATAACAAAGAGAAAACTGGTGACGAGAGTGGAAATATTTGAGAAAAATATCTAGCACCTTGGATGAAAAAGGTTATCAAAGGCAAGGAGGAGAAACTACTGAGGCAAAAAGAAAAAAGGTTGAGAAAAAAGTGTGTCAGCAAGAATGAAAAAAAAACCTTATTTACTATTTAAATAAAGTAGATAGACTTCCAGGCAAAAGAAAAATTTTGCACAGTTGGATAGGGAGATTTCTTGGATTGTAAAAAGGTAGTTTGGAAAAAAAAGTATAGAACCTGGGAGCCAGTAACCAAAAAGGACAGGCCAAAGGGATGCATTTGATGAAGATTGCGAGACTTGGAACTCAAATGAAGAAAGATTCCAATATTATTTACAAGCAAGTCAAATACCAGATGACCTAAAGGTAGAACATAAAACTTTATGACAAAGTCTTGTCCATCCAGCAAAGACAGGAGTTAAATCTACAATGAATTGATAAAAATCTTCGAAGAGTTTTTCTCGCTGAAGCTCCTCATCATTGCAGAAAGATATAGGCTGCACTGCCAAAGGCAGGAGGAAGGCGAAAGTATTTCACAGTTCATGGCAACCTTACAGAGGCTAGCTAACAACTACAAATTTAGTTCAATATCTGATGATACTCTTCACGATAGGTTGGTATGTGAACTCCAGATAAGGCCGCTCACTGAAAATACATTGAGCGGAATCTTACCGGTTTCTTGTACTGGTCGATTGACATGGCAAGCTGGTAAGATTGGGTGAGAGGTGAAAAACCCTTCTCGCAATTTTGCTGGCCCTGGGTGATGCAGCCAGGGCGGCGATCGAGCGAGGGGGTGGGGTGAAGGATTGGCGTCAGACAGAATGCTACGAGTTTGGGGTGCCTTGCAGTTGCACCCCTAGAGCTCAGCAGCTGGCCTTACAGGTGAGCGGACACTCCACCCACTCCCCCTCCTGACGAGATTCATATTATTGACTCTGTATTGCTCAGAGTTCTGTAAATTACCATAACCTGCCTCATTGAAAAAAAAAAGTGGAAAAACCTTCCATTTCTCACCCATTTTACACTGAGAATTTTTTTGAGAAAATTCTAGCCATTGACCCTTAAATCAGGAATAGACCTGCAGTGCCAATGGAGCTAGCTGCAAAAGAGGGATAAAGATCCACGAAATGGAGACTGCTAGAAATAAATCTGCAAAACTACAAGCATGTCACCTGGGGAAAAGCTGGAGTCGGGAAAACAACGCAGGAATTGTGGCAAAAAGTCCATTTTGCCAAAGCATGCTGGACACAGCAAACTTTTGCTACACCATAGATGTGTAAAGAACACATCCAAGCCTGCAAGAAGAATCTATAAGATGACAGGCAAAGGTAAAGACACCTTAGAAGATAATGTGCCAAGCTACGTTAAGGGGCTGAAGCTAGGCATCTTGTTGGTACAGGGCGATTCACAATGTTTTTGGATAATGGTAAACTAGCCAAAATGGAGGTTGATACTGAAGCTGCAGGACCATTGATGTCTGAGACAATCTATAATCAGTCAGAAGCCATTGAAACCGTCAAATGTTATTCTATGGATGTACACAGAAGAGGTCGTACAACTAAAAGAATACATAACGGTAAAAGTAAAAGTGAATGGACAAACAGTGGAGTTGCATGGGAACTTTCCTGCTTGATTGGGTTGGGAAAAATTAAACTCAACTGAGGAACTGTAAATCACTGGTCAAGTCTGACCCACAGCAACTTGTGGAAAAATACGAAAGTGTCTTTGAAAATTCACTGGGCTTAATGACAGGAGTTGAAACCATACTCAAATTTAAGCCCAACAGTATGCCAAAAAGCCAGAACAGTACCACATGCCATCAGATCAAAAGTTGAAGAACTGGAAAGACTAGTCCAAACTGGAATCATTGAACCAATTATACAAATTTTAGCGGTCCATGGATCAAACTCTGTGGAAAATATAAAAGAGCAAAGGAAGAGGTTAAATGGCACCTGTATCAGATAAGCTTCTCTTCTGTACAGATTCTCCTGACTGTAACAATTTTGGTCTGATAGTCATGATGGTTTTACTTAGCCTCGTGACATGACCAGTGTTCCTGCAAACCTGTATATGTACAAGTCTGAGCTACAGCCTGGAAGATAGTGTGCTGGACTTGTTCTTAACAAATACTGTACCTGCATGGTCATGCAAATAAATTTGAAATTACTAGAATTTTAGTCATTCTACTACCTTGGTTATATGACACACCAGAACACTGGTCCTAGCACAGTTCAGCTGAAGCTTCCACACCAATCATCGAGCCATGCATTTTCTCTCTAATCTTATTTACACCAATTTGCTTGTGAATCAGGTAATAATTCAGAGATTATTGCCTGTGAGGTTCTGATTTTTAATTTAGCCCCTAGCTGCTCATAATCCTTAAACATATGTGGGATGATTTTCTGGCCTCTCTGTAATGTGTTTTTCGTGGTGGGTAATGGTCATTACCTACCACAAGAAACATGCTGGTATTCCCCATCAATTGCATCCCAGGCTGCCGGGACATCCGTGGCAGGGGGGCACCATTGGCGGTGGACCAAAGGATTCCACTGGCATGAACAGTTGGGAAGTTCTGTCCATGGAATGTAATGCAGAGAAGTGACGTGATAATTTTGGCAAATGGATTAGGTACAGAGAATATATACTTAATGGCACAGCTCTTAAGTGTCAAGGAACTTGGAGGCTGATGTGCATGGACCTCCGAAGATGGCAGGGCAAATTGAGAACTCTTAGCAAAACATGTGAGAAGTCAGACTTCATAAATAAGAAGTATTGAGTACAAATGCAGGGATGGTACGCTGAATCTATTAAGCCCTAGTTAGGTCACAGCATATTGCATCCAGTTCTGGTTGCTGCACTTCAGGAATGATGTATATTTATTACCCAACCTAAGTTGCCCTGAGAAAGAGGTGCTGGGCCTTCTTGGTACATTCCAATCAGTCAGTGTTTAGTAACAAGAGATCTGATGAAGAGTCCAGCCCCAAAACATTAAGTTTTTATTTCTGTTTCCAGATACTGAGTTGCCACTTATGTGCTCTCAATATGTTTTGTTCTTATTTCTGACCCCTGGGGCAAAGGCAAACATTATTTTGCAGGGGCTTCAGATTCGCTTTTAGGAATGGCTAGAGGAGAACATATAAAGCTGCAAGAGTTGATGGAGTCCAGTAACATAATTCATGATGCAGTAGTGTAGTGATTGTGGTATGGGACTGGAAACTCAAAAGGCCAGAATTAATAATCCAGACAATGTGAGACATGGCAGTTTGATAATTAGAATTTTAAAACAAAACGTACGAATACAAACCTTTATCAGTGTAAGGGACCATGAAGTTGGAGGATTATAGTAAAAACTTAACTGGCTCACTAATGGTGTTTAGGGAAACAAACCTTATGTCCTCACTTGGCTGTGTCTACATGTGACTCCAGTCTAATTCTTTACTATACTGAAGTGGAAAAAAAAGGTGCTAGAGTGTGGGGACTTCTTGCGAGCTGTCCCCAGCATACCCTCTAATTATATCTTTCATTCTCGTCCTATGCTCTTAAAACTGTACTTGAACACTTTTAAACTTTCTAATAATGCTCTTTTTGAATCTCTTAGCTGCAAAACAATATTCTGCACCTTCTCCTTTCCTTCTCCCTTATGTACTCCATGAATGGTATGTTTTGTCTGTATAGCTCGCAAGAAACACTTTTCACAGTATCCCAATATATGTGACAATAATAAATCAATTCAAAAAGTGGATGAACAAGCCACTCAGTTGGGGGCAACTAGGGATGTACAATAAATATCAGCCTTTTCGTCGACACACACACTCCAGAGATAAAAACAGGAGTGAGATTCCTATTTGTTATCCCAGTCACCTTATGTGGGAGTGTGCTGGTTTATTTAATGCCAGCTAAAGTCTCAGTGTGAATAGTGGAGATCTGTACCAACCAGGATTGGCTGACTTTCTCCCAAACATGTCCAACATAAGTCCCCTGAAGGTAATGGAGAATCACCCAGACCCCAGTGACTAAATTGAGAGTATTTTACCAAGAGCATGTGTGTGCGGTCTTAATACACTTCAAAGAAACGTACTCAACTGAAGAAAAATCCCCAACAGTTTGAAACAGTAAATGTCACATATTAGCAATGAGCATCAGAGGAGAGCTGTGGAAAATATAAAAGAGCAAAGGAAGAGGTTAAATGCCACTATGTAAGATAAGCCTCTCTTCTGCACAGATTCTCCTGACTGTAACAATTTTGGTCTGATAGTCATGATGGTGTTACTTAGCCTCGTGACGTGACCAGTGTTCCTGCAAACCTGTATATGTACAATTCTGAGCTACAGCCTGGAAGATACTGTGCTGGACTTGTTCTTAACAAATACTGCACCTGCATGGTCACGCAAATAAATTTGAAATTACTGTGCTGAAAAACTGGCCGCACACATCAGCATTTTACAAGGAATATTGCTCCTAACCAGGAGTTTCTGATTTGTTTTTTTGACTCTCTGACATGTTTGCGGACTGTGATTCATAACCAGTTTTGTGGTACTATATTGTATAGACCCTTTTGGCTAAGGGTTTTCTCTGTCTCAAACTCTACCAGGTTAGTTTCTCCTTCAGTCAAGGTCAGTGTAGCTTCACTAATTTTCATTCCCAAGAAGGTTAATTATTCATTCTTTATTCTACACTGTGCACAAATACACAGCTGTGACTATAACACTAGATTCTGCACCTCTCCTTTCCTTATCTATGAACGGTATGCTTTGCCTGTATAACATGCAAGAAACAATACTTTTCACTGTATACTAATACATGTGACAATAGTAAATCAAATCAAAAAAATTTTTTAAATACATAGCATTTTACCCAATTCTCTATTGCCTGCATACTTGCAGCTTCTCTGATTTCTGCCTTAAGTCCTGAAATGGGCAGCATATTCTTAAAGTGAGATTGAATTTCTCCTAAATTACTTTCTGGAGCAGACCCTTGCACAGAAAGTGCTGACAAATAATTACAAAGAAAAATATTGCTACAACATATCTGGGGAGGATTATCAAACAAAGAATTATTGTATTTACTTGGGACTATCCAAACCTGTTAAAAGGTAGCTTAGAAATACAATATGCAAAAGACCCTTCAAATGGGGGGGAGAATTATTCTTGTGCTGTCTTAATCCATATTCCAGTTAGTTAAGAGACTTCAATCTCATAGAAAGAGGAAAAGGCCATTTAGCTCTTTGAGCCTGTTCTGCCATTCTAATAGGGTCATGATTTGATCTGTACCTCAACTCAATTTACCTTTGCTCCATATCCCTTGATAGACTTGGCTGACAAAAATCTATCAATCTCTGCCCCAAAAATTTCAATTCACAACCCCCTCACCCTGCATCACAGGAGAGACAGTAGTGTCTGTCCCCATACACCTACCCTGCACGATTGTAAGCATATTTACAAGCTTTTTGAAGCCTAATACTTCCATTGTGCATGAACTCACCCTAAAAACGTACCGACTGAGGCTGTTCACGTAGATGCTTTTGATCAGGGGTAGGTGTGCTCAGGATAACTCAATTAAAACCCTGCTCATAAAGAGTGGACACCTGGAGGGGAAGCTCCTCGAACAAGCTCTTGTTGATGTTACACTCACTAAGAGAAGTGACTAACTATGGGGAAAATCACAAAGGAGAGGTAACTCCCTGGGTCCTCATCCAAAAGACATTGCGGTGCCAAAAATCAGAAGCTGTTTGGAATTAATTGGCTGAAATAAGGATGCTGTGTATTTAAACTCACACGGTCACATCTGTTCAGACAAAAAGACCGTTCAACCCATTTCACCCAATCTCTCTAGAGCTTCCCACCTTACCCTCACCCCATCACCAATAGTAGCTGGCTTTTTAACATGTCTCTTGTCCTGGCCTCATTCACATTCTGAAACCATTTCAGCTGTTGGTCACAATCCATGTACAGGAATCATTCCCAACTATCCCAATTTCAATCCATGTACAGGAATCATTCCCAACTATCCCAATTTCAATCCATGTACAGGAATCATTCCCAACTATCCCAATTTCAATCCATGTACAGGAATCATTCCCAACTATCCCAATTTCAATCCATGTACAGGAATCATTCCCAACTATCCCTTGCAACCTGCGCTAGTTCCTTGCCTGAGAGGTACACACTCCAATTATCTCATGTGTCTTTTTAAAGTGATGCCCCACTTTAATGAGACTGTTCATTAAATGAGATCCTACTTTAACTGTACACCTCATTAATCAGCCCCCTTGTTAATCAGACCACATTTTAACCATTTTAAACAGACCACTCTTAAATCAGACTCTCATTTATAGGCTGAAGTAACTCAGATTACTTCATTATAAGGGTGCAGCCTTATTTCTCTCTGGACAATGTTTGTAGTCTGGCAGTGCACATATCACCCCAGGTGTGACCTATACAGGTATATTGCATCAATCATAGAAAGGTTTGAAAGCAGCACAGGAATGCAACACATGAAAGGAGTAATGAGTAGCTCTGCACAGGAGACACACAATCCTCCCCCTCCCCTTACAGCCCATGATCCCTTTGCCACCATTGCAAGTTTCTGCCATTGGTCTTCATATAGTTGAACAGAATGTACACAGAGGCAAAGACCACCCCCCCCCCCCCCCCCCCCCCCGCCCCATCCACCTCCCATTGAGCAGCCACTCCACCACCCCTCACTCACAGTGCGGACTCCCCTCAAACTCCATAACTCCCTTGTCCACAATGCAGATATCCCTCACACCCTATCACCACCTCCCCACAACATCCTTCACACCGTAACAGTCCCCTCACCAAGGACAGACGTCCTCCACGACGTATCCACACCCCCCCCAACCAAGAGCAGACATTCCTCACTCCCTATCAACCCTACCCTACTCACCTCTAAGGGCAGACATCCCTCACACCCTATCAGCCCCTCACCAAGGCCAGACATCCTTCATACCTATCACCCATCCCCCCTCCCCTCCACCAAGGGCAGACATCTCTCACACCCTATCACCCCCTCGCCAAGACTAAACATCTCTCACACACTACCACCCCCTCACCAAGGGCAAACATCTCTCACACCCTATCACCTCCTCACCAAGACTAGACATCCCTCAAACACTACCATCCCCTCACCAAGAGCAGACATCTCTCACACACTATCACCTCTTCACCAAGACTAGACATCTCTCAAACACTACCACCCCCTCACCAAGGGCAGACATCTCTCACACTCTATCACCTTCTCACCAAGAGCAGACACTCTCATACCTTATCACCCCCACACCAAGGGCAGACACCCCAAACACCTTATCACCCATTCCCCTCCCCTCCACAAAGAGCAGACATCTATCACCCCCTCACCAAGGCCAGACATCTCAACATTCCATCCCTCTGCCTCACTGAGCAGCTCCTTTTCACACCTCTCATTGAGCAGATATCCTTTGCATCCCACATTGGAATTTCCATTAGGGGTGCTGCTGAGGAAACCTAAGTATAGACCAGGTGGCTCACATTGTATGGGGAGAAATATCGAAGTCAAAACAAGTAACAAATTATGTGACTTATCTTTGGCTATTCCTTCTGTCCAGAAAGCTGGAAACAGGGGAGCAGGTTGTGGTCTTTCAGCAGTAAGATTGGGGGAGGGTAGAAACAAAAAAAGGAGTGGGCAGACATATTCCCTTTTCAATTCAATTGTCATGAGTTACGTTTTTTGCTGTTGGCAAATCTACTCATCAATATCTTGAGAATAGCCCAGAATACAAAGAAACTTCAGAGACTGACAATGACTGAGAAACTAAGAATAATCGCAAAGAGTGAAAATGCTCAACCCTCTGTTCATCATGTTCTCCAAGGTGTCAATCAACATACCTGCAGTAGCTGGCTCCGGATGAAGAGCCTTTTCAACTGGCCCACGGATTTGGCAAATTCAGATGTGGTGCTGTGGGATGCTTTCCATTGTAGCAGTGAATAATTTCCACACACACACACAAAATACAAACTTCTAAAGTTTTTTTAAAGCTATTTGTCACAGAGTCATTTATATCTCACCCCCACATAACTGCACATCTGATAAGGATTTGAGAGACCAATAAGCATTAGGGGTGTGGCCAGCTGCTCCAGATGTGACTGGCGATGTACTGTAGTGATGTACTCTCCTTATCTCTCTTTCTCTCAGTTCTGTTTTATCTTTTTAATTTTCTTTTTCTCTGTCCCAATTCTATCTCTTTTTTCTCCTCATTGTTTTTTTTATTTTGTTTTCCTCCTTTTTGCAGGATGATTCTCCCTCTCATCTTGCCTATGTTTGTAGAAAGAGCCACGGATTGCTGAAAAAAGGACTAAATGGTATTTACACATTTTCCTGGGGTTTCTGATGCTCCTTTTGCCATAGAATACAAGCTAATGGGACAATTTGTGTGGTGAGTGCAACCAATACCATTTTCCAGCACAGCAGGTTTTTGTCTCATTGTCCTGTGCCCTCTGTCAAAGCTCTCTCATCAGTCCCATTCCTCAACCCTTTCCCCATTTGACCTATTGCCATCCATGCTATCTCTTTGAAACAGCTCTCCTTATTCTCAATGCTCTTTCTCTGTCTCCTCTTATTTAAAAGGAAGATGGTTGTGATTGGTGAAGGCCAATCATCTTGGCCCCAGGACATTGCTGCAGGTGTGCCTGGAGGTAATGTCCTAAGCCCAACCATCTTCAGCTGCTTCATCAGTGACCTTCATCATAAGGTCAGAAGTGGGATTTTCACTGATGATTGCACAATGCTTATTTGCAAATCCTCAGATATTGAAGCTTTCTGTATCCATAATGCCACAAGAGCTAATCAACTTTCAGACTTCAGCTGACATGTGGAAAGTGACATTTGCACCACAGATGTGTCAGGCAATGTCCATCTCCCAACAAGAGAGAATCTAACCTTCTTCCCATGGTGTTCCCTGACACCACCATCTCTGAATTTCCCACTGTCGACACTCTGGAAGTTACCATTGACCAGAAACTGAACCACATCAGTCATGTAAATACCATGGCTACAAGAGCAAGTCAGAAGTTGGGAATCTGAGATGGGTAACTTCTTTCCTGACTCCCCAAAGCTTGTCCACGATCTACAAGGCACAAGTCAGGAGTGTGATAAAATACTCTCCACTTGCCTGGATTAGTGCAGCTCCACATGTGAAGTTTGACACTGTTCTGGACAAAGCAGCCGCTTGATTGGCACCCTGTCCACCACCATTAACATTCACTCTCTATACTACCGGTATACAGTCACTCCCTATACCATCGGTACAGAGTAATTGCAGTGTGTACTATTTACAGCATGCACTGCAGCAACTCACCCAGGCTCGTCTGAAAGTGCCTTCTAAACCTGGGACTGCTACCACCTAGAAGAATAAGGGAAATGGACGTCTGCAAGCTTTCCCCCAAGGCACATACCATCCTGAAATAGAACTATGCCACCGTTCCTTCAAGTCACTGAGTGAAAATTCTCAAACTCCCTTTCTAACAGCATTGTAAATGTTCCTACACCACATGGTTCCTACTACTGCTGGTTCACTACCATCTTCTCAAGGGTCATTAGGGATGGGCAATTAATGCTGGCCTTTCCATTGATACTCACATCCTGTGAAAGAATAAAAAACAATGTTATCCCTTTTTTGATATTTTATATACTGTCTCCCGCATTGATTTTGGTCAGGCATTCTATATCTTACTAACCACAAAAAAACTCTCCTAACCACATCATTTCTTTTTGGTGATGACCTTTAATTTGTGTTCTCTAATTACTGACTCATCCACCATGGAAATAGTGGAAATATTTATCTCATGAAGTCTCACATCATTCTCAGCATCTCTATCAGGTCAAATGTGAACCATTTCTGTTTAAATGAAAAGACCTCAGTTTGTTGATTTTTCTCTAAAATTGAAGCACCTAAAGCTGGCATTACTTCAATGAAATCCCCATGAAAAAAGTGAGATGCTCAAAATATCCTAACTGTTGTCATAACCAGCAATCTGTTCATGTTTAGCACAGTTTTTATGAGTTTATATTTTACCAGTTTATAACATTTTGGCTCCCAAGTGTTTTTTCCTTTAATTGTATCAGGCACATGCAATATAGGCTTGTGGATTTATGGAAAATGGATACTGCTTTGAAAACCAAATGCAAAAATGTGTCCTTCACTTTTTAAAAAAACAAAATTGAGTTGGGAGGTCAAATGACCTTTTCTTTCCTGTAATATCCATGGAACTACACAAGCTAGCCTTCATGTCTGGAGAAAACATTAAAATGCAAACAAACTTTCTGGACATCCCATTGAAAATGTAACAGATCTTTCCTGTGGATTAATGGCTGCCCAGGCCAAAAAGGATAAGAAGGGATGATTCATCTGTCACATTTGTAACTTTGATAAAAGCCATGGTGTTGGTGGCAGAGTGGGGGAGATGGGTATGACTGGAAGGATTCAAACATGGAGGTACGGGAACAGAGGCGACACTGCATAATAGACTTTGGAGGAGAAAGGGAGGCTAGAGATGGGGAAGCAATTTGCATGTTTGGGATTCATTGAGGAGAGGGACTCTCTGAAGAGAGAAAACTGTCAAAAACATAAGGAGGGTAGTTGGGTGATCAACAGCCCAAATTTACTCAGAGTGGTTGGGGTATGGTGTGGACTGTCTGCTGTAATAGTGGAGTCGGACACTTTAGGAACTTTCAAGTGGCTATTGGCTAGGCACATGGAGCACACCAGAATGATAGGGAGTAGGATAGTTTGATCTTGGTTTTGGACAAAGCTTGGCACAACATCGAGAATGAAGGACCTGTACTGTGCTGTACTGTTCTATGTTCTATGTAAACTAGTTCTCAATACTTGTTGTAAACTTTTCAGTTTAGAGTGGAAGTCTGAAGAATGAGTCTGAAAAAATCCCATTGTTATGACAATGATATGCAAAGATGTGAAACTTCATCAGAGACCATTTGTGAGGATAGTGAAAAACAGAGACAATGATTTTTTATTTATTTGTGGGACGTGGGCGTCACTGGCAGCCAGCATTTATTGCCCATCTCTAGTTGCTTTTGAGAAGATGGTAGTGAGCTGCCTTCTTGAATTGCTGCAGTCCATGTTTTGTACGTTGACCCACAATGCTGTTAGGGAGAGAATTCCAGGATTTTGACCCAGTGACTATGAAGGAACAGCGATTTATTTCCAAATCAGGATAGTGAGAGGCTTGGAAAGGAACTTGCAGGTGATGGTCTTTCCATTCATTTGCTGCCCTTGTCATTCTAGATGGAAGTGGTTTTGGGTTTGGAAGGTGCTGAGGATCTATGATGAATTGCTGCTGTGCGTCTTGTAGATAGTACACACTGCTGCTACTGAGCTTCAGTGTTGGAGGGATTGAATGTTTGTAGATGTGGTGCCAATTAAGCAGGCTGCTTTGTCCTGGATGGTGTCAAATTTCTTGAGTGTTGTTGGAGCTGCACCCATCCAGGCAAATGGGGAGTATTCCGTCACACTCCGACTTGTGCCTTGTAGATGGTGGAGTCAGGAGGTGAGTTACTCACCGCAGTATTCCTAGCTTCTGACCTGCTCTTGTAACCACTGTGTTTACGTGGTGAGTCCAGTTGAGTTTCTGGTCAATGGTAGCCCCAAGAATGTTGACAGTGGGGGATTCAGTGATGATTACACCATTGACTGACAAGGGGTGGTGTTTAGAGTGTCTCTTATTGGTTACGATCATTGCCTGGCATTCGTGCATTGCGAATGTTACTTGTCACTTGTCAGCCCAAGCCTGGATATTGTCCAGATCTTGTTGCATTTGAACCTGTACTGCTTCAGTATCTGAGCAGTCCTGAATAGTGCTGAACATTGTGCAATCATTGGTGAACATCCCCATTTCTGACCTTATGACGGAGGGAAGATCATTGAAGAAGCAGCTGAAGATTGTTGGGCGTAGGACACTACCCTGAGGGACTCCTGCAGAGATGTCCTGGATTTGAGATAACTGACCCTTCACAACCACAACTATCTTCCTTTGTACCAGAAACAACATCTTCCTGTGTGCCACAATCAAAAAGGACTTAAGAACATAAGAACATAAGAACATAAGAAATAGGAGCAGGAGTAGGCCATCTAGCCCTTCGAGCCTGCCCCGCCATTCAATAAGATCATGGCTGATCTGTTGTGGCTCAGTTCCACTTTCCGGCCCTCTCCCCATAACCCTTAATCCCCTCTCTTATCAAGAACCCATCAACCCGCTTCTTAAAAATATTTAGCGAGGCAGCCTCCACCACTTCAACGGGCAGAGAATTCCAGAGATTCACCACCCTTTGAGTGAAGAAGTTCCTCCTCAACTCCGTTCTAAACCGCCTCCCCTTTATCTTGAGGCTGTGCCCCCTAGTCCTACTGTCTTTTTTGAGCGGGAAGAGTCTCTCCACCTCTATCCTATCCATCCCATTCATCATCTTATACGTCTCAATGAGATCTCCCCTCATTCTTCTAAACTCTAACGAGTACAAGCCTAGTTTATTCAGCCTCTCCTCATAGCTCAATCCCCTCAACTCCGGTATCAGCCTAGTAAACCTCCTCTGCACTCCCTCCAGGGCCAAAATATCCTTGCGCAGGTGCGGCGCCCAAAACTGCACACAGTACTCCAGCTGCGGCCTCACCAATGCCCTATACAGCTGCAGCAAGACCTCCCTACTTTTATATTCAATCCCCCTCGCTATGAAGGCTTATCATCTATTAGTGGTTAAAGGTGAGATAATCATACCTTTAACCATAATCATAACCTTTAACCAAATGAGATAATCATTTGTAATATTATTGGTGTACTGCTGGCATTGTAGTGCTTTATAATTAATTCTAGATTTTGTGGCAGTCGTTTTGAATCTGTCTTGAAGATACAATAAAATCTTACAGATGCTGGGTAGGACTTTCCTGGCTGCACTTGTCCTGAAACCAGAAAATCCCACCTAAGATCAACAAACCTTTGCACAGTCCACACACCCCACCCGCTACGATTCCCACAGTGGGCAGGAAAATTCCACCCTTTATGTACTGTGTAATTTCTCATAAATCCCAAGTAAAAGTATCATAAACGCCAAGACCATAGTAGTGAGGACTCACACAGACACAAAGTGGCTGCAGTGTGCACTGGCTATAAGGTGCGCTGCAACAACTTGTCTTCTTTTACCACACTGTCCCAAACTGCAACTGTACCACCTAGAAGGATAAGAGCTGCAGGAATATGGGAACATCACCACCGTAAAAAGTCTGACAACATCAGGTTTAAGTCCAACCGATTTATTTGATAGTAAACTCACTAGCTTTCGAGGTTACCCCCTTCGTCAGGCAAATGGAGAGTTCTGGCCTCAGACAGAGCATATAAAGCACAGACAGTTTACAGTTTACGAAGGGGGTAACCTCGAAAGCTAGTGAGTTTACTACCAAATAAATCGGTTGGACTTAAACCTGGTGTTGTCAGACTTTTTACTGTGTTTACCGCAGTCCAATGCCGGCATATCCACATCAACATCACCACCTGCAGGCATCTCTCCAAGTTACACACCATCCTGACGGAAATGTATCAGCATTCTTTCATCATTCCTGGATCGAAATCCTGGAATTTTCGGGCTGCGGCAGGGGCCACATCTGCACGCCATAAGTTAACTACCTGTTTAAACACCTTGAGGAGTTTGTTAACGGGATGGTGAGAGCCAATGGGGGGTTTCAAAGCTGGAGAGTGGGAAAACCTATGCAAGTAGGTGATCAGCTGTCGAGAGCTATGCAGTTGGACATTGTTTGCGGTAAAAGAAATGATTCAAAATGGAAAAACAGGGTGATTGAAACAAAGCTCTTCACCTTCCAGCCTGTTGCTGGGTTGTCATGATGTGGAGATGCTGGTGTTGGACTGGGGTAAACACAGTAAGAAATCTCACTTTGTTGAGTTGGCCATTAGGTTGCATCATGCTGCTGGTCATTTGATCTGTTGCCTGTATGATTCTGTAAGGCGACTGCCTTTCAACATTACAGTCCCGAGCCACATCCCATCTCCATGCCGGTCCCAAGATTGCCGTTGATGAATGTTGGTATCTGGCATCGCATCAGCCCGTTCTAGTCCCTTGTATCATGATAGCGTCTATTCGAAATCTTCGGGCACGCACTGGGTTCGCAACTGAAGTGTCACTCCAATGCAGCAGGTGGTCACCAGTATACTGTGCACATGGAAACCCTCTGATTAGTCTCCAGAAAATGCAACTGAATTTTGTGCAGTGAGAGTTGGAAGCAGAGTGGAAGGAAAAATGTAAATTAATTGATTGATTATTCTTTGGGCTCTTTTCTACTATTTTGACTTCAAGTTAGTTCAGCTCATTTATCTTGGATTACCTCCTAGTGTACAATAAAACCTTTAAACTGTCAAGAATGTCTACCTTTATCTTCAGGGTCTGAATGAGATTTGAGTAATGTGTCCAGAGTAACCTATTTGGTGATTGCTGGCAAACATCCAGTGAAGCCACCAAAACTATATATTCTCTTCATAGTATGTCTTCGAAATGTGATAGTGAGTAGGATGTCACATCTTTCAGACTTTTATTTAGGTTAAACCTTTAGAAAATGTATTTAACAAATACAAGCAAAAAAAAAGTTGCATCATTTAATAATATAATTAGTGCAGAAAGTCTGTTTAATTCAAGTAGATAAAGATTCCAATCTGAGAACAAGTTTGAATCTTAATGTATAATGTTCACATGCACACAACAATTCTTCATCTTATAATGAATTTCTTTTCTCAGTGGGCCTTAAAGCTTTTCAATTAATAGATTTTCTTTTCCCTCCTTTAGGAGACTAAAATTAATTTATTAATTAATTTTAAACTCCGGGTTTCTGTGTTGTGAATCTCCACAGACTTGTTCCTTAAAATGCTAATATTCTATAACAGGATTTAACAGGATATCTACTAGACTTAAATATCATACTCATGACAGATCTTTCTTAATGGAATAGTACAGTCTATGAGGCTGTGTGTGCTCAAACTTTCAGATTAACAATGGCACAGTGGTTAGCATGGCTGCCTCCCAGCGCCAGGGACCTGAGTTCAATTCCGGCCTTGGGTAACTGTTATGAAATTTGCACATTCTCCCCGTGTCTGCATGGGTTTTCTCTGGGTGCTCCGGATTCCTCCCATAGTCCAAAGATGTGTAGGTTAGGTGAATTGTCCCAAGATATAGAAGTTAGGGACATTAGTGGGGTAAATATGTGGGTTATAGGGATAGGGCCTGGCTAAGATGTTATATTGGAGAGTTGATGCAGACTTGATGGGCTGAATGGCCTCCTTCTGCACTATAGGGATTCTATTAATAACAAAAACGCTGTTCCATTTATAATAGTGGAAATTTCAAAGATGAGAAGTTCAGTAGCGCAGAGGGAGGTAGAAATATTCAAAGCTTGCTCCATGCCCTCACTCTTATTAATTTGCTAATTGTCAAGTTTGAACCCAAGGAAAATGTGTCCTCGCCTTTTTAAGAACCAGGTGATTGACTGGTGTTTGATTTAAAAAAAGATTGTACTTCATTCTTGAAGTTACAAAGCCAATGCTCAGAGTGGACCAGGTAAACCCAAGTCCATTCCTTGTTTGCTCCAAAAATCAAATTCAAATTCCAATTGAATCCAATTCATGGTTCCCTCAAGAGAAACAAGTAAGATCAAAGATGACGGGATAAGGCATTGAACCCCATCTTGGCTTGATCCAACACTAGGATATTGAATTTTCCAAGAATGATTCTAAGTGTCCAGCTAATGTGAAAATGGGGGAGTTGCAGATCTGTTTTTTGGGTGAGATTTCACACCAATTTTGTACAGGTAGTGCATGGAAAAATGGTCTAGAACATTTCTAGCTGTTAAAGGCAGTGGGCTGGGCTTAATTTGCCAGCCAGGTTGCAGGGGGAGCTATTGCATATGCGTAGACCTCTGCATCTCACATGCACATTAGCAACTGCAGAGAGAGTTATTGCGTTTGCGCAGACCTCTGATTCTGCATACATGCAATAGTAGCAGCAGAGATCTGACAGAGAGAGAGCTGTCAAGCCTGTGTGCTGCTGCAGGCCGTCTTACCCAACTTCCCCCTGCTGCAATTGCGGAGGCCCACAACCAATCATGAGTCCAACACTGCCTGAAATGTAGCCCCAGTTGTGTACCCTCCCTACCCAATGATCGCCTGTGGAGTGCGCAGCAGTCCCCCCTTCCCAGATCAACCTGCCCCCCCCATAGCCTTCACCCCAATTAGCCCCTGCCCCCTTCAGGCCCCACCCCTATAAGCCCCACCCCTGTAAGTGCCATCCCAAAGATCCTACTCCCTGGCCAGTGCCAAAGTGCTCAGTGGGCATTACTGAGGTGCCAAGTTGGCAATGCCAAGACTGTTCCCCGTCCATGACGAGCAGGTGTTTTTCTCGCCAGAGAGAACCTCTCCTGGAGAGGCCATAAAGGCAAGTGAAGCTGGATAATTGAAGACTGGGCTTACTTAACACAGGGTAATAAGTATTATAATATATTTGCATAATTTATTCAGCCTCTCACCCACTTCCAGCAAGAGGCTAACCTTGCCTGAAATCCGGTTCTAGTAAGATTGTGAGAGCCAGGAAATAGGATGTGATCCAGATTTCTCGGCTCTCATGATTTTACCAGCTCGCTCCGCGAGTGGGGGGGCAAGGGGAGGCAGGGGGTGCAGTGGGGCAACCTAGTAAAATCCCAGTCTTGATCTTAGCCAAAAGGTTGAGAAGTTGTTAATCCATCCATTGGATTCTGATTTTCCTGTCAAAACTATTTAAAAGGCCGAATTGCTTGTCAATCAGTCCTTCTCTGCTCCATTATCTTTAAGTGAGTTTAACTATGTTAAGTTCAACTCAAATTGGCCTTGTATCTTTAAAGCTGACATATGAATTGGCTGAAGGAAGTTTAAGGAACAGGAGTATAATTATAGATTTTGAAGCTGAGAGCAATTTCACAAGATAAGTGTTGCTAAAGTGTGACCTTTTTATTTCCTGTATTGACTAATATCCAACAATTCTGGGGACATTGGAGGTTTTGCAACACTTAGTTAATTAGCAGAATTTCTGAAGCATCAGAGGAAATCTAAACAAAATTGAGTAAATTATAAAAAGAAACTGTACAGACATATGTTCTTCAATGCAGTTAATTTTCTTAATTTGGAATGGAGTCAAAGAAAATGTGTGTTGAACAATCACTCCCACTGAGTGCTGTTACTTTTAGCTATGCAGGAATGAGACCAGTGCAACCTTTTCCAATATCATGACAGGCAATGTGGCCCATGGAGCTATGCCTGCTAGAAGACATTAGAAACTAATCAGAGTCATTATCCATGGCTGCTGCAGTCCGTCTAGGTAGAAGTGGACCTGGCCCACTGCTTGACATAGCTTCTATAATACTGCTCTTCCTGCTCTGAATTAGCAGAGCTGTTATCATCCGGCACTTGTTCCTGTTCTGCTTTGATTATTCCACCTGTGTCTGCATTTGTTTTATATCCAGAATCCCCAGCACTCATAGAATCGGTATCAGTCTCCGTGAATCCACTGTCAACAGTGTCTAAATCCAGTGATATCTTTGGATAACCAAGGTCAGGTTCTAGCCTACTGCATGATGAGATAGTATCAAGGTTTCCATCGCTCCAAGAATTACTTTCACTTACATTTCTATCATTCCACGAGGCATCTTCATCATAATTCAAAGGAAAATGTTCATTTTCTGGTCCCCAGTCAGCCATGTTAAGGCAATGAAGATCAAGAACATTTCCACTTGTCCTTTCTTGAACACCAGAGGATTGTAACAGGGACATCATGATGTTTAATGGTGTGGTGTTGCCACAATTCTGAGGGGTTTCTGGTGTAACTGGGTACAAATGACTGGACAGTTGGTTGCCAGTAGAATAATTCTTTTCACTTGAATTATCTGCATCAGAATTGCTATTACATTGGGTCAAGTAGGGTGGTTTGGTTGACTTGCATTTGTAACTGCACTGGGAACAACAAGGTACAACCTCATCAGTCACTGTTACAGTGTTGATAGATACCTGTCCATACGATTTATCCTTCCACTGTTGGATGTTGTTTCCAAATTGACCCCCAGAGTGAGATGAAACACAAGAACTTGGGCCACACAAAGCCTGCCATGAGGAATGGATTTCAGTTTGTTTGTCCCAGGGGTTCAATCCCTTCATCAACTTTTTCTCAAAAACAATAGGTTCATCGTATACCTGTACACTGTCCCCCTTCTCCAAGACCATTACATTTTTCTCATTGACTTCATATAATGCATCTGGATGTTGGGCATTAACCCAACTCTGAAACAGTAAAGAAAAACCCAGTTAGTCAGTAAAGTAACTATATTATACAAGGGATTACAAAATACAATCTCTTAATATAAATCAACTAACATTGATCAACCAATATCATCTATTCGTTGATACCGCAAATTCGACAGCATCACATATCTCACAATGGCCCTTTTCACTTCTACATTAAAACATTCTGCTGAATTAAGTGGGATCAAAGGAAATAAGTTAACATGATAATAGTTAAGTATAATTGAAGAAGGACATGACTATCAGAACTTCCTTTTTAAAGTATAGAAAACCAGATTAAACGGCATAGTGCAACGCACTGGCAAGATAGAGATGCAAGTACCATTTTTAATTCTATGATGCTTTTCGTGACCTAGGCTTGGGTCCTAGGCAAACTAAAGATAACAAAAGCATGAATGAGTGTTTCAGTACCAGTAGTGGAGCAATTAAAATTGGGTTGCACAAGAGACCAGAGTTAGAGCAGTGCAGATATTTCAAAAGGCCGTGAAGTTGGAGGAGAGAGATATATATGTATATAGGGCTGAGGCCATGGAGGGATTTGAAAGCAAGGACGAAAATGTTAAAATCAAGGCATTGTTTGTTTGGGAGGTCAATATAGGTCAGCAAGCACAGGGGTGATGGGAAACCAGGTGCAAGTTAAGACACAGATGACCTGAAGTTTATGGAGGGTAGAAATTTGGGAGACCAGCCAGGAGTATGTAAGAATAGTTAAGTCTAGAGGTAACAGAAGCATAAATGAGGGTTTCAGCAGCAGATGAGCTGAGATAGACTGAAGATGATCAATGATACAGAGGTGAAAATAGGAGGTCTTGGTGATGACATTAATATGAAATCAGAAGCTCATCTCAATTTCAAATATGACACCGAGGTTTTGAACAGACCAATTTAACCTGAAACTTTTGCCAGAGAGAGGGATGGAATTAGTATCTGGGGAACTGATGGAATGGGAACTAAGAATACTGGCTTCAGTCTTTCCAATTGTAATTGGAGAAAATTTTTGCACATCTGGTACTGTATGTCAGAGAAGAGGACTGATAATTTAGCACACCATTTGTAGCTTTGATAAGAGCCATTCTGGTACTGTGGCAAGGATGGAAGCCTGACTGAAGGGTTCTCAGGATTTAGGTTTTGAGCGAGAATGAATCAGAGTAGAAAACTCTGATCACATTTGATTTCTGTAGAGCGAAGCTGAAGGGAAGAAATTACACAGCATTGGGACCTTCAGTGCTCAGAAGAGATAAGGCTGGAAAGCAGGAAGAAGCATTGAGTTCAGTCCAGTCGATAAAACTGATAGATGAATAAAAAAAGCGATGGGAGACAATTGTTGAAAGGAAAACTGTCAGAGTAAAGATCCCTTTACATTGTCTGATTAAACACTCCCAAGACTAATTGCAGTGCTTTAATGATCTAGTCTATGTTAAAGCTCCTTCAATCTTCTGAAAACTATGCCTTAGCCCCAGTGAGAGAAGGGGAGTCTAATTGCCCTTTTGTGACATAAGACATGAGAAATAGAAGGTGGAGGCTATTCAGCCATTTGAGATTGCTCCACTGATCCTGGTTAATCTTGTATTTCTATTCCACCTTTCCACACTATCCCCATGTGCCTTTATTCTCTTAATATCCAAAAATTCTGATAACCTCTATCTTGAGTATGTCACAAAATATATCTTTTTAGAAACCCTGACAAATTATCCAAACTGCAACATGTGGCATTGTGGAATGAGCAGCTGGCTGTGAATGAAGGAAAATTATTTGAATCCAAAATACACAAACCTTGCAAAAAGAAAATGAAATTAGGTTGGAAAATGTGCACATCAAAGTTGAACTGGAAGGTTTGAAACACAAAATTCAAACTGAATATATCCCTTTGAAAATGCACACTATTAGCCAAACTGTTTAAGATCTGAACAAACACATACAAAGGTACCAGAAGGAAATAGCAACTCTGAATTCCATTGTTGGCAAATCAAAACAGGACTAGGGAAAACCCAACCAGAAATATAGCCAGACACAACACCAGGTAGAAAATACAGTCAAAGAAATTGTGGTCTTGAAAGAAATGAAGAACCAGTTGGCTGAGAAGTCTCAGGAATGTTCTGCCTTCCAAGGGGGAAGTCAAGAGATAAAAGAAAGAGATTGCGGAACTGAAAAAAATGGTTGGCCATTTGGAAGACAACTTGGAAAAACATCATTTTTCCAACAACATATTTGAGGGTATGAAATTAAGAACAAGGAATGGGAAGAGGGAGGAGAAGTTCTCAGTGTGAAGAGCCTCAGAAACAATTGGCAGATGTGCAATTACAGGATCTGAGCTTGAAGGATAGTGGAGAGGAGTTATGTTCTGCTAAAGAATATCTGATCAGCATAAAGAATCATACAAAAGATGAGTTTGTAAATGAAAAATAAGAACAGTAAAATGTCGCTCACAGGAAGTAGAACACTTGAAAGAGGACTTGAAACACTCCATATGAGGAACTAGGGTGCAAGAGCAAGGGGTAATGCAGGACTTATACATTACACTTGTTAGACTCAGCTGGAATATTGTGCATAGTTCTGGGTGTCACACTCTAGGAAGAATGTGAATGCATTGGAGAAAATGCAGAAGAGATTTACAAGAATGATACCACGGATGAGAAAATTCAGTTGGAGAAATGCATTGGAGATGTGGGATTGTTCTCCTTGGAAAGGAGGCGGCTAAGGGGAGATTTGAAAGGGGTGTTCAAAATTAGGAGGGGCCTGGACAGAGTAGATAAGATAAACTGTTCCCACTCATAGAATGATCGAGATGGATGCTGCATAGACGCAAGAATACAAAACTCTCAATCTGGCTCCTGGAGTCAGTTTTCACAATGTAGGTAAGTGGAGAGGACGATTCTGAAAGGATCTGCTCTTTCAATCACAGGCTGTTTGTCTCCAGTGTTTGCTGCTGATCGATCGGTTCAATGGTGTTAGTGTTAGTTAAATCCAGTTTCTTAGTTCAGCCTTGGTGCTTTACCCACTTCCCTGGTAACTATGATTTGGTGCCTCAACTGCCTCTCTTTAGCTTTGCTTCTTAAGCAAAAAGGCAAAAAATGTTTCAGCTCTGCTCCTTTGTGTTTTTTTTAATGGTCATTTTAATTAATTCTTAAATGATCTATTCAGTGCTTAGACATTGTTTTGTTAAGCTTGTTTATATTTTCTTCTAATCTTAGCTTTTTTTTGTTAAATTCATGTTTAATGTTGTGCCAAACCACATCTCAGGCAGATCCTGCTGGATTGTTGCTGAAAGGGAATGAGAGGCTGACAAGAAGTCTGATTGCTTTTTGGAGGGCTGGTAAAAGGGGTTATTTTTTCTCCAGTAGAAAGGGGACATGTTGGAGAATGGTTAGTGTGTCTTTCAGCATCTGTGCAGAGAGAAATTGAGATCAGAAACCCTTTGTCAGAACTGCTGAAGATCGTAGACCTGAAGCATTGACTCTGTTTCTCTCTCCACAGTTGCTGCTGAGCATGCTGAGCATTTCCAGCAGGACTTTTTTCTCCTATTATATGCTCTATGTTGGGCACATAAGAACATAAGAATTAGGAGAAGGAGTAGGCCATCTGACCCCTTGGGCCTGCTCCACCATTCAGTAAGATCATGGCTGATCTTTTTGTGGACTCAGCTCTACTTACCATTCACCATAATGCTTAACTCCTTTACTATTAAAAAACGTATCTATCCTTGTCTTAAAAACATTCAATGAGGTAACCTCAACTGCTTCACTGGGTAGGGAATTCCACAGATTCACAACCCTTTGTGTGAAGAAGCTCCTCCTCAACTCAGTCCTTGGTTAGCAGTTTTTGACTAATGTATTTCTTGAATGCCCTCTTGAAACCCATACAAATACCATCCATGGTTTTGTTCTCTACTTACCTCTTACAAACTAAATGATACAGTTTAAAGGCATGCTAGGATAGCGAGACCCTTGGGGGGAGTGGGGCGGTGAATGTACACAAATCTTGGAGAAAGCATATTGAATCTCTGGCTCTCTAGAGTACAAGAGCAAGGAAGTTAAACTAACCTGTGGAAAAACTCTGATTATAACTCAGCTGGAATTCAATTCTAGGTACCGCATTTTAGGAAGGATTTCCAGGCTGTAGAAAGGGTGCAGAAGAAATTTACTGGAATTGTACCAGGGATGAGGGACTGAAGAAGATGTGGTTGATTTCTTTAGAAGAGAGAAGAAGAGATTTAAGACAGGTGTCCAAACTTCTCAGAGCATGAGGAAAGCGTTCGGGTATGTGCTCTTGTCTTACAGACTAATTAAATAGTTATTCCAAAGAACTGGTAGAATCAGGACAGGTTGACTGTGTTTGTGCTGTATTATTTTATAATTCTATGATAGTAATGGATCAATAAAACAGAAAAAGGAGTCTGGCACGGTGAAGCACGGATAAATTTGCTGTGTTAGTGGTATCACCAAGTGACAGCATGTCTTACACTCCAATTCTTGTTTCAACTTAGTACGTGATGCTGATCTGCTTTGCTTTAGAGAGAAAATCATTGTGGCACATCTCACTCTCTATGAAAGTGTTGAGCTAGCTTTAAGGTTGTCTCACTTAGTTTTTCATTTTGACAGATCTGGTACTTATCGATAATAATATCTCATGGCATCATCGAACAAGAAAAGACATGAACAACGCTTCAAGGTTTCTGATCCAGGGCAGGTTGACATGTATGCATGTAGTCCAATGAATCTTGTGTGCATACCTATGTGAGGTTGAACCTTTGTGTATTCATGTGTATATATGTGTATGTATCCAGCTGACTTGTACTCTGGTCAGTTTATCCATTTCAAAACAGCAGAGATATTCTGGCTCATCTATCTTATCTCAGACCGGGAAATTGAAAAATCATAAGCAACTCTATAAAGTGAAAACTCAAGTTCTCCCTCTTTACTGAAAGTAAAGTTTCACACTGGGTGCTATTCCCCAGTTACCTGTGGAGACCTTCCCAGATCCTCAGTTTTCTTGATGAAACCCAGAGCATGATTGTTTGGTTGGTCAATGGGCTGTGTTCTCACCTAGTGCTGGTGTGTGCATCTTTCAGCAACATTGAGGAAATGTCTTCAGTGCAGTGGGCCTAATCTTCCCTGCCTCTGAATAACCAACCAATGGCTGGAATTGGCTAATTTTGACACCTAGATCGGTCTGTTAAAGAGTAGATACAGATGGTAAGATTACTTATAAAGGGATCTTTCTTGGACAGTAACATTGGATTCAATGATTATCTAGAAAGTGGGAGACAGTAACACAGATTTGTAAAAGTCATGTTGCCAACACTGGCATTTTCCTGACTAGAACTGATGCGATATTTGTTAGATAAGAACAATGGATAAAAGTAGGTAAATGGAGATGAGGCTGAAATCCACCATGATGTGACAGAATAGAGGACAGACTTGAAGAGCTAAGTGGCCCATCTTAGTTCAATGTACATCAGTTTGGAGTTGTGATATTTTAGACGTCATGATTTAAGGAATGTTAAGGTGACAGACCTGGTACAGGAATATTTGCTAAAATGATTTAAGGGCTGAGAGATTTTTTTCTGAGGAGAGACTAAGGAATTAATGAGAAGAGACAAAATTATGAAGAACTTTTAATTAAGTAATTTTAATAAAGCTCGTCCACTGTCTACAAGACATAGCTCATGAGTGTAATGGAATATCCTGCAAACGCCTGGCCAAATGCAGCTCCAACAACATTCAAGAAACCGGATACCAATCAGGACAAATCAGCCTGCTAGACTGGCATCCCTTCTATAAACATTCACTCCCTCCACCAGCAACACTCTGTAGCAGCAGTGTGTACTATCTACAAGATGCACTGCAGGAACTCACCAAGATTCTTTAGACAGCACCTTCCAAACCCATGACCTCGACCATCTAGAAGGACAGGGGTATAGATCCATGGGAACCACTACCTGGAAGTAGATACGTGAGAACTACCACCTGGAAGTTGCCCTTCAAGCCACTCACCATCTTGACTTGGAAATATATCATTGTTCTTTCACTATTGCTGGGTGAAAGTCCTGGAAACCCCTATCTAACAGCACTGTGGGTATACCTACACTGCGGCAGTTCAAAAAGGCAGTTCACCACCAACCTCTCAAGAGTATTTAGGGATGTTCAATAAATGCTGACCTAACCAATGATGCCCACATCCTGTAAATGAATTTTAAAAAAGTAAATCCAGAAAACCTATTCCCAATTATGGATGAATAATGAGTAGTGGTATTATGTGAAGTTTAAGATCAAAGGAAGAGGCATTTTTTTTTGGATATACAGAGCATTGTTAGAACATGGAATATCTGACCAAAAACAGTTGAAAACAAACAAGGAAGTAGACAATTATTTCAAAAGTAAAATGCTATAGAGGAAGGCAAGATAATGGCACTAAGTGGATAACTCTCTTTAAAGAGGTCGCAGTCTGCGAAGGGGCTGAATAGCCTCTTCACTTCAGATGAGTCTCTCTCCTAAAAGGAGGTCCACATAGTTACATTCCCTTTTCAAAAGTGGATCTAAATGGTGACAGTTCCTCTTTGAAAGCGACCCCAATTGTAATATTATTTTTCAACAGCTCAAACTAGAAACAATGGTTTTATCTCCAACTGTTGACCCTTCCCCACCCCAAACAACTCTGGCCCTGTCAGTTCTCTTCCTGAATTTCCCTTTTTGCATCAAGTAAAACATGAGTTTCTCTTTGGCTCTCATTTGAGATGGAGCCTGATTTGTTGAACGGTCAGAGAAGGGAGTTTCATGGCAAATGTACTTACATTAATAGTGCTTATCACTTTGGCATACTGCGAATGCTTTTGAGTTCATAGGGTATCATTATGTAGGTCAACCCAGCAGCCAGAACTGAATACCATTACATGACGAAAGGCCATTCTGATGAAAGATTATCAACCTGAAAGGTTGGGTTGAATTGTTCTACCAAACCCAGTGGGCTTCAAGACCCCCAATGTCAGAATCAAATGGAATTCTCCTTCCCACGGAAAAATGCAGCCTTCAGATTGATGATGATACTGGGATCCAGACTGGTCAGACGATTTTTCCAGAGACACCCTCCTGATTAGCCCCTTTGCACTCACCAAGCTTCCAATTCTGCTGAGCAAGAGGACCGGCAACCTTGAAGCACTTTAATGGGGAAGTGGGTGCTACTAAGGCAGGTAGGAGACCTCCAGAGTTACTCAAAAGGGCGGCACCTTTGAAACACATACATTTGAACTATAAATTGAGAAGTGCCAGCTGTGAGGCCCCTCAAAGCTGAGGGGAAACTCCTCCAGTGGCAACGTTTGGGCCTGGGGTAGGCCTTTGCTGCCGCCACCCTCCGGTATGTGGGATAGCCCTCCGTCCTGCTTCAGGGAGATTGCCCTCAGAGAATGGATTAGGAAGACAGACAACAAAATGCCGCTTCCCTAGGTCACCCCTAATTGGAGCCTCAATTATTTAAATTGACTGCCTGCCTCCATTCAGCTGGCTACTGATCCACATCCAGATCCATCCCTAGGAATCCTTCCTGGCCACGAACATGCATGGGGAGCATTGACACAGCTCCCTGTTGTGTTCTGGGGGTTTATTAAAGGCCCATTGAAGACAACCAACTTGGGCAAAGCTTTGTTCAAACTACATATGGAGTTATTGCATTGGGCATGGATATTTGATAGATTTCACCTTTGCTAGGATGGGATTGAGAAGGTCAAGAGCATTTATACTGAAAGACTTTCTCAACCTGATCCAGTCTTCTGCTCCTAGGTTTTCCTTGTTATTTTTCCAGTCCTGGTTACTCAGTGTATTGAGCAGATGCACTAAATCAGAAATTATTGAACATACTGATTAAAGTAGAGCAGATATGTGCTTTGTTTATTGAAAGTCCGTTTGGACCTTTCTGCATTCCTTTCTACATTCATCCTGTACAAGGCCATTGTAAAGTGGAGTCCTTTTATCAGCATGTTCAATTCTCTGCGCAACTGCAGGACTTCTTTATCAGAGGAAGCTGAGATCCTCTGATCTGAAGTGTTATGGGAGGCTAGGATAACACTTCAAACCAAACCAACTGCCTGGCAACTGGCTCAACCAATCAAAAATAAGAAGAGGGAGCCCACCTGAAGCCAGTGATATATTTTTGCATCCTTTTGAATGTCATTCAAAGATTGAATTCAATTCCAGGGCAGTATTCTTTCTGAAGGTGTAATCTGTGAATCACAGTTCACAAATCTCAATAGCGGTGTCAAAATTCTGGAAAGGCTGAAGAGGATTCAGCACTTCAACTCACTGGGAATATATGGTTTGGTATACTGGTTATGAAGTGGCAGTATTGATGCTGGTTTCTTTGGAGATCAACTTTCTTCGCCTCTCCCCTGATTCTCATTGGTTTCAAGTTCTCGGTTTTCCTGAAGGCTCTGGGTTTTGCAGTGTTTAAGTCCCTTCCTCTCCTGAATGCAAGATCCTAAATAGGATTCAAATTGTGATCACTCCTGAATGAAAAAAGGGGCATGGCCCATTGGGGTTCTGTGTCTTGGGGGTGAATGAGAAAAGAGTTTACACCATTGGAATTCTATAGAATGGAAATGAATTGGAAGAGCTTTGGAGCTTTGTGCAATGAGACTGAACGGGAAGGGGTTTGTACCACTGGGATTCCAAACAGATTGTTCAATGTGCACACTGCTGTAAAATATCTGCAAAAAGCAACTGCCAATTGTTGTAAAGGAAGAAGGAGATGTAGGTCTTGATCAGTGCAACATTCAGGAAGTCTATCTCTTTAATCTTCAAGTATCTAAGAATGTCATCAACTGTTGCAGAACCTACTTTAAGTTGAGCTTCCTGTCACTGCAGCAAATGCCGGATGTTTTCATTCTTTTTATCTTAATAAGGTCAATGATTGACATCTGTGGGCATTTCACATTTCTTTGAACATCTCCATTGTTGTACAGTCAGTGTCCAGTGACACCTTACATCAAAACGCAACATCTGAAAGACGTGCTGGTTCGATGCATTGGTCATGCTAAATTCTCCTTCTGTGTTTCCGAATAAATGCCAGAGTGTGGTGACTAGGGAATTTTCACAGTAACTTCATTGCAGTGTTAATGTGAGTCTTCTTTGACACTAATAAATACACTTGAACTTAAAACTTAGAAATCAACTGAAGATTCAATTTGATGCGAAGAATTTTGGAAAGATAAATGCTGCTCTACAACAATTAGCATTGTGGGTGGGGGCTGACAATGGGACAATGAGTGACATGTGGCCTCAGAGAGTTGCTGGGTGGAGGAGAGAAATGGGGTGGCCAAAATATAGACAGTAGTATTAGATTGAGATTGACACAGGACTATGGAGAGATCATGGCAGTGGAATTGGACAGTCAAGAGAATTGCTCAGGAATTCTCAATATCAATTATGGACCTCATGGCATCAGGTCAAACATGATCAAGAAAACCTTCTGCTGGTTACCACCTACCAACCTCCCCCAGTTGAAGAATCAGTATTCCTTCATGTTAAACAGCACATTGAGGAAACATTAAGGGTGGCAAGGGCACAGAATGTACTCTGGGTGGAGGATTTCAATGTCCATCACCAAGAGTGGCTCAGTAGCACCATTACTGACCAAGCTTGCTGATTTCTAAAGGACATAGCTGCTAGATTAGGTTTGTGGTGGTGATGAGAGAACGAACCAGAGGGAAATACCTACTTGACCTCGTGCTCAGCAACCTACCTATTGATAGATGTCATTTGCACCTATCAATGACAATAATGGTGGGAGTGACCACTGGACAGTCCTTGTGGACACAAAGTCCCCTCTTCACATTGAGAGAATGCTCCATCGTGTTGTGCGGCACTACTGCTCTACCAAATGGGATAGATTTCAAACAGATGTAGCAACTCAAAACTGGGCATCCATGAGGTGCTGTGAGCCATCAGCAGCAGCAAAATTGTACTCAGCCACAATCTGATGGTCAGGCATATTCTCCACTCTACCATTACTATCAAACCTGGGGATCAACTCTGATTCAATGAAGAGTGCAGGTGGGCATGCCAAGAGCAGTACAAGGCACATCTAAAAATGAAGTGTCAACTGGTGAAGCTACAATAAGTGAATAATAGTGGATAATTAAATAACTAACTGGAATAGAAGACTCCATCGGTATCCCATGGGGAATCCAGCATATCAGTGCAAAAGATAAGGCTGAAGCATTTGCAGCCAAAGGTGCCAATTGGATGATCCACCTTGATCTTCTTCTGAGACCCCCAGTATCACAGATGTCAGTTGTCGCCAATTTGATTCACTCCGTGTTATGTCAAGAAATGGCTGAAGGCTGGGTCCTGACATTATTCCAGCAATAGTACTGAAGACTTGTGTTCCAGAACATGCCACACCTCTTGTCAAACTTTCTAGTACAGCTACCACTAATATGGAAAGCTGCCCAAGTATGTCCTGTCCACAAAAAGCAGGACGAATCCAACCTGGCCATTTATCACCCTATCAGTCTCGACTGTCAACTAAATAATGGAAGGGGTTGTCCACAGTGATATCAAGCGATACTAACTCAGCAATAACCTGCTCACGTATGGTCAGTTTGGGTTCCACCAGGGTCACTCAGCTCCTGACCTCATTACAGCCTTTGTCCAAACATGGATAAAAGAGGTGAGGATGAGTGCCCTTGACGTAGCCAAGGCTATTACACCCAGGAGCCCTTGCAAAACTGGAGCCAATGGGAACTGGGGGAAAAGGCTCAACCAGAAGGATAAATGCAGCAGATAAATGGGAACACCATCACATACAAGTGTTCCTCCAAGTCACACACTATCCTGACTTGAAAATATATCACTGTCCCTTCACTGTTGCTGGGTCAAAATCTGGAACTCCCTCCCTAACAGCACTGTAGGTATAACTACACCAAATGGACGACAGCTGTTCAGGAAGGTGGCTCACCACCACCTTCTCAAGGGCAAACAGGGATGGGCAATAAATGTTGGTCCAGCCAGCAATGTCCATATCAGCTCCCACCATCAGGTGAGTTGACGGGAAATGCAGTCTGGCTGACTCTGACAGCCCGCTGTCATTTCGTTCTCAAATTAACATTGATCAGCAGCAGCTGGGAATTCCATCCCCGCTTGGATAGAAGCCCCACCTTGAAGGGCAATTAGATTGTGCTGGAAGAGGTACCGGATAAGTTCTAGAGGGTCCAGGGAGGGTAGCAGATTCCCTGGAGGGTCACTGGGAGGGCAATCTCACTGTCAGGGGTAGACTGGGGTTATGGGGGTGTGGGAGGGCTGGAGCTCTCTGGTCCGTGAGGGGAGAGTGCCCCCAGTCTGAAGCAGTTCTCTGAGTCGCCTCCCAAAGTGAAAGGTGGGAATGTTTTGTGTTTCCCACCATTAGGCATCAGGTGCCCACCAGTCTAAAACTTGAAGCTGGGCAGGAAAAGGCCCTTAGAGGCTTCCTGTCCTGTTCGTCCCAGTATAGAACCATTTCAGGGTTTGGGCAGGCATGATCCCGGAGTAGAGAGTATAAAATTTTGGTCTACATCTCTGAAATGGCTCTCGGGTAATAGGTAATTATATATTTCATACATGACTGAGGATTTGTAGGAACATAGGATTTAGGAGCAGGCAAAGGCTATGCGGCTCTCCCAGTCTGCTCCATCATTTAGTAAGATCTGCTTGTGGTTTCTATTACACTTTCCTGTCTGCCTCGAGTCCCTTGTCAATCAATATTCTGTCTAACTCAACCTTGACTCTATTCAATGATCCAGACTCAACTGCTGTCTGGGGAAGAGAATTCCACAAACTAACTACACTCTGAAAGAGGAAAAAACCTCTTTATTTCCATTTTAGAAGGGAGACCTCTTATTCTTAAACATATTCCCCAGTTCAGCTGACAATTAAAAACATTCACCCTCTCAAGCCTCTTCTGGATTTTATATGTTTCAATAAGATCACATCACCGTTCTTCTAAATTCCAATGGGTACAGGCCCAACCCATTTAAGTTTTCTTCATAGGATAAGCTCTTCATCCTAGGATTAAGTTTGATACATGGCTTCAGGGAGAGCAAGGCAATGAAATTTGTATAAGATTGATCCAGGACTATGAAGAAAGTGTGGCAGTGGGAATAGCAGGAGATTGACTAAGAGCTGTAGGGCAAAATCTTATCAAAAAAATGACAGTGTTGTTTCCTTCTCTCCAGATCCAACCGTGCTCTGCCAAAAAACACCCAGGTGCGTGTTTCACGCAGTTTTGCAGGGAGTGGGGCCTCAACATGTCTATAGGGCGCCCGGAACAGAACAGCAATAAACCTACCACACCGCCCACCCTGGAGGTCTCAAGGAGTCCCCTCCTCCCCCGCATTGGAGCCAGCATTCAACTTTGACCCCACCCCACATCATCAGCCCTTTCCTCCTTCCTCCTCAGAGTGGGAGCCAGCAACACCCCCCCCGCAGCCACTTCCCAGAAATGACCATTGCCGACATCCCCTACTCCCCTGCCCATCTGCTCTGACCCACCACCACATATAAATGAATCCCCAAACCCCCATGAGGCTTGCAGTGGATCTGCCCCTTGGCACAGGTGGCATTGCCAGGGTAGAATGGGAATGGTGCCACACTGAGTGCCACTCTGTGCCTAGGGGCTTTGCCAGGAGGCATTGCAAGGTCACTGCCTGGTCATGTCCCTCTTCCCCAGGGACTATACTCATCTTTATGCCCCTGGAGGTTCCCCATGACAAGATCATGTCTGGCTGAACCTTTTGTAAACCTCCTCAACGTGACATCATGTCATTGTGGTTTGAAAATATGCAGGGGGGTGGTGTTAATAGAAATGTACAAAATAGCTGCAAGAGTAGGCCATTGAGTGTCCGGTGAGCCTGTAGCACCATTCAATATGATCATGGTTGATCATAAACATTCAATATCCCACTCCTGCTTTCTCTCCATACCCTTTGATCCCTACAGCCACAAGGGCCCAACTCCGTCTTGAATATATCTAACGAACTGGCCCCAACAGCTTTCAGTGGTAGAGAATTCCACAGGTTCACATCTCTCTGAGTGAAGACGTTCTTCCTGATCTCAGTCCTGGATGGCTTACCCCTTATTCTTAGACTGTGACCCCTAGTTCTGGACTTCCCCAGGAACATTCTTTCCACATTTAGCTTGTCCAATTCCATGAGGATTTTATGTTTCTATGAGATCCCCTCTTCATATATCAGCCCTGCCATTCCAGAAATCAGTCTGGTGAACCTTCACTGGACTCCCTCAATAGCAAGAATGTCCTTCCTCAGCCTAGGAGACCAAACTGCTCACAACACTCAAGGCGTGGTCTCACACTCAACATACGTGAGGGGGCATGTTAATAATATTAAAATGTATTGAAATATATTTTCAGACGTGAACTTGGTGACCTTGCCAGAGGGAGGTGGGGAAGATCAGAAATCACAATCTCACCTTTGAGATCTGCAACTTTTGGATCGATCGAGCCCCCACTGGCATTCCCACAGGTAGCGGGAGTGAGCTCAAGATCATCCACATAGGAGAATGCAGTATGGTAGAATATTTAGCGATCGATATAGGGCGATGAGAAAGTTGGGGGTGATTGGATGTAGGCTGCATCATTTGCTAAATTCCAAAGGAGATTTTCCCACTCCACTCTGGATCTAACCTGTCCTGTGAATGTTTAGTGGGACAGTGTAAAGACAGCATCATCTGCTTAGCAAGATGGATTGAACCCATGCTGTCTAAAACCTGTCCACCATCTATAGGCACAAGTCAGGAGTATGATAGAATGGAGGAGTAGTTTTAATCGTCAAGAAGCTCAGTACCACCCAGAACAAAGCAGACCACTTGATTGACATCTCATCCACCACCTTCAGCATTCACTCCCTCCACCACTGATGCACAGTGGCAGCAGAGTGTACCATCTACAAGACACATTGCAGCAACTCCTTAGACAGCACCTTCGAAACCTATGACCTCTGCCACTTAGGCAACAGATGCATTAACCAGCACCACCTGCAGGCTCACCCCCAAGCCACACGCACCATCCTGTTCTGGAAATATATCATCATTACTTCATTGTTGCTGGAACTTTCTTCCTAACGTACTCTTGTACGTACCTACGTCAGACAAATGGCAGCAATTCAGGAAGACAGCTCCCCACCACTTTCTCAAGCGCAATAAGGGAAGGGCAGAAAATGCTGATCTTGACAGAGATGTCACATCCCTTTAAAGGGTTAAAAAAAACTATCCTGGGATAGGCCATGGGATGGCCATAATGTAGAGATGCCAGCCTTGGACTGGGGTAAGCACAGTAAGAAATTTCACAACACCAGGTTAAAATCCAACATGTTTATTTGGCAGCACTAGCTTTCGGAGCCTCAAGCTCCTTCATCAGGAGAGTGAGGACTTGTCATAAGTTACAATGTTGATAGGACAGATTAGAGGGAGCTTACTTTAACAGTTCTTTTTTAGAACGTAAGAACATAAGAAATAGGAGCAGGAGTAGGCCATCTAGCCCTTCGAGCCTGCCCCACCATTCAATAAGATCATGGCTGATCTGAAGTGGATCAGTTCCACTTTCCCGCTTTCTCCCCATAACCCTTAATTCCCCTGTCTATCAAAAACCTATCTACCCGTGACTTAAATATAGTTAGCGAGGTAGCCTCCACCACTTCAACGGGCAGAGAATTCCAGCGATTCACCACCCTTTGAGTGAAGAAGTTCCCCCTCAACTCTGATCTAAACTGCACCCCCCCCTTATCTTGAGGCTGTGCCCAGTAGTCCTGCTATCCTTTCTAAGCACGAAGAATCTCTCTACCTCTACCCTATCCATCCCCCTCATTATCTTATACGTCTCTATAAGATCCCCCCTCATCCTTCTAAACTCCAACGAGTACAGACCCAGTCTGTTTAGTCTCTCTTCATAGTCCAACCCCCTCATCTCTGGTATCAGCGTAATGAATCTTCTCTGCACTCCCTCCAAGGCCAATATATCTTCCGCAAGTGCGGTGACCAAAACTGCACACAGTACTCCAGCTGCGGCCTCACCAGTACCCTGTACAGTTGCAGCAAGACCTCCCTACTTTTATATTCTATCCCCCTCGCTATAAAGGCCAGCATGCCATTCGCCTTCTTGCACCTGCTACACCTGCAGACTGGGTTTTTGCAACTCGTGCACAAGGACCCCCAGGTCCCTCTGCACCGTAGCATGCTGCAGCTTTTTGCCTTTTAAATAATAATCCCTCCTACTATTATTTCTGCCAAAGTGGATAACTTCACACTTGCTAACATTATACTCAATCTGCCAGGTCCTCGCCCTCTCACTCAGCCTATCCAGATCTCTCTGCAGACTTTCCACACCCTCCATGCAGTTTGCTTTTCCACTTAGGAATACTACATAGAACTTCCTCTCTATTCTCTCCTCATTCTATCAATTGCAAACTTCTCTAACCAGCAACACTCACCACGTGTGAGAAAATGATTAGTAGCGCACTGTGTAATGATCAACAATTGAATGGCAGCTGGCAATGTTTGCAGTACCTGCATGACATCTGGTGGTAGAACTGAATAGTGCAGGCAACTGAAGCTTTGCATCACATTTAATCAGGGATCAGACAGAAAACTCATAGATCTTTCATATGTTTTCCCATTCAGCCATTCTGTTTTGAACTGAGATTCTCATGTGGAGGGCTGTGCTGTACAGGCAGGAGAGAATAAGTAATTTCCATTGTGCAAGACACCACCATAGTTGAGGAAAGTAGGAAAGAAGTTGGTGCAAATTGGTGACCAGCCGGAAAGATGTAGAAGAGAAAGAGAGCTAGATTTGGGTTCTAGGAAATAAGGTGGGTCAAGTGGGGGACATATATCATATGCACCTTTATTCTGCTTTATTTTACTCTATTCCCTTCTTTACCCAGGAAGCTCTAGCTTTGGTTGTCTTATGCTTCCACCCCTCCTCATTGGACCATTTTAGCACCAATGGGCAAAGTATGGAAGAATTTAGGATAACCTTAGAAAAGGACAAGGGGCAATCTAAAGCAATCTAAAGCAATCTAAAGTAAGATTAATTGATTGGGGGAGAGCAATTTCTATGGGGTAATAACAGATCTGGCCCAAGTAAATTGGAATCAAAGAATGGCTTACAAATCTATAACGGATTCATGTGGGGCCTTAAAGAGAAGTTAGCTCGGGTATAGTTGACAAAATCCCAATGAGGAGGGGTGGAAGGGCAAGACAACCAAAGCTAGAACTTCCTGGGTAATGAAGGAAATAGAGTAAGATAAAGCAGAATAAAGGTGCATTTGATAAATGTCAGATTGATAATATAAGTAAGGACCAGGCTAAATATAGAAAGTTCAGAGGGATAGCAAAAAAATAGAAGCAAAGAGAGAGGAGGAGAAGAGATTGGGAACCAAAGGTTTTATATAGGCATTATAGGATAATAAAAGGGTGACAAAAGGAGTGGGGCCGATTAGACTTCTAAAAGGGGATTTATACACAGAGGCAGAAGGCATAGCTAAGGTACTAAATCAATACTTTGCATCAGTCTTCACCAAGGAAGCAGACACTTCCAAAGTGGCTGAGACACTGGATGGACGTAAAATTGATAAAAAAGAAGTTCTAGAAAGCTGCCTGTAACTTAAAGTATGTTGACTGCACCCAATTATACCTCACCACTGCCTCTCATGATTCCTCTATTTTGATTAGATTGTCAGACTGCTTATCAGACAGCCAGTACTCGATGAGCTGGAATTAACTACTGGAAAGACTCGAGCCTTTCTTTACAGTCCTCAATTTCAAGTCTGTTTCCTAGCCACCAATTCCATCCCTCTTCCTGGCAACAGTCTGAGATTAAACAGATCTGTTCACAACCATGTTGCTACATTACAATAAAATAAAAGCAAAACACTGCGGATGCTGGAATCTGAAACAAAAACAGAAAATGCTGGAAAATCTCAGCAGGTCTGACAATATCTGTGGAGAGACAATAGAGCCAACGTTTCGAGTTTGGATGTTACATTGCCTGACTTCACCCTTGTTCACCTCATCTGGAAATAGGGTGGCATAATGGCACAGTGGTTAGCACTGCTGCCTCACAGCATCAGGGACCCAGGTTCAGTTCCTAGTTTGGGTCACTGTCTGTGTGGAATTTGTGCATTCTCCCCATGCCTGCATGTGTTTCCTCTGGATGCTCCAGTTTCCTCCCACAGTCCAAAGGTGTGGGGGTTAGGTGGATTAGCCATGCTAAATTGGCCCTTAGTGTCAGTGGGACTAGCTAGGATAAATGCATGGGGTCATGGGGATAGGGGCTGGGTGAAATTATGGTCGATGCAGGCTCAGTGAGCCGAATGGCCTCCTCCTGCAATATAGGATTCTATGATTCTATGAAACCCTCATTCGGGCATTCATTATCTCTAGACTTGACTTATCTAACGTACTCCTGGCTGACTGCCCACATTCCATCTTCTGTAAACTTGAGGCCACCCAAAATTCTGCAGGATTAAGTACTGCTCCCCTATCACCCCCTTGACTCATTACGACCTACTTTGGCTCCCAGTCAAACAACATCTTGATTTTAAAACTCTCACTCTTGTTCTCAAAACCTTCCAAGGCCTCACCCCTCCCGATCTCCAACCATCTCCAGCCCCACAACCCTTTGTGAATCTGTGCTTCCTGAATCCTAGCCTTTTAATCATGTCTGATTTTAATGTTCCATCATTAATTTTCAAAAAAGGTTGTAAAGAAAAACCCAGCAACAATTGGACAGTTGGTTTAATCTCAGTGGTGGGAAAGCTTTTAGAACTAAATTAACAATCACTTGGATAAATTTGGATTAATTAAGGAAAGCCAGCATAGATTATTATAGTCAAATTATATTGAACTAACTTAATACGTTTTTTGATGGGGTAATAGAGAGGTTGATGTGGTGAAAATGGACTTCCAAAAGGTGTTTATGCCAGCAAAACACATGTTCAGGTGCAACGGACGAAGACAATGCATGAAAAGATGAAGAACGCCATTTTGAGCCCTTTGCTGCAAACTGCAGCCAAATTTGCTTGTCAGGAAAGTTAAAGCTCATGAAACAAAAGGAGCATGAAGTTTTATGGAAATGAAGTTGACGGAGTGACAGGAAACAGTGGTGGTGAACATCGTCTCTCAAATCAGAGGGAACTATCTAATGGGGTTCCTCAGGAGTTGGTATTGGAACAACTCATTTTTTGAATCCATATTAATGATCTAGACCTGGGGGTGCAGGACCCAATATCAACATTTGCAGAGTAAGCAAAACATGGAAGTATTGTGAACTGTGGAGAGCATAATGAAAAACCTCGAGTAGATTTAGATAGGCTGGTGGAATGGATGAATTTGTGGCAATCAAATTTAAGATGTGGATATGCCGGCGTTGGACTGGGGTAAACACAGTAAAAAGTCTGACAACACCAGGTTTCAGTCCAACCGATTTATTTGATAGTAAATTCACTAGCTTTGGGGTTAGCCCCTTCGTCAGGTGAATGGAGAGTTCTGGCCTCAGACAGAGCATATAAAGCACAGACAGTTTAGAGATTACTGATTAGGATGCGAATCTTTACACCTAACCTGCTGTTCAAGTCTTAAAGTGGCTAACAATGTGTGTGGAAGGAGCACTGATCACAGGTTAAAGAGATGTGTATTGTCTCCAGACAGTACAGTGAGTGAGGTTTTGCAAACCCAGGCAAGTCACGGGGGTTACAGGTAGTGCGACATGAACCCAAGATCCTTGTTGAGACTGTCCTCATGTGTGCGGAACTTGGCTATCAATCTCTGCTCAGCAACTCTGCGCTGTCGTGTGTCATGAAGGCCGCCTTGGAGAATGCTTACCTGAAGGTCAGAGGCTGAATGCCCGTGACCACTGAAGTGTTCGCCAACAGGAAGGGAACAACCTTGCCTGGTGATTGTCGAGCTAGTGAATTTACTATCAAATAAATTGGTTGGACTGAAATGTGGTGTTGTCAGACTTTTTACTGAATCAAATTTAATGCAGAGAAATGTGAAGTGATACATTTTGGTAGGAAGAACGAGGAGAGGCAGTATAAACAAATTGCTCTTCTACAGTGGTAGCAGTGTGTATCATTTACAGTAAGAACTGCAGGAACTCACCTAGGTTCCTTAGGCAGCACTTTCCAAACCCAGGACCACTACTATCCCGAAGGATATGAGCAGAAGACACATGGGAACACCATCACCTGCAAGTGCCCCTCCAAGCCACTTGCTATCCTGACGCGGAAATATATCACCATTTCTTCACTGTCACTGGGTCAAAATCCTGGAACTCTCTCCCTAACAGCACTGTGCATGTACTTATACCACGGGTACTGCAGCGGTTCAAGAAGGCAGCTCAACACCACCTTCTCAAGAGCAACTAGGGATGGACAGTAAATGCCAATAAGTGAATTTAAAATAAAGATACAGTTCTAAAGAGGGTGTAGGAATAGAAAGACCGGAGGTACATTGTTGAAGATGAAAGGACAGATTGTGAAAGAGGTTATTAAGGTATAAGGGAACCTGGGCTTTATAAATAGAGGCATAGGGTACAAAGGCAAGGAAGTTATGGTGAACCTTTATAAAACACTAGTTCAGCCTCAACTGGAGAAGTGGGTCCAATTCTGGGTAGCACACTTTAGGAAGGCTGTGAAGATTTCAGAGACTGTGGAAAACATTTACGAGAATATTTCCAGGGATGAGGAACAAATGGTTTGACTAGAGAATCAAGGGTTGTTCTCCTTAGAGGAAAGAAGGTTGAGAGGAGATTTAATTGAGGTGTTCAAAATCACGAGTGTCTGGACTGGGGAGACAGGGAAAAGCTATTCCCAGTGGCAGAAGGGTTAAGAACCAAAGGACAGCAATATAATGTCATAAGAACCAAGGCAACATGAGGAAAAACATATTTACACTGTGTATTATCAGGATCTGAAAAGCATTGCCTCAATAAGGTGGAGGCTTTCAAAGGCAAATTGGATAATTATCTGGGGAAGGAAATTGTTGAGGTGAGCTGGGGGAATGGGTGTAGCTTTTGCAGAAAGCTGACATGGACACAGTGGGCTACATGGCCTTCTTCTCTGTTACAATTGTATAATTTTAATTGATGCCTTGCTTTGTTTTAAAAAGATTCCAGAGTGTGGCAGGAGCAGATCCAGAGTTCTGACCAGAGTTGAGTGAAAAAGCCAGGATGAAGGGGGCAGGGCAGTGTGGAAACAATAAACAGGAAATGTTCCAATCACAGAGGGTTCAGTTGAAGAGAGAGAAAAGAGTGAGAACGAGATTCTGTGTGAGAGGAACTCATTGATAGAGAACAACCCGTTTCTATTTCCTGCCCAATCTCTGCTGAGGTCAGTACTTATTGGTTGTATTTGTACACAGGATTCAGTCTGCTTGCATTTGGCAAAGTGGGACCCAAACTCATTCACTCATGACCCTTCTCGTTGGGAGGACTCCCATCAGGATCGTAAAATGACATTCAGACAGTGGACTGAATTTTCTCATAGTGCTCATTTTATGGGCAAAAATCAAGTGTAATGAGCAGCAGTTTTGGGGACCAAAGTCCCTATTCCCGGAGTATGTCTGAGATCTCGATGCGTATTGAATTTGACCATTTTTCATTAGTTACTGCCCCATGACCTGATTTAGGCTCCTCTCCAGAGTGATAGGTAGTGATTATAAGAGTTGGGATCAGGCTGTCTTCTTTAGGATTCAGCTGGGTTGCTGCAGCCCTAATTTTTGAAAACATTTACTGAAGAGCCATGGTGCTCCCGTGTCCAGAGTATTGAATTGCTTCTTCCATCACTGCCCTGCAACTTGCCAGTGGCCCAGATTACGATAATATGTCCAATTTTGTGTCAGCCTCTCGCATCTTAGTTGGGGCTAACAACATGCATCACATCAGGCCTAAATACAAGCCTGAAGGAATCTTGTATCACTCCACACTGTGATTATGTAAGAGTGTCATGAACTTCCTTTCCTGCACTGTGGTTACAAGAAAGCGTCACTAATACTCTCTCACTCTGCATTGTAATTACATTCTTATGTCACTGGCTATTTAATTTCCAATGCCCTTGAGTTAAATTTTAGACATCTGCCCCACGCTGCAGTATTCCCCAGTATTCAAACTCCCATTAAACATTTGCTGGATCATTACCGTGAAATTTCCTCCATGATCCACGAACAGCGGTTTGAAGAATGGGGCTGGATTGGGAGTTATCACCCACAGTTTCTTCCGCAGTCTGTAACAGGAGATTAATCAGTATTTATATTTCAGTGTAACACACCCAAAAATGTACTAAATTAAAAATTGCATTGAACATATTGCCCACATCAAGTCACCATACATATGTGTACTTGCAGAAAGGGTCTAAGAGAAATATAGAAGGATGCATTGTTTTAACATCACATGCATTTCTGATTCTGAGAGCTTCTTAGTGAATACTTCACTGTTTCTTCCCTAGATGCTTCACAATTTTGTGCACAGGAAAGCTTCTCTCTCTGGTTACCCATTCATAGCTCTTCAGAATGGGCAATGACCCTAAGACAGAGCTGATCTTAAATCCAGATGACCCTTTGACAAGGCTTTGATTACTAAGGCTTACAGATGCTATCAGACCTGCAGAGATTTTCCAGCATTTTCTCTTTTGGTTTCAGATTCCAGATTCCAGCATCCGCAATAATTTGCTTTTACCCTAAGACAGAAGGTTGTCTGGGATTGGGTGAGTGAGTGGAAGATCTGATAGTCCCTGAAATGTTCTGTTTTCACTGCTGTCCAAATAAAACCGAGTTAATGGGGTCCTGTGATTGGCTTTTATCAGTCTTTCCTCCACTGAGGTTGTGGGATACGGAGAGTGAGGAGGGGCACCTGGCAACAGGTGATGGGGATACAGTTGCTGGTGCAAAATGGCAGTTAGAGCTGTTTGCACTGCCTCAAAACGTTCTGTACTGTCATGCCTGCCGCTATGAGAACCCATCTTCCAGCACAGACTGATAGCCTTCACTTACAGGACATAGATAATTCATCTCTAGGACATAGAGCCCTTAGCTCCAGGTCATAGATCCTTTAGCTCCAAGACAGATCCCTCCTCACATATAGGCAGTCATTGTCTCCTGTTTCTGCAGATCTCAATCCACAGAGGATGCAGGAGGCTGGAGTATCACAGGACAGAAAAAGAATTGATCCACAGTTCAGTGATGTCTCCCTCCCTGTTTCCAACAGGCGGCAAGAACAGACCCACCTGCCTGACCTTGGAAGCCTGGATGGGAATGGCAGCAGAGGTTAGCAGCCTTGAGGTCCAGCAACATGCCTACTACCATAGTTGAAAGTGGATCAATGACCTCCTCCGCACTGCCAGAGTGATTCTGAGTGAATGCTGAGCACAGTGTGGCTGTCCAATGGGCAAAATGTTTTCTATGTCTTGCATGTTTCTAAAATGCTGTGGGCCTCAACGTGAGGAGGGATCAGCTGGGTGAGTGAATGAACAGTGTATCGCAGCAGCAGCTGCCCCAGGAGAGATTGCTGCATATGGGAGACAGGGATTTGCCCTCGAAGTTAGCATCCTCCAAGTCCCATGAGAATAGACGTGGGAAAAAGACAACTTAGAGGCCTTATCAGGTTCCAAAAGGATGACAGCCAAATAGATCATGTCATGTAGACTTTTTTGTTCAGTGACTGATGGCTTCTGACTGACAATGTGAACTCTTGCACTGTCATCTGCCCATTTACAGAGGTGTACAGGGCATAGGGCTTGAAGAGGCTGGGCAATAGACCTTGATGAGTACAAAATGTTTTGAGATTTGAGGGTGAGGCAGCCTGGTGGTCTTCCTAGTCTGGTGGTGGAAGCACTCACTGGGTCATATAGCAGAGTTGATGCAGAGCAGTCCAGACAGCAGAATTATTACTTGAGTAGACCGGTTGTCTGTTCAATTGTGGCCTGGGTCGACCCATGACAGACATTGTAAAAGTTCCTTGGCTGTCATGCGAGGGTTCCTCACTGGTGTCAAGCCAACTTTTGAGATGGTGCCCCTTATCAATGAGGAACGGTGCACAGAGCTAGAATAACTCCTGGGATCGCTGATGCACATAGGCATTATGAGTGCTCTCCAGGAAGCAGGCACACACTTGCAGGATGCATTAATGCTAATCACAAACTAGTTGGATGTTTATTGAGTAGATGCCTATTTATGATGACTGCAGGCTGATTTAAGGGAGCTTTGGCAGATGCAATTGATTACACCTTGCAATGGCCCAAAGCCAACAGACCTTTCTGCTGGTTATTAGGGTCAATGTGGCAACACATCAACACTCTAAGTTCTTTCAAATGGTGCACTGATCACTTCCCTAATGCAGCTGTGTGCAGCTGCCTGGGATATCTTGCACATGTTCCCAGTGGATCCCTGGAAGGTGCCAAAGATGATTTTTATCATTGCTGACTTTAGATGCCAACCAAACCCATTGGTCACAGCATCATGCAGTAATCAGTGATGGACTCCTGAAGGAGACAGGATCCAGTAAAATTTGGCAGAAGTCAATGAGTCTTTGAAATAGCTGTTGAGACAGGGCAAACACTGTTGCTGGAATATAGACCAGCCTAAAATGCTTCTGAAAAAAATCAAAAACCTAATTTCCTGTGAAAGTTCAGCAAATTATGACCCAGAATTACTAACCATAATAGCAGTAGATACATCATCTGCAGGTCTCTGTGCAGTATTATTTTAAGTACAGAGAGATGGTAAACGTAGAACAGCTTACTTCATTTCAAGGTCATTCAGCAGATGCCTTTACGCAGGCCTGTCATCCCTGTGCACCACACATTTTATTTGGAAGTCAATGTTTAATTCCAGTCAGAGGTATGCACACATGACATAATGAGGTGAATTTTCCTGTTTCGCCTGCTATGGGAATCGGAGTGGGCGAGGCTCAGGCCAAGGAAAGGTTCTTCGACTTCGGGTGGGATTTTCTGGTTTTGGAGCGAAAAATCCCACCTAACGATTTTTCAGCAAACTCAGTTGCTTTCTTACTGTTTCCATGTGATATGACCACCTTACTGCCTCCCCGCTACTTGCATAAGTTGGGCCCTCAAAGTGTCTGTGCGTTCTTCCAACATTCTCTGCGTCAAGATATGACTCATATCCTGTATCTTCATTCTTATAATTATTTGACTCCTTTGTCACAGACTCCCTTAACAGTGGAATCATGCCCCTATTCTGCTTCTGAAAACCCACTGCTGAACATCTTGCGGCAGATTCTTGTGATTGAAGCATGACAATATTTGACAGTAGGTTGGAGTGGTGGTTTAAGGCAAGGGTGATAAAGGGATATGGAAACAGGGTTGGACTGAATATTGTATTTCCCTATTACCCTGCGTAATTGTAACAAACTGTGATTCGAGGACAGCAGCAAAGTCAAAATGAGTTTTTGTGGAATACAAGAGGACTGAACTGATGTGACTTTTAAGAAGACTAATGGCTGCCTTGAGGTTGATGCCACAGCTGCATGATTCTAGCGTCTGTCTGCCCTGCTTGCATTTTTATATTTTTAGTTAAGCTGACAAGCAACTTCCGGAGGAAATGTGATTCAGTAAAAATGAAAGAAGGCAGTGAGGGACGACAGCCAAACCAAGTTAGCAGTATGTCTCTTTAACAGAGGTGGCTAAGCAGTCTTGAAATGTTTTTTCACAGCCTCCTCTTAACCTTACAATCTGACTTTAGAACATTAGCCATCCCTAAATATCGATTTGATTATGCAATGGTTGATGTGGAACTGAGTCATGCACATCAGCACACACAAGATTCGGTCCCCAATCTATGTGGGCCGAGTTCCTCTCAACTGCAATGGAAGTAGGGGTTCTATTCATGGCTTTCAGATCCCTTGGGATCAGCAAGGAAAATGAGCTCTGCTTTCTGGTCCTAATTATTCCAATTAACCCTGTTGAAAATGTACAGGGTGGTTCTCCCAGCCTGCTGCATTGCTCTAGCAGTGCAATAGACCAGGAGAAATCAGTGAGGCCATTTAGTGGGCTCCCCATTGGGGGTGCCATGGCCTCTGCATGTCTCTGGTTCCAAGATTTTTGGAGTAATCAGCTCTGCGTCACAAGTTGGCATGCAGCTGATTTGAACATTTAAATCGCAATTTCAATGTCATTCGCGGGCGTGGGACTGAAGTCTCTGGGCCGCTAGCTTCTCCCACCACCGCCCCCCACCCCCCCCCCCCCAATCCCCCAAGCCAGGAGTGATTCGCTCCAGCAGAGTTCATAAATGGAGAACGGGCAGTCCACCCCACTGGTGGGAATATATGACAATGAAGACCACCCCCTGCCCCCCCACGAGGTTGGGTAAGGGGGGTGCCCTCCGGATTGTGCCAGGCTGACAGTGCCAGCCTGGCCCCTGGCACTGCCCAAGGAGCAAACTGTCAATGTCCAAGGGGCATCTTGGCATTGCTCGTCGAGCACTGGAGAGTGTCGAGGGGCAGGGCGAAAGGGGGAAGGGCCTGTTGGGAGGTGATCATTGGGGGTAGGGGGTCCCACTGCCACTTTGCCATAGGATTGCAGGCAGAGGGTTGGGAGGGGTGCTGGGGCGGCCTGGTGGGAGGGTGGGGGAGGTGGAAATCAGAGCAGCCGGGTACTGGGGTGGTCAGGACTGCGGAAGTGGGAATGGGTGGTCAGGGAGATTGGGGCTAGTGCAGGGACAGGAGGGGTGATATCAGGGCTTGCCTAGAGAGGTCCAGAAGACCAGTGATCAAGGGGTGGGGAGGTTTGGAGGGGTAGCGATGTGGGGTCGTGGGGCTGGCCAACGATTGGGCTGGCCTGTGATCGGGAAGCCGGCAGTGTAGGGCCACTGCACATATGTTGATCTCGAAGTTGACAAATCAGTGCATGTGCAGCAGCCCGCTCAGTGCTATGCTGCCTCTCCAGTAGGAATCGGCTGCACCCGCTGATTTTCTGAGTGAATTATGTCCTAGCACTCTGTGATACACGGAGTGTCGGAGGTTCATTCTATCTTGCTAAAAAAAAATTGTTGGGAGTTACTCCAGTTTTCACACAAATTCACCATTTAGAATTTCTTTGGGAGAATCGCTCCTGCCCACCAACCCCCCACCCCCCACCCCCACCTCCCCCCAACCACTCCGTGAGTTTCTTTGAAGTTAATATTGGTATGGCCTGTGAAGTCTCCATGGTGAACTATCCTGCCAACAGTGACTGTTGGGTTCACATGTGAGGAATGGAAGGGATTTGAGCTGTTGGCATCTTGCAGAATGGGAAGGGACTTCATCCACTGGAATTCTGGATGATAGGAGTGAATTTGTAGGAATTAGGTTCATTGGACTTAAATAGAATGGATGCAAATTGGTGAGGCTTTGATGCATTGAGATTTTGGGAATGAATTAGAAGAGGTTGTTTTATTGATATTCTATACAATGGTATCATGGCTGCTTTTTGATTCTTTATTTGATAATAGTTTGGGTGAATCCCTGTGAAGTTGCAACACCAGATTTCAGTCCTTGTCTGACCACAACTTTCCTGGAGTCACTAGATAGTGATCAGGATCAGGAATCTGTTAAATATTATGGAGTGCTAAAGATAATAGTTAAACTTTGTATCATGAAGCAACAGACTTTCCAATGTCAACAGAATGGGTGTGAAATGTCATTGGGGAAAAGCATGGCCTTATCTTGTGTTCTGCAGTGCTTGTATAAAGAAACACGTGACAGTAATGACATCAGCCATGAGGAAATTGAAGTGTAACTTTAGGTGCTAGGATAATAAACATGGTAGAGGTAGAGGTATGGAAAGATAACAGATGATAAAGCTTGTTCTTCAAAGGATTTAACAACAGTTGCATCAGAAAGTGTAGTTTCAGGGAAATAAGTTTTCAATAAAGAATTACAACGGTTTACATGAATTGACTGTCTTCAAAGGATCTGGGATTAGATACATCATGAGGTTTTATCTATGCTGTGTACCTTTAACATGGATATAATGTGCTGTAAAAAGGAGCATGGTTTTCAATAATTCCTCAGGGGCCTCAAAAGAGAGAACTTGAGTTGACCATTCAAACCGATCATTAATCAAGTTTGATCCATATACAACACTACAAAGCAAGAAGGAAGGAGTAAAAACAGAAAATGTTGGATAAACTCAGCATCTGTGAAGAGAAACAGAGTTAATGTTTTAAGTCTAAACGACCCTTCTATAGGTCTGAAGAAAGATAGAAATGTAAAGGATTATATCGTTGGAAGGGGGGTGAAGGAGATGGGGCAGAATGGAAGATCAGGGAAGGGAGAAAATTGACTGCTAACGGACTTTTGTTCTCACTTTTCAACCCAGGAATCCTGAGCCATGAGATCTGTTAATTTGGGCAGGAATCCCACATAATGACCCTCAGACATTCCGTTGGAACAGCTGAGTCTGTAACTGAGGAATGATGTTTTGTATTTAACACCCAATAATAGTAAGCACCCTTTAATTGAAAAAATCATTGCAAGGCCTTTCACCAGAGCATAATCAGGCAAATCTGGATACTGCACTAATGAAGGAGAGATTCAGTCCAAGGTCTAAAAACCTTGTCAAATAAACCAAAGAATTTAGTCTTAAGGGATACTTAAGGGAGAAAGAGGTAAAGAGGTTTAGGGACGGAATTCCAGAGTTTAGGGCCTAGACACAGCTGTCAAGTGGTGGCATACATGAAATGGGGGATGCACAAAAGATTGGAATTGAAGGAATGAGGAAGTTGGAAAGTTGTAGGCCTAAAGGAGATTATAGAGATAGGGAGGGAACAAGCTACGGAGGAACTTAAACTGAATGGCTCACTATATAGTAAATTAGCTAAGGCAGCAACACAATCCTGTCACATTCCCATGTTGATGATTTCAGCATCACCATCATTTTACTTCAGTTTGATTGTGTTGACTGAAAGGACCAATTGAGATAATTGACTTTGTGTGGTGCAATATAACACCTTAAACATTAATTAATGCATTCCTTCTTTATGAAAACTTCACATCAGTTTCATTAGGACAAGATGAGTCACTATTGACAAAGTCACTAGGGCCAAAAAAAGACTTGATTATTACATTAACAGTGATGGTAATTTAAAATTTTAATCATGCATTCAGTTTTAGAAGAGTTTTCTCTCCAGAAGGCTTATCGCGAAGTTCACATTCCAGGAATGGATGATTTCAACAAGCCTCTCTGAATTAATCTATATACTAAAGTGTATAAACTACATCTTTTCCCCACCATATCTTACCAGCTAATGGAATCTCTACAACATTGTAGTGAAATCCGATATTTTTCATTCAAGCCTTCTCAACAACGGGCGGAATTCTCCAAAAAAAATTCTTAAGTGTTGAATTTGGGTGAAAACTGGAGTTATTCATGCTGTTTTTTTCAGTGGGAGTTCAGAAAAGAATCTCCCACACTCAGTGCACTGCAGCGGCCACCAGTGTGAATATTATTAAATTTCAGGGGTGGGGCCTGTGTTCCCGTTGGAGAGGCTGAAATCAGCATGTTGAGTGGGCTACTGCGCATGTGCTGATCTGTCAGTGCCGAGATCGGTGCATGTGCAGTGGCTCCGCACCACTGGCCTACCGATTGATCGTTGGCTAGCCTCATGACCCCTGCAAAGTCAGATCTCTGTCCCCCTACCCCCAGATCCCTGGCACCCCCGACCATTCCTGGACCCAGCCCTGACTCCCCCACCTCCTGGCCCGCTGTGATCTCCAGTCCCCCGCTACCGATTTCCCCCACGACCTCTGTAGTGCTGACCACCCACCCCCCACAGCAGGCTGACCATTGCCCTGGCTGACCACCCCCTGCACCCCCCCAAGCTCACCCTGATCACTGGCCTCCCTGCTTCCCCCACCAATGCTGCCTTTAGAGTGGCAGTGGGGCCCCTCCCATCAGGTCCTGCCCCCTAGACCCCATTCTCTTATGCATCGCCCCCTTGGTACTGTCCCATGCCTAATTGGCAGTGTTAAGGTGCCCCCTGGGCATTGGCACTTTGCACCTTGCGCACTGCCAGGGGCATAGGCTAGCACTGCCAGAGTGCCAATGCCTAGGCGACACCCCCCCACCACCCGACCCTCTTGAGGACCCCTATTGTCCCCCCTCACTCCAGTGGGGACCTCCACTGGTTCTCTGTTAGTGGGGAGCTACTCTAAACCCTGCTCGAGTGAACCACTCGGGTGGGGGGGGGGGAGATCCTTGCATGCTCATTCAAATGATATTTAAATTACTATTTAAATTGTCTTTGAGCCTCCCCACCGATTTCTGGTGCACAGCAGACACTGCCGGAAATTTGCCTCTGGGAGATGCAAGTGAGAATCTCCCAGCCTGCTGCACTAATTTATTAGTGCAGTGGGATGGGTGAATCAAGGCCAATGTGTGTGTGGAGAGCATCCTTTGTGTAATAATCTATCTCACACAATAAGAGAAGAACGGAGAAGAAAAGAGCCTGTGAAGAGAATGGGAGAAGGTTTAGGAGAGAGAAGGGCTGGTCAGATTTAGTTGTTGTGTGCGCGTGCTTGCACGCGCGCGCCAGTAAACAGGACAAGAAGTGAGGAACATGTGGGGTGATCTTACCTTTGAGGGATGTTGAGAGAAATAAACACTACAACTCCAATCAGTACAATGATGAAGCAATAGACGAAAGGAAGCCAGGATATCTGTCCAACGTCTGTCTTGCACACTGCTGTAGAGTGCCAAAAAAAGACTTGATTATTACATTAACAGTGATGGTAATTTAAAATTTTAATTATGCATTCAGTTTTAGAAGAGTTTTCTCTCCTGAAGGCTTATAGCGAAGTTCAAATCTATATTAATGTTATCCAATCAGCTGCTCTGATACTGGTACAAGAGGAAGGTACTCCAGACGCTGGAAAACTAAAATAAAAGCAAAACATTTTGGAAATATTCTGCAACTCTTGCAGCACCTGTGGAAGATCAATGGCCCAGTTTCATCACAACTGGGAGCACTTTGAGATATAACAGTGTTTAGGCAAAGGAGGAAAAGTAGGTTGGGGAGGTAACTAAAGAGCAAACTGAAAGATTTGTGAGATGGAGGAAGGCAGGAGAGATAAAATGACAAAACAGGTTGTTGGATGTTCAGTAGTTGACAACAGAGGTTGTCTTGACATCTTCTGCCATTTTTAGTAGGTAAAGGGCACCTCTGCTCAAGACAGAAAAAGTTGGGTTTTGGATGATATGCATGACTTTGAAGGTCTGCTTGCTGGCACATCTTTGTGGTTCTAGGCCCATGCCTATGATCAAAAGTCAGATTCCTTTAGGCCAGTAGAGTGTCATTCATTGCCAGAGGTCTCAGTTCCTTATCCGAGAGGAATAAAGTACTGGCTCCCACGTCTAAATTGAAATTAGTGAGATGATATTTACTGAGATGTCCATATTTCAAAAAGAGGATCCAGGGTTCTTGAATTCACTCAAGAAGCATAGTTGGTTTCTTACTGGTGTGATATCTCAATCCATTGGATTGTCTCGGGATCCTCTATCATGTGAGTGTCTTAGCTTTGTATACTTTTTTGAAGAGTCCCAGGCAGCTGCAGTTGAAGCACTACATTAAGATTGCTGGATATTGCTCTTTCCTGTGAGGACATTTGCCTCCACAGCACTGAAATGGTCACCTATCCTCTTGTGGTTGGCTTGGGCTTTACCTTCTTTGGCCTAGAATCTTTCTGTCCCTTTGTTGCTTTACTAGCTGGACAGTTGGAGTTGCTCTGTACCAAGGCTTGCTTTGGCCATATAAAATGGATCAGTGCTGTTGACTGATTTCAGGCAGTCTTTGGATGGTCTTTTCTAAAGTCAGATCTTGCTTGGCCTGTGATATGTCTGAAAGGTCATCGCCAGCCACTCTGACAATAATTGTTTGTCATGAATTCTGACTTAAGGTCACCATAGTCATAACCTTAAGCCAGTCTGTATAATTTGTTTATAAGAGTCAGCTGGTTCTCCAGACTATTGGATATGTTTATTGGATTTTGCAGTCTATAAAATTTTATTGCTTCTTCGGCTAATATATACATGAAAGTATTTTAGAGCTTCATTACATTTATTTGAAGATTTGTTTACTCTACCTCACAATTTTATATTTGGTCTGGCCCTTGGATAAGTCCAAATTGTTCTGGTAATGTTGATTTGTTGTCCAGGGTTGCTTTAAAGTTCAGGTGAGTACAGCTTTAAATGCTGCACAAAGAGTAAAGAGTCTTCCTGCGCTTGTCACGTTTTGGCCAATTCCCATGGGTAATAGCAGTCCCGGCTTCTTTGGGGTCTAGCATTTTGCAACAGATTGTTAACAACTGGGGACCTTCACTGCATTTTCAGAGGTTTTACAATTGATTCCTAGCTTTTCTTAATCTACAAAACAAGCTTGGTCACCACATGAATCACCACATGGTGTGGTTCTAATTCTGAACAAGGGCAAGCCTCAGTACTTTCGCAGACTGGCTGCTCTCATTATTTTACAGCACTGTAGCTTTCTATTCAAGTCCTGGCTTAGAACTGAACTTCTTGTTCATCTTTGGTAGGTCCTTCAACTCTGCACTCTGGAAATTCACAACAGATCTTCATGAGACCTTGCGAAGTCCTCAGCTGTACAGTGGAATTTTTTTTTTCTCTGCGTTTCTGCTTCCAATCCTACAACAGATTGTTTTTCAGGCAGTCTCCCTCTGTGTTTTTACTTTGTCAGGTCAAATGCTACTTCTTTGGTTTTCCAGCTTTCAAATTTCTGCTCCAGCTCTTCTGAGGCTCTTTCCATTAGCTGTCACCATGTTGTGTGCTTGTTCAGTAGGTCTCACCAAGAGGTTCTGAGTCTTCTATCGTTGAGCATTAACTATTTATTGGTAATATGTAACTATATACATATAAGCATTGTATACTCCAAGCTATTGTTTTCATTGGAGCATCAAAGGATGAGGGGGAACCTGATAGAGGTTTACAAGATTATGACAGGCTTGAATAGAGGGGATAGGCCAAGTCTTTTTCCCAGGGCCAAAGGGTCAATTACTCAGGGGCACAGGTTGAAAGTTAGAGGGAGAAAGTTTAAAAGCGATATAAGGGGTAAGTTTTTCATACAGAGGGTGGTGAATAACAGGAACACACTGCTGGAGGAGGAGGTGGAAGCAGTTTCTGTAGCAACATTCAAGAGGCATCTAGATAGATACATGAATAGGCAGGGAATAGAGGGATATGAACCACATAGAGGCAAGAAAATATTAAGTTAGAGAGGCATCTGTGTCGGCACAGGTTTGGTGGGCCGAAGAATCTGTCCCTGTGCTATACTGTTCTTTGTTCAATGAGCTAACCCCATGTTTGCTTCCATACTTGGATGGGACATTGTTGTGGAAAGGAAAGGGCACATTGGAGATGACTGAGAAGTGAACCAGGGTGTCACAGAGGAAACAATGCCCTCAGAATACTAAATGGGGAGGGGAGGGGGAGATGTGTTGCGGTATCATCATACTAGAGATGAAATGGACATGATTGTGGGCCCTATCAACCTGGGTGAACAAAGAATTCCCAGTTATAGAAAAAGGAAAACATATTAAAAGCTGCTGGTTTAAGAGGCTGCATCATCAGAACAGATGCCATAGAGATGGAGAATCGATGAGAATGGAGTCCTTACAAGAAGCAAGATGTGAAGAAGAGTGGTTAACAGAGAAATCAAGGAAGGGAAGGTCAGAGATGAGCCAGATTCTGATGAGGGAAGGATGGAAATTGAAATCACATTTGATTAAATTTGTCAATCCATGATGAGAGCAGGAAAAAGTGTTAATACAATCATTAAGATACTGGAAGAAGAGATGGGGTCATAATCCAATGGGAGTTAGGAGGAGGAGTCTGCCTGAAAAGTTAGCAGAGGCAGAAAATCTCATTGCATTTAAAAAATACTTGTTTTTTCCCTTTGTTGATGGATGTGGCCAGCAGTTAGTGCCCATCACTAATTGCACTTAAACTGACCAGCTTGTTGGGCCATTTCAGAGGAGAATTAAAGGTCAATGACATGGCTGTGGGCCATATCAGGTAAGGGTGGCAGATTCTGTCCCTAAAGGACATTAGTGAACCAGGGGGAGTTTTATGACAATTGTTAATAGTATCATGGTCACCAATGAGCAATTCTCAATCCCAGATTTTATTAACTTATTTTAAATTCCACCAACTGCCATTTGATTCCATGTCCCTAGAGTGTTAGCCTGGGTCTCTGGATTACCACTGTGCCATCATCTCGCTGATGTGCACTCGAAGTGCTGCAACAAAGAATTATTGACCAAGATCTGAAATTGGGCTGAATAATTCCACCTCAGCCAGCACAGACACAGTCGCCAGAATTCTACTGTCCCTCCTGCCACAGGAATCAGAGCATGCACGGGGCAGACATAGGAAAGTCCGTTGACCTCGGGTGGGATTTTCCGGTCTTGGGTTGAGAAAGGCTGTAAAATCCTGCTGAATGAGTGGATGGTTTCCTTTGGTGCAGTCATTTTTTTCTATGTTTCTTTGGTTCTGTATAAATTCAAGGAGAGCACTTTGGGCAAGAACTTCTAGCTGTGCTTGCCCCAAGACCAGAAATTCCTGCCCAAGATCAATGACCCTTTGCATGGTTCTGTCCTGCCCATGATGGTGGGCTCGAGAATTTCTGCCCTTAATCTCTTGATTAGGCTGTTTACAGCATTCTGGGCTCAACATTGAGTTTAACAATTTCACATCATAAACTCTACCCCAATTTTATTCTTTCTATTTATTTTTGGATACCAGTTGTTGGTGATGATTCTGTGTATCACCTCTTCTAGATTCAACTTTTACTTGTCTCATTATCACCCACTTTTGCCTTGCACATCATCCTTTTTGCAATCTAATTTCTCCTGCTTTCCACTCTATCACAGACCTTCTCTTTTCTTCTTTCTTCTCTTTCTCATCTTCCCTGCTTTGCTTAAAACAATTGCATCTCAAAGTACCCTCAATTCTGATGAAAGGCTGTTGATCTGAAACGTAACTCTGTTTCTCTCTCCACAAATGCTGCCAGAGCTACTAAGTGTTTCCAACATTTTCTGATGTTATAACGCTCTGGTGATTGGTCTGAGTAATGGAGAACAAAGCAAAACAACCACAGTCCCAGCCCATGATCCCTATTCAGCAACCCACAGACACGTGCAGGTGATACAAACATAGGATTGGATAACTGTGATGTCCAGCACAGTCAAACAGTTAGTGGACATTCAACACAAAACAGAAAATGCTGGAGAAAGTAAACAAGGCTAACAGCATCTGTGGAGAGAGAATGGAGCCAATGTTTCAAAACACGGGCTGTATTCTCTCTCCACAGATGCTGTCAGACCTGCTGAGTTTCTCCAGCATTTTCTGTTTTTGTTTCAGATTCCAGCATCCACAGAAGTGTGCCTTTATCTTAATGGACATACAATGTTTTGCTTTACACATGAAACATGTGCACTTGGGTGAGGGCATGACAATTGTGCCACCATCTTTAGAAGGTGTCTCAGCCCTGGGTAGGAGGAGAAGACAGATCAGGGCTTCTGAACATGGCAGCGCTCAATCAAGCAGGCTTCAGTGATTTAAGAACCTGTTGACATCGTCAATATCCAGTGCCAACATTTAGAGAATGGTCACTTGGTGAGAGGCTTCTCCAGTGGAGAAGCCAATGGAGTCTGCAAATCTGGGGAGCAGAGGGGAACTGGAGAGCAAAGGGGAACAAAGCTAACCAATCTCAGTACAGAGTGACTGACATCTTGAGAGGCTGAGATGAGTTTCATGCAACAATGAATAAAATTCTACCAGTCTTTACAGAATTAGCTTCATATCACAGTGTTAGTGATGCTGGTAAGCAAAGTGAAAGGCACAATGCGAGCCTCCTCTTCACCCTGCCCACCACCTTCCTCTCCCCACATCCTCATTGTTTTCTTCTCTGTCCTCTCCTCCTCATCTCAACTTCTTTCCCTTACCCTTTCTGCTCCTCCTCTGTGCTCTGCCTCGACCTTTTCCTTGTCAACCTGTATGCCCCTCCTCACACCTTTTCTCCTTATCCCCCTCACTTTCTCCTCACTTGCCCACCCCTCTCTCTACCTCAGCTCTCTCTTTCCTCTCCTCCCTAGACTATCCCAATCTCTTCTCTCATGTTCTGAGTTCAGACCTATGGGAAACTTAGCATTCTCCAATCTTGCCCAGGATTGGGAGCGAGACCCTTCAACAAAGAAATCCACTGATACCTCCCATAACTCTGACTGGGTCACCAACCTGTTTTCCACATCACAGGGGGGCTCCATTCACTCCAGGTCCCAACGTAACCAGAGCTTTCTGCAGGGCAACAGCGGATCTGTGCTGAATACTCAGTGTCTGATACCAACTCCGAGGCCACCAGCGGGAAAGCTGTCTGGTCATTTCTTATCCACTTGACTTTCTGGCGCTGTAAATGAAAAGCAATAATTTAATTCATCATTGAAAATATAAAGCCTTTGGCCCGGAACTGAATCAGCTGTTTCCTGAGGATTAATTGTGGTCATCACACTTGATCAGTTGATCCGATCCCCGTGGAAACCAGGCAGCCAGCTCATTAAAATTCATCATTAAATAGGGGTCACCCGACTCAGTCAGTAGGTCAGGGTCAGACAGTTGTGCTTCACATCCCAGTCCAGAAATTTGGCCAGGTTGGCACTATAGTGCAGAACAAGGAAAGCTGCACTATCAGAGAGTCAGTACTGAGGAAGTGCTGCATTGTCAGAGGGTCAGTATTGAGGAAGTGTCGCACTGTCAGAGGGAGAGTACTGAGATAGTGCCGTACTGTCAGAGGAGCAATACTGAGGAAATGCTACACTGTCAGAGGAGCAGTACTGAGGAAGTCCTGCACCATCAGAGAGTCAGTACCGAGGAAGTGCTGCACTGTCTGAGGACTGATGCTGAGGGATGCTGCACTGTCAGAGGTACAGTACTGAAAAAGTGCTGCACTATCAGAGAGTTAGTACTGAGGGAGTGCTGCACTATCAGAGGGGCACTACTAAGGGAGCCCTAGACTGCCAGCAAGTATCATTAAGGACCTCTTATCATTCATAAAGTCATAGAGGTTTACAGCATGGAGACGGGCCCTTCGGCCCAACTCCTCCATGCCACCCTTTTTTAACTCCCAAGCTAGCCCCAATTGCCCATATCCCTCTATATCCATCTTACCCATGTAACTGTCTAAACTTTTCTTAAAAGACAAAATTGTCCCTTCCTCTACTGGTACCTCTGGCAACTTGTTCCAGACACTCACCATGCTCTATGTGAAAAAATTGCCCCTCTGGATCTTTTTGTATCTCTTCCCTCTCCCCTTAAACCTATGCTCTCTAGTTTTAGACCCCCCTATCTTTGGGAAAAGATATTGACTATCTAGATGATCTGTGCCCCTCATTATTTTATAGAGCTTTATAAGATCATCCCTCAGCCTTCTATACTCCTGAGAAAAAAGTTCCACTCTATCCAGCCTCTCCTTATAACTCAAACCATCAAGTCCTGGTAGCATGCCAGTAAATCTTTTCTGCACTCTTTCAAGTTTAATAATATCCTTTCTATAATAGGGTGACCAGAACTGTACACAGTATTCCAAGTGTGGCCTTACCTATGTCTTGTACAACTTCATCAAGATGTCCGAACTCCTGTATTCAATGTTCTGACCAATGAAACAAAGCATGCCAAATGTCTTCTTCACCAATCTGTCCACCTGTGACTCCACTTTCAATGATCTATGAACCTGTACCCCTAGATCTCCTTGTTCTATAACTCTCCCCAACACCTTACCATTAACTGAAGTCCTGTCCTGGTTTGATCTACCAAAATGTGTCACCTCGCATTTATCTAAATTAAACTCCATCTGCCATTCATCAGCCCACTGATCCAATTGACCAAGATCCCATTGCGATCCCAGATAACCTTCTTCACTGTCCACTATTCCACCAATCTTGGTGTCATCTGCAAACTTAATAACCATGCCTAATAAATTCTCATCCAAATCATTAATGTAAATGACAAGTAACAGTGGATCCATCACTGACCCTTGAGGCACGTTGCTAATCACAGGCCTCCAGTTTGAAAAACAACTCTCTACAACCACCCTTTGTCTTCTATCATCAAGTCAATTTTATGTCCACTTGGCTACCTCACCCTGGATCCCATGAGATTTAACCTTATGCAACAACCTACCGTGTGGTACCTTGTCGAAGGTTTTGCTAAAGTCCATGTAGACAACATCAATTGCGCTGACCTCATCTACCTTCTTGGTTACTCAGACTCTGAGCAAAGACAAGCCAGAGAACAGAGCTGCAACCATTGGCAGGAGGTCAGTCAACAGTCCTCCTGCAACTGTTCAAGGGCCCCTGGGAAATCCACTCAGGAATCACGTTCTGATCATAAGAGGGAAAAACCTCAGCAATCTATCTGCAAAAATCTGTCATTCCAGCCTGAATCCCATTATTAAATAGATAACTTCCATCATATTAATGCTGTTTTTGGTTTAAAGGTGCTGTGTCTTTTATCGAGATACATAGACTATCACTAAACAAAGCAAAAGTGGGAGATGTCTCAATGCTTTCCAGACTCCCCACCAATAATTGATATGCAAAGATGCTACAAATTTGGAAGAAATTATTTGCCTGGCAGAAAGAAGCAATGATGTGGAGATGCTGGTGTTGGACTGGAGTAAGCACAGTAAGAAGTCTCACAACACCAGGTTAAAGTCCAACAGGTTTATTTGGTAGCACAAGCCACAACCACAAGCTTTCGGAGCTTGTGGCTTGTGCTAGCAAATAAACCTGTTGGACTTCTTAGAATGAAGCAGTACATCAAACAGCCACTGGAGGGGGCTGCACAATGACAATTGTATAAGAAATAAACCTGAGAACCAGCCACTCATAGCTGGTTCTCAAACACACCACCAGGACACAATTCCATCCAGTCCCCATGAATCACCCAGCCTAATCCTCACTCCCTTTGCCCTACAATATCTCACCCAGCCTAATCCCACTCCCAACCCACTCCCCATAGCATACAATATCTCACCCAGCCTAATCCCACTCTCCTAGTCACTCACCGACCCTTTGTCACGCGGGATAATCACACTCTCAATCTTGCTTTCTGCACTCTTCCATATTTATCCAGTTCAAGCAACTATCTAATTATCATATTGTAAAATTCCTGGACTTTTTCCAACCTGCGTTTGTGTGGAGAATCCTATACTCTGCATCAAGATGTTTTCCAAGCTTATATTAAATGGGAACCTTTTGGACTTGTCTCACTGACTAGAGGAAGCTTTTTTTTTATTGTTCATTGGATTTAGGAATAGCTGACAAGACCATCATTTCTTGCCCATTTCTAATTGCTCTTGAGAAGATGGCACTGGGTAGCCTTCCTGAACCACTGGAGTCCAGATATAGGTACAACCATAGTGCTGTTAGGAAGGGACCATGACTTTGACCCAGCGACAGTGAAGAAACAGCGATACAGTTCCAAGTCATGATGGTGTGTAACACAGAGGGGAACTTGAAGGTGGTGGTGTTCCCATGTGTCTGGTGGCATTGTCCTTCTAGATAGCGGAGGTCAGGTGTTTGGAAAAGTCTGTCAAAGGAGGCTTGGTGACTTGCTGCAATGCATCTTGTAGACGGTACACACTGTTACCTCTGTGTACCACTGTGTGTACAGGGTGGCAGTATGGTGGGCTGTTTTGTTCAGGATGATCTTGAACTTTTGAGTGTTGTTGGAGCTGCACTCATCCAGGCAAGTAGAGAGTGTTCCACCACACTCCTGACTTGTATCTTGTGGATGGTGGACAGGCTTTGGGGAGGTGAGTTACTCACTTTAGGACTTCCAGTCTCTGACCTGCTCTTGTCGCCACAGTTGTTATGTGGCTGGTCCAGCTCCGTTTCTCCAGCCCATTGAGATGTTTCTTCCTGATTCTCATTTACTTCAATTTTACTTAAGCACCTGATGCCATATTTGGTCATATGCTCCCTTGATGACAAGATCAGTCACTCTTACGCTTTTTTTCTCATGGTGTGTCAAGGAACTCCTGCAGTGATGTTCTGGGACTGAGATGATTGTGAGCCCCAACAACTATAACCATTTTTGTTGTGCTCAGTATGACTCCAAACATTTTTCTCCCTGATCCCTTTGACTTCAGTTTTGCTAAGGCTTCTTGATGTCACCCTTGATCAAGTGCTGCCTTGATGTTAGGGGCTCTCACTCACTTCTGGAATTTGTTCTTTTTCTTATGTTTAGACCAAGACTTTAGATAAGGGCTGGAGCTGAGTGATCCAAACTGAGCACCAGGAGCAGGTACAAGTGCCGCTTGATAGCACTGTCACTAACACTTCAATCACTTTCCTGATGAGCATGAGCCTGATCAAAAATAATGGCTGGATTGGATTTTTTATTCTTTCTGTGAACAGGGTATACCTGTTCTATGTTGACAAGTCAATGTCAGAGTTGTAGAAAGAAGATCTTGACTAGAGAGTGGCTGATTCTGGAGCACAAGTGCTCAGCAATACAACTGGGATTTTGTCAGGATCCATAGACTTTGTTGTATCCCGTCTCTTCAGTCATTTCTTGATATGACTTGGAGGGAATTGAATTGGCTGAAGACTGGGGACCTCAGGAGATGGCAGAAAAGTATCATCCAGTCAGGTAGAGATTCTTCAGTTGTATCATTCGCACTGATGTGCTGACTCCATCAACCTTGTTGAGGACATTTGCAGAGTCTCCACTATCTGTTAGTTGCTTAATTGTCTACTGCCATTTAAAACTAGATGTGGCAGGACTACAGAGCTTTGATCTGACCTATTAGTTGTGGGATCATGTAGTTCAATCTAATGCATGCTGCTTCTGCTGCTAAGCAATGTATGTAGTCCTGCGTTGTAGCTACACCAAGTTAGCATCTTATTTTTATGTACATTTGACATTGCTCCTGGAATACTCTCCTTTCACTTGCTCAACATTTACTCTATAAAGATCCCTTTATCCCATTGTCCCTCACTATTTGTGAGAGTTAATGCTGGAGGAAATTACCTCAGTGTGAGTCAGTATCTGTAAGCCTGTTTCTCAGCTAGAGTTAGTATTTCTGGAACCTATACCCAGTGAGAGTTAAGGTCTCTGAAACTGGACCACAGTGAGAATCAGTGTGTGTGGAACTGTATCTCAGTGAATTGGTGTCTGTGGAACTGTACCCCAGTGAGAGTTAATGTGTATGGAACTGTGTCCCAGTGAGAATCAGTTTGCTGGAACAATAAGAGTCAGTGCCTGTAGAACACCCATCCAACTGGGAGTCCATGTCTACCCTGGTAACTGTGGAAACCATAATTTCAGTGAAAATCACTTGCCAGTGGGTGTCTTTGTGCCTGAGCACTGAGAGTCTGTACCGCACTGAGAGTCTGTGCGGCTTGAATCCGTACTCTACTGAGAATCGGAACCCAGTGAGAAACAGTGTTTCTAGTATAATAAACAAACAGTACTGTGTGGGTAAAATGGGCAAACCTCTGGGAAGCGGAAACATAGCACTACTGGAGAGGAATAGGCCACAATCCTACCTCCCAGCTATCTTCTTTCTTCTTGTATCTCAGCTCATACTCAAAGTTGTCCAAATAAGAATCCTCAGTATAGACGATTTGCCAGGTAAAGTTGTATGTTTCACATGGAGCAACATACGAAACATTTAGATTGAACGGTGCAAGAGGTTTGACTGTAGAGACATAGATTGGTTTTACAAGTTAATTACAAAATGAACAAAATAATTACAAAATAATTAATGCAGAGCAGAAGGTGCCCACAGGGTCAGGGGTGTGAAGTAGTAATTGTGAATGTAGTTGAGGTTGTGTGAAGTCTCCCTGTAATAAAGTGAATTGACCATGTTGGTGGTGGTTATGAAAAATCCCAGAAGAACACAAGTTAAATAGGAGGAAGCAGGGACATCGTAAGAATATTTTCACCCTGATGCTAAGAGTCGTGGTATTAGTTTCTGCAGTAGAACGTTGAAATGGAGTGAAGATGCAATAGGATGTATTTTGAATGAGATAGAGAGGGGGTGGGGGGGAATGAGAGAGAGAAGGAGCGAGAATCACAGAGAGACAGGGAGTGATAGAGTGAAAGAAAAGAGGAGAAAGTAGGACAGAGAGATGGAGAGAGAGTGGGAGGAAGAGAGAGAGGGAACAAGAGAGAGAGTGAGTGATGGACAGAGTAAAAGAGAGGCATAGAGAGAAGAGGGTGAATGTTGGGACAGAGGAAGAGAGAGTAAGAGAGGAGGAGAGGGAAAGAAAGAGCGAGAGGGAACAAGAGAGAGAAAGAAAGATGGAGTGAAAGAGACAAAGGCACTGAGAGAGAGGGTGAAAGAGAAAGGGAGAGAGAGAGAGAAAGTTAAAAAGGGAGAGGGAATGAGACTGAAACAGGAGAGAGGGAGGGGGAAGAGTGTGAGAGGGAGAGCGTAAGAGGGAGAGAATAAAGCAGAGAGAGGGAGAGAGAATGAGAGTGAAAGAGATGAGGGAAAGAGAGAATGCGAAAGGGAGCGAAAACAAGTGAAAGACGGGGGAGTGAGAGAATGAAAGAGAGAGAGGGAACGAGAGAATAAAAGGATGGGGGGAGGAGAGCAAGAAAGAGAGTGTGAAAGAGAGAGGAAGAGAGAGCGAGAGAGAATGAAAGAAAGGGAGAGAGAGTGAGAGAAGGAAAAGAAAGCAAGAGAGAGTGAAAGAGAAAGGTCAAGTGAGGACATTTGCAGAGTCTCCACTATCTTTTAGTTGCTTAATTTTCTATCGCCATTTAGAACTAGATGTGGCAGGACTACAGAGCTTTGATCTGGCCTATTGGTTGTGGGATCAGGTAGTTCAATCTAATGCGTGCTGCTTCTGCTGCTAAGCATGCATGCTACACCAAGTTAGTATCTTATTTTTATGTACGTTTGACATTACTCCTGGAATACTCTCCTTTCACTTGCTCAACATTTACTCTATAAAGTTCCCTTTATCCCATTGTCCCTCACTATTTGTGAGAGTTAATGATTGTATGAAGACACAAGGGGTGGGATTTTCCAGCCTTTCTGCCAGTGGGATCCTATGGTTCCCAAAGTGACACCACCCCCCCCCTCACCTCCAATGGCATGTTCCCCAGCAATGAACCACATGAAGTGCTGTAGCTATCAGTGGGACCAGAAGATCCTCCCAGTGGCCAATGGTGAGCCACCTCCACTATGGAAAATAGGCCATGAGAGGACAGGAAAATCCCACCCATTGTTACTAGTGGAGTGCAAAATCAGTTATTGGACAACTATCTCCCCATTCACTTGAAAGTTGGGGCTAATTCTGTTTGAAGTTCACTTTAACTCATTGTCCATCCAAAGAAAACAATAAGTATCAAATTAAAAATCATTCATGTCTAACATGTATGTACAAGTGGTTTCACTCTTTATCTAACCTGGGCTGGATCTGCCCTGGCCGTATTTGATAGATTAGCGCATAGGGAGCTTTATCCTGTACCTAAGTCATGTTATGACTGTCTGGGGAGTGTTGGATGAGACAGAAAAAAGGTTTTTATTCCTCAACAACAAAACTGCTCACTCAAATGTCAACTCTTGAAATGACCAATTCATCTGATACTGACACCAATGTGCTTTCACACTTACTATTTTGTGTTGTATCAAAGTAGGGACATGTTTCAATAAACTTCTCATCTCCTTTGCTGTTTGATTTGATGCTGATGGTGTAATTTTCCATTGTAATTCCCATTTCTTGATAGAGTTTACACTTGTACTCGGTGAGACCCTCATCCCCATCGGAACAGGACATCATACTTAGGTTACAGGAAATCTCATCATCCTGCCTAGAGTGGAAAATAGGAAGAAATGACACATGATTTATAGTCTGATAGGAGAGTCCCATAATGAGCACGGTGCTGATCATTAACACAGCAGACACATTCCTGGAAGAATAGCTAGTCAGTTGGACCCTTAAGCAAGAGGTGATATTGGTCGTGGGGCTGGGTACTCCAGAGCCTGAAAGCAAGCCCCGCAGTGTTTCTGCTTCTGATCACTTTCCAGTATTCCCTGCTGGAAGGTGTGTGATCCTAGAACGAGGACAGCATCAGGTTTGATTATAGACACTGTCACTCCAAAAACATGTCTAAATTCACACATGAAGAATGGCCATAAGAACAAAGAACTTCCATTTATATCATGCCTTTCATGATCATAGTGCAATCTGATGATTAGGTATTTTGGACGTGGTTATTATTATGATACAGGAAACTGCAATGATCTGACAATCTGTTTTAGTAAAGTCTTTTGAGGAACAAATCTTGACAAAAGCAATGAGAAATTACTCCTCTCCTTTGCATAGTCTGTTTGTTACGTGTATCTTCTTGCTCTTTTTCCCCCTTGAAAAGTGGAGTGTTGAAGGATTTTGGAGGCTGACTATTAACTTGCTTTGAGCTGTGTTAATGTTCCTCCTGTGGCCAGAAGAGGGGTAGGGATTGCAAAGGGAAGGAAGGAGAGACAATACTAGACTGACAGACCATGGCAGGGAGGGGCTGATTGAAAAAGGGGGCCCAGAAAGGAAGCAACTCACCCCCACCCCTACTTTCAGCACAAGCCTGAACAGGGGTTTCTGCTGGGCTTTAACCCCATCCACCACCTTCTCCCTGTGGTCTAAAGATTGGGGCCACAAAATCCATGCCAGACTGGGGGTGCATGAGTAGGTGGTAGGAAATTTGCCCACATCATTTGACGAACTCCACCACATCTTCGCCCCTTCCCCGCCCCTACTTCCTACAAGCCCGTCAATGTCTTATTAATTACAATGTTAAGGTTTAATAGCAATCACATTGTTAAACAGGTGATGGGGATTTGTACACCTGGAAATGTGAATAGCTGGGATACTGAAATGTTGGAGAACAAAGAACAAAGAAAATTACAGCACAGGAACAGGACCTTCGATTCTCCAAGCCTGCACCGACTATGCTGCCCGACTGAACTAAAATCCCCTTCCCTTCCGGGGATCATATCCCTCTATTCCCATCCTATTCATATATTTGCCCAGATGCCTCTTAAAACTCACTATTGTATTTGCTTCCACTACCTCACCCGGCAGTGAGTGCCAGGCACCCACTACCCTCTGTGTAAAAAACTTGCCCTGTACCATCTCTGTTAAACCTTGCCCCTTAGTAATTGACTCTTCCACCCTGTGAAAAAGCCTCTGACTATCCACTCTGTCCATGCCCCTCATAATCTTGTAGACTTCTTTCAGGTTGCCCCTCAACCTCTGTCGTTCCAGTGAGAACAAACCAAGTATCTCCAATCTCTCCTCTTAGCTAATGCCCTCCATACCAGGCAACATCCTGATTAATCTTTTCTGTTTCCTTTCCAAAGCCTCCACATCCTTCTGGTGGTATGGCAACTAGAATTGAACACTATATTCCAAGTGCGGCCTAACTAAGGTTCAATAAAATTGCAACATGATTTGTCAAGTTTTAAACTCAATGGCCAGTGAAGGCAAGCATGCCTTCTTGACTACCTTCTCTACCTGTGTTGCCACTTTCAGTGACCTGTGTACCTGTACACCCAGATCCCTCTGCCTATCAATACTCTTAAGGGTTCTGCTATTCACAGTATATTTCCTATCTTTATTAAGTCTTCCAAAATGCATTACCTCACATTTGTCCGGATTAAACTCCATCTGCCCAAGCCTCCATCTCTTCACCCAAGCTTCCAACCGATCTATATTCTGCTGTACCTTCTGATGGTCCTCATCGCTATCCGCAAATCCACCAACTTTTGTGTCATCCGCAAACTTACTGATCAAGCCAGTTACATTTTCCTCCAAATCATTCATATATATTACGAACAGCAAAGGTCCCAGCACTGATCCCTGAGGGATGCCACTTGTCACAGCCCTCCGTTCAAAAATGCACCCTTCCATTGCTACCCTTTGTCTTCTATGACCGAGCCAGTTCTGTATCTGCCTTGCCAGCTCACCTCTGGTCCCATGTGACTTCATCTTCTGCACCAGTCTATCATGAGGGACTTTTCAAAAGCCTTACTGAAGTCTATGTGGACAACATCCACTGCCCTACCCTCATCAATCATCTTCATCACTTCCTCGAAAAACTCGATCAGGTCAGTGAGACATGACCTCCCCTTCACAAAACCATGTTGCCTCTCGTTAATATGTCCATTTACTTCCAAGTGAGTGTAAAACCTGCCTCGAAGAATCCTCTCCAATAATTTCCCTACCACTGAGGCTCACTGGTCTGTAATTACCTGGATTATTCTTGCTACCCTTCTTAAATAAAGGAACAACATTGGCTATTTTCCAATCCACTGGGACCTCTCCTGTAGCCAGTAAGAATACAAAGATTTTTCTCAAGGCCCCAGCAATTTCCTCCCTTGCCTCTCTTAGTATTTTGGGGTATATCCCATCAGGCCCTGGGGACTTGTCTACCTTAATGTTTCTCAAGAACCCCAATTCCTCCTCCTTTTCGATCTCAATATGACTCAAACTATCTACACACCCTTTCCAAAATTCATCATCCACTAAGTCCTTCTCTTTGGTGAATACTGACACAAAGTACTCATTTAATGCCTTGCCCATTTCCCCATTTCCTCTGGCTCCATGCATAGATCCCTCCTCTGTCCTTGAGTGGGCCAACCCTCTCCCTGGGCACCCTCTTGCTCTTTATATATGTATAAAAAGCCTAGGGATTTTCCTTAATCCTGCTGGTCAATGAATTTTCATGACCCTTTTCAGCCCTCCTTACTCCTTGCTTAAGTTTCTTTCTACTTTCCTTGTATTTCACACTTGCTTCGTGTATTCCCAGCCTCCTAGCCTTGACAAATGCTTTCTTTTTCTCTTTGACTAGGCTCACTATATGTCTCATTATCCAATGTTCCCAAAACTTATCCTTTATCCTTACTGGAATGTGCCAGTCCTGAATCCCTATCAACTTACACTTGAAAGCCTCCCACATGCCAGACGTAGATTTGCCCTCGAACATCTGCCCCCAATCTACATTCTTCAGTTCCTGCTTAATATTGTTGTAATTATCCTTCCCCCAATTTAGCACCTTAACTTGAGGACTACACTTTAAGCTTTAAGGTACTGATGGATAAGGAAAAGATGGTACAAGGCAAGTTTTTTTACACAGAGGGTAGTGGGTGCCTGGAACTCACTGCCGGGTGAGGTAGTGGAAGCAAATACAATAGTGAGTTTTAAGAGGCATCTAGGCAAATATATGAATAGGATGGGAATAGAGGGATATGGTCCCCAGAAGGGAAGGGGATTTTAGTTCAGTCGGGCAGCATAGTCGGTGCAGTAAGCTTTAAGCTACCGGTGGATAAGGAACTGAGTTGTGGGTCACTGTCCCCTAGGTGCTCCCCTACTGAAACGCGACCGTCTGGCTGGGCTCATTTCCCAATATCTGGTCCAGTATGGCCCTTTCCCTAGTTGGACTATCCACATACTGTTTCAAGAAGCCCTCCTGGATGCTCCTTACAAGCTCTGCCCTATCCACGCCCCTAGCACTAAGTGAGTCCCAGTCTATATAGGGGAAGTTAAAATCTCCCATCACAACAACCCTGTTATTCTTACACCTTGCCAAAATCTGCCTACATATTTGTTCCTCTATCTCCCACTGGCTGTTGGGTAGCCTATAGTAAACCCCAACATTGTGACTAAACCCTTCCTATTCCTGAGCTCTATTCATATTGCCTTACCGTATGAGTGCTCCGAGGTATCCTTCTGCAGTACGGCTGTAATATTCTCCTTAGCCAGTAGTGCAATTCCCCACCCCTTTTACATCCACCTCTATCCCGCCTGAAACATCTGTACCCTGAAATGTTAAGCTGCCAATCCTACCCTTCCCTTAACCAAGTCTCTGTAATAGCAACAACATCATAGTTCCAAGTACTAATCCAAGCTCTAAATTCATCTGCCTTACCTGCTACACTTCTTGCATTGAAACAAATGCACTTCAGTCCACCAGACCCTCTTTGATTAGCAACTAAACCCTGCCGTCTCTTTCTCTGAGTCTTATTGGCCCTACTCTCTGGTTCCTCTTCAGTTAATTCACTTTGCTTTGGTTCCCACACCCCTGCCAAACTAGTTTAAATCTTACCATGTGACACTAGCAAACCTCCTGGCCAGAATATTTATGCCTTTCCAGTTTAGATGCAACCCGTCCTTCTTGTACATGTCCCACCTGCCCCTGACGAGACCCCAGTGGTCCAGATATCTGAAACTCTCACTCCTACACCATGTGTTGAACTGCACTATCTTCCTATTCCTAGCCTCACTGGCATGTGGCACAGGGAGTAATCCAGAGATTACAACCCTAGACGTCCTGCTTTTTAACTTTCTACCTAACTTCCTAAATTGCTGCTGCAGGACCTCATCATTCTTCCTGCCTGTATTATTAATACCAATATGTATTATTAATACCAACCTCTGACTGTTCACCCTCTTTCTTCAGAATGCTTTCTGCCCATTCAGAGACATTCTGGCACCAGGGAGGCGACATACATCCTTAAGTCTCTTGCACATCCATAGAAGCACCTATCTGCACCCCTCAATATAGAGTCCCCTATAACTATTACTCTAGTGCTCTTTGTCCCTTCCTGCAGAGCTGTGGCACTATTGCTCTGGCTGCTGCTGCTGTCATGCCCTGATAGGCCATCTCCCCCAACAGTATCCAAAATGGTATACTTGTTAAGAGAGGGATGATCTCAGGGGATTCCTGCATGGACTGCCTGCCCCTTCTAGCAGTCACCCATTTATCTGCCTGCATCTCGAGTGTGACCACATCTCTAAAGCTCCTATCTATGATGTTTTCCACCACCTTCATGTTCCTAAGTGCATCCAGCTGCCGCTCTAACCTATCCATGTGGTCTGTAAGGAGCTACAATTGGGTAGACTTCCTGCAAATGCAGTCATCTGAGACATTGGAAGCATCACGGATCTTCCACAAATGCAGCACTTAACCCCACTGACTGACATTTCAAGTACCGTTTAAATTATTTGAGAAAATTAATAAAACTTTTACTTTCACTTTTACCTTCTCATAGCGGCCTTTTTTTTTGGTTAGGGGAGAAGGGAGGGAGGGAAACACTAATGTAGTGGTTCGGGCTTACCACTCCTTGAGACCAGATCTTCCGCTTCCCACTTCTTGTTGCCGGGCCACCTTCTCCTGGAATGCACCAATGAAATCCCTCAGTTGCCTCTCCAGATGCTGTAACCTCTGTTTATCTCTGGAGGTGTTCTTGTGCTTCCCACTTCTTGGTAAATGTTGCCAGGCTAACTTCTCCCAGAATGCACCAGTGAAGTCCCTCAGCCGCCTCAACCAGATGCTGTAACCCCTATTTATCTCTGGAGGTGTTCTTCCGCTTCCCCTAGTGTTGACTAAGTCAATAAACTCTTTCCAGCAGACAAAACAACTGTTTCTTGGTGTTAACTTCATAGAATCCCTATAGTGCAAAATGAGGCCTTTTGGCCCATCGAATCTGCACCAACCACAATCCCAACTGGTCTCTATTCCCGTAATCCCATACATTTACCCTGCTTATCCCCGTGATACTAGGGTCAATTTAGTATGGTGAATCAACATAGCTTGCACATCTTTGGACTGTGGGAGGAAATCGGAGCACCCGGAGGAAACCCACGCAGACATGGGGAGAATGTGCAAACTCCACACAGACAGTTACCCAAGCTGGGAATTGAACCTGGATCTCTGGTGCAAACCACTGTGCTACCACTGTGGATTTGATTAACAAACCTGCTAGAAGGGGCTTTAAAATTCTGCTCTAGAATGGGACTCGTACTTGTGGCTCAGATGCAGGAACGTTACCAATTAAGCCATTCAAGCTCTTCCATACATAGTGCAGTGTGATCTTTTATAACCACCCAAGACAGCCGACATGGCTTTATCCAAAAGCGGGTACCTCCAATAGTGCAACACTTCCTCGTTACTGCTTGAATTATGGGTTCAAATGTCATAGGACTTGACCCTCTAAATTTCTGAGTTTGAGACAAGTATGTTACTCACTGAAACACAGCTGTGTTTCACAGTGATGCCAGTAAATTCTTCTGGAATAGATTTTTAAAAAGTGAAAGTAAATTAAAATGGTAAGCGATAATGACGGGAACAGTGAAACACAGAGGGGAACTTTATTTCTTTTTCGAGTTCAATAGCATTATTATCTGAGTAATAAAACAACTCCCACAAATACCCAAACATCTTGTAGTAGTATAATTAGCTCGAACTAAAACTTTTTAAAAAATGACCCGGGGAGACTGGAAATTCCCCAGAGCTACAGAACTTTAAAAAGATCACAAATCATTTTGTATTTTAAGCCCGAATAAGTCAGTGGAATATTTGGTGATGTCATTTTATTCATACAGTGTTGCACTGGAGCAAATATCTGTTATTTATTTACCAGCGATTCGTTAAGTGGGTTTTATAAATCTATTTATACCAGGTGCAGAAAGACGTCTTGAGGAGAGCTGACAGTGCTACACTCTCCACACCACAATGACATTAACTCTGCACAGACTGTGCTTCAAACACAGCACGAGATCTCAGGGGAAACCACAACATCTGAGCTCAGGCATCCAAGCAGTCAGTCTGACTTTAAAGACATTCACAGCTCAGTCTGTCGATTGAACTTATTCTCTACCTGACACTGCCCATCAGCAGCCTGTATGTCCATTTGATCTCTGTCAAGCTCTATGTCCATCACTCAACTTGTCCATTGTCCCTCACTTTCTCTTGCTGTCTGTCTCTTTCCTTCTGTCTACCAATCATTCTCTTGCTCTCTGTGGATTCATTCCTCTCTCCTTCCTATTGTAGTCAATCCCTCTCCATATTAGTACCTGGCCCCATCTCAATTCAACTATCTAACTCCATCAACCCTCTTTCCATCTGTCTGTTTTCCTCTCCAACTGGTCCTTCTATTACTCTGTCCTTCACTCTCCATCCATCTCTCTTCCTCTATCTGTCTCTCCAATTGTCTTTCCCAACCTAAATTGATCTTTCTCATTCTATGGCTTTAACTCATGCTTCTCAATTTCAAAGCTGTGAATCCCTTTATCCTACATTGGCTCCTCTCCCAGTTACACTGCTGTCCTTATAACCAAACTTGATGTCACTGCTTCTGCTTTACTTCTCTTTTTCTTTGCAATCTTGATGATGTCCTCAGCTGTCCACTTGTTGTTCTGTATGGCTGCGCCCATTCCCAGGTGATGTTCTGCACTGTGCCCTATACTGTGGTACTGGGCTATTCCACTGGTGTCCAGCACTTGTAGCACATGATTCTTCCCCTGATTTTCTGTAATCTGGAACTGGGCCTTTCCCCCGATGTCCAGTACTTTGGGGCTGAGACTTTTCTCTGGTGTCCTTTCCCATATGTCTGGGCTCTCTCTCTGTGGTGCCATGTGGGACCGGGTCCTTTCTCTGGTGTCCTCTCTTGTGGTCCCCTTTGTGATTGGCAACTTCTCCAGCTGCCCTTCACTCTAGAGCAGGGCCCTTCTCCTTTTGGCCTGCAATGTGGTCGCAGCATTTTCTCGTACCCATAATGTGGAATTAGATCATTCTCTGGTGTGCTGCACTTTGAATGTTAGCCCTTTCCCTGGTATCTTACACTGTGGGACTGGGGCCTTTTCCTTTGAGATTGGACTCTTTCACGGAGCCCTGTGGAACTGGGCCCTCCCTCTAGAACTTCATGGTACTGAGTCTTTTTTCTGCTGCATCATTCTGTGAAATTGGAGCCTTCACCTGTGCTTCACCTGGAAGGATGAGTTTGATGGATTGAAAGGTTACATGTACCTATGGTGAACACAATTGTTTTCACACATGTTGAACTCGCTGTTAAATTTAACAAATATTTCAGTCAGCAGTTTGTAACTCTGGGAATCTGTTGCTATGAAAGGTTTGCTGCTGCCTAGACTTGATTGTCAGTATGTGCACAGATCGATGATGCAAAAATATATGAATTAACAGTCAGTGATGTAAGAGCAAGCAATTTAACAGTGTGATGTGTAAGGAGTACTGCAACAGCTGGTGGTGTAAAAGCACTGTGTAACATTAAATGACGTCAACAGTGAATGACATTAGTTAGTGACATCGGTAACTGAAATAACAGCAAATGACATAAGAACACATAATGGAATGTATGAAATGTAACTGAGTGATATAACAGCAATTGATGTAAAAAAGAGTGAACAATGCAAAAACAAGTGATGTAAGAGCTGGTGATGTAAAAGCAAGTGGCAAAACAGTGAGTGATGTGAGACTTGCAATGTAATGAGGTCAGAGTGAATAGTGTAAGAAGAGCAAGTGATGTAAAAGCAAAAGATGTAAGAGGGAGCAGTGCAAAGTTTGTGATTTGTTTGCTATTTGGTTTCGTTTTTACCCAACAATGTCATAGATCACCAAAGATGCAACGGCTCAGAGTTTGAATAATTCTATACTTACGAAACTGCAGTAAGGTGGTATGAAACTCCAGGCTCACGTGGTTCTGAAACTCTCCAGATGCATGTTATGTGCTCTAAGTAGTCGGTAACACAGGTTAAAGCATCACAACCTGTAGCTTGAAAGAAATTATTGGAAGATGTTATTATTGGGGTGGTTTAACTCCTGTTCCCCTCTGAATATACATCCTGGGATACAGCTTCCTCCCTCAACCCACACCACGGTTGTGGAAGATCCATTGCTGTTTGTGTATGCTTGCTGTGTGTAAGATGGCTGTTATATTTGCCAATATGACAACATTCACTGTGCTAAAAAGTAACTCATGTGAAGCGCAAAAAGCTAAGGATTTTATACAGGTTAAACTAGTTCATTAAAATTTACATTTTCCTGTAATTGTTACAAACAACGCACGAATTACTGATTTAAATTTTTTTGTGAGTTATGAGATTCAACTGCTGGCAGCACTAATATCCCCCATCTTGAACACTGTTTGCCCAAACAGACAACTTGGTTTTCAACCATGACTGAGGTGAATTATGGTGATCATTCCCTTGCCTCTGCAAATGGTCAGTTACTGGGAACTTCTTCAACATCAGGAGCATAGAATTTTACAGCAGAGAAGGAGGCCATTCAGGCCAACAAACCTGTACTGTACGTCTGAAATAAATGTCATAGGATCCCTACAGCGCAGAAAGAAACCTTTCAGCTCATCAAGTTTGCATCGACCACAATCCCACCCAGGTCTATTCCTGTAACCCCACATATTTACCCTGCTAATCTCCCTGACACTAGTGTCAATTTAACATGGTCAATTAACCTAACCCTACACATCTTTGGACTGTGGGAAGAAACCAGAGTACCTGAAGAAACCCAAGCAGACAAGGGGAGAATGTGCAAACTCCACACAGACAGTGACCCGAGGCTGGATTTAAACCTGGGTCCCTGGCGCTGTGACGCAGCAGTGCTAACCACTGTGCCACCGTACCGTCCAATCGCTCTCAATCCTTTGCCCTTTAACTATTTGACCCTTTACATTGTGATGGCTCTTCAAAAATATATATCCTATGTCTCATTGATTTGAATAGAATTAACACTGTTTCTTTACTTTAGCATCCCACTCCAATTTATAGAATACAGGATCTTGTCGATGCCAGCTTTAGAAAAACAGCATTACCAAAATGTTCTTCCACTTTTAAAGATTTGTGCACCTGACCCCATCAGTCAATGTTCCTTTATAGTTGTATCAACAAAAAACAAAGAACAGTACAGCACAGGAACAGGCCCTTCGGCCCTCAAAGCTTGCGCCAATCATGATGCCTGCCTAAACTAAAACTGTATGCACTTATGGAGTCCGTATCCTTCCATCCCCACCCTATTCATGTGTTTGTCTAGATGCCTCTTAAATGCCACTATCATACCTGCTCCCAACACCTCCCCGGGAAGTGCATTCCAGACATTCACCACCCACTGAGTAAAAAACTTGCCTCACACATCTCTAAACTTTTCCCCACTCATCTTAAACCTATGTCCCACATTACTTGGCTTTTCTACCCTAGGAAAGAGCATCATGTGGCATATATTTCATCTTCCTACTTACATTTCACTACATTAACTTTCATGTGCCTTCTATATTTCCTGTCAAATATTTATCCCTCAACCAACATGATCTGCTCCTTGATCTCATTGCCTTTTGTGGGAGCTCGCTGTGTGAAAATTTGCCAATGTGGTCACCTGCAAAACAACAGTGACTACACTTCAAAAGTACTTAAAACTGGCAGTGAAGTGCTTTGCAACATCCTGAGAATGCCAATTATACGGTATAAATTATTTCTTTATCTGTCCAATCTTCACAGATAAGACTCCGTCCTAAGCTCTCACATTTTTTGCACCTGTTACTGTGTCAGTGATTTCAGGAGAGGAGAAGAGAAGAGGTTAAGTCAATTGTAATGAGACAATTTGAAGCTGGTTGAGGATTTTAGTCGCCTGGCTGGCCAGTCTCAGCAGGATTCCACTGACTCTCGATATTTAAAGCTTGTTGTCAGTTCAGGATTGAAGTATGAGTGGAATTTTGCCACAAAGTATCTGTGCAGGCTAGGACTCCGGTCACATACATCAGCAAGTATTGGTTTCTGGAGCCATCCTCACCTCAACACCCCACAGTTGACTAAATATTAAATCAGATCCAATATTGCAGTTCAGATCCCAATTGGCTCATGCTTCTGCCAGTCCTTACCTGCTCATGCCCCAACCCTGCTCATACTCCTGGTCAACTTTCACTCCGAACTGGCTCATGTGCTTGTAGGTCACATTCCAGTCATTTGGAACAAAATGAAACTGAGTTCTTTTCTCCTTACTACTTAATGAGTAACATTGTTGCTCTCCTCATCCCTTTACCTTATCAGAATTCTTCCCCTGAAAGCACTGACTCTGGGCTTTATTTCCATAGGGTCAGAAAGGAAACCTTGCCCCACTGGCCAGTCCCCCCATGTGAATCTACATTGTGAGTGTTGGGATGCCCCACTAAACACCCAAACATGACGCATGATATCGTCTTGTTCGTGGCTAATGATTGTGCATTCACTCTTTTCCCATACTGTTCAATATGCAGGGACAGAGGTCCTAGTGGATTTTTCCCTCGGAGGCACAGTGGCTAACACTGCTGCCTCATAGCGCCAGGGACCTGGGTTCAATTCTAGCCTTAGGTGACCGTCTGTGTGGAGTTTTCATGTTCTCCCCGTGTCTACATGGGTTTCCTCCAGATTCTCCGGTTTCCTCTCACACTTCAAAGATGTGCAGGTTAGGTTGATTGGCCATGCTAAATTGCCCCTTAATGTCATGGTAAATTAGCAGTGTAAATACATAGGGTTACGGGGACAGGTCCTGGGTGGGATTGTTGTCGGTGCATGGTCGATGGACTGAATGACGTCCTCCTGCCCTGTAGGGATTCTATGATTCTATCCCAGGGTGCTGTGGCCAGTAATCCTGTCTCTATCACAGGCCAGCTAAAATCAGATAGTTCGGAATGGAACCCAGGCCCATCCCAGGGGGTAGAGTGAAACTGCAGGCTGACTCAGTGAAACAGATTTTAAATGTAACAGTTGGAAAGGCTGAATGAGGGGAGGAATTTCACAGTTCTGAGGCCTTGGTCATGAATTAAGTAATAACTTCAAATGTCATTGCTGTTCAGGAGAGCTAGAATTGTAAGAAAAATACTTACCTAAACAGATCCACCACAATACAACCCCACCTGAAGTGCACAATTATTTTACAATTCCTGAGGAAACTAGCTGTTATAGGAGGTATCAGTGACGTGGCCTCAGATGGCAGAATCCTCCTGGGTTAATGCTCATAATTGTTCAAAGAGAACTTTTCTCATATTTCACTTCAAATATCATCACTATTGGCTTAAAATAGTAAAGAAACTGAACTCGAGGGTGTCTAAGAGATAGTTCTGTACCATATCCTCATAAAGCTAGATTAAGGATACTGGATCAAAAATCTCCTGGTTATGAGTTTAAATCCTACCATGACAAATAATGAGATTGAATTTAAATAATCTAATTATTTGTCAGTTGGCACCAAAAAAAATACATTTGTGAATTAGTGGATTAGTGTAAAACCCTAATTTGTTCACCAATGTCCTTCAGGTAAGGGAACCAACATCCTTATCCAATCTGAGCCTAAATATGACTCCAGTCACATAGTGTGTGGATGACTGTTAATGTCTTGATGGAAACTAGGGATAAGCAACACATGAGGCCTTGCCAGTGTCCAACCCTCAAAACAAATTAAAAATTCAAACAGGGGAAGATCAACAAACCATTCCCTTTCTAACAGATCAACTTCACCTCCCCACTATCGCCCCAAATTCCTCAACTGCACAAACCATCTTCTCCTTATATTCCTCAATCCCACATAACTCCCTTCTCCCTATTGTCTAGGTGACATCTCTCCACTGTCATCCATCTCCCTCACTCCCACCTATTCACTTTCTTCCCATCTCTCTCAATTCCACTTCCCTCCTTTCTCCCCATTTATCTCAACTACACATAGCCACCATTTCTCATATCCCTCAACCTCACCTACCTGCCTTCTCCCATATACCTCAATCCCACCTACATGCTTTTTTCCATATCCCTCAACTATACTTACCTAGCTTCTCCCTTAATCATAGCTATCCAGCTTCTCCTCATACCCTCAATCTCATCTCAACTCTCTTTCTCCCTCTGTCTAGAAAGATACTCAGTACTCTTTTGACCTAACTTAATTTTCTTTCCCTTATAACATATTCTGTATTCTTTCCTTTGCATGAAAATATTCCCAGACTTCCTTCTTAATTTGATGGCCCTATTTTCACTTATTTCACAAGATTTGACCTTTCACCGCAGCAGATGAGTGATTTGATGTTCCTATAGTGAATTCAGGCCAGGATTTTCTGGGCCCATCATGGTGAGACCCACCTGTAGGAGATTCAGCAGCCCAGCCAAAAGTCCATTGAGTTTCAACAGGACCAAATGATCCCGGTGACAGGTGGGCTGAAAAATTCTGCCCAGAGAGATTAGAACACAATCAAAAGCATTGTTTATATCTAAAATAACAGACACCCAGGAGAAAGTCAAAGGCTGGATCTAATTGAGGAATTGGAGTAGTTTATATGTAACATAATGGCTATCAAGAACATAAGCAGGAATAGACCATAAGGCCTGCTGAGCCTGTTCTGTAATTCATTATGATCATGGATGATCTTGGGCTTTAATTCCATTTTTCCATCTGCTCCCCCTAACCATATATTCCCTGTGAGACCAAAAATCTGTCTATCACAGCTTTAAATGTATTCAATGATGGAGCGTCCACACCCCTTCTGAAATAGAGAATTGCAAAGGCTCACAACCTTTTGCATGAAATAATTTCTCCTGATCTCAATCCTAAATGATTATATTATACCCTTATACTGACCTTATGGTCCCATGTTTTAAACAGCTCTACCAGCAGAAACAATTTCTCAGCATCCACCCTATCAAGCCCCTTCAGAATTTTATAAATTTCAATGAGATTTCCTCTCATTCTTCTAAACTCCAGAGAATGTAAGTCCAATTCGCTCAGCCTCTCAGAGTTACAGGATGGAATCCAATGGAGGGGTTTAGGCAGTTTATATATAGAATAGCAGCAATATATAAAATATATATATATTATATATAGAATAGAATTCCCAGGAATGGAGTACAAACTGAAATATAATTGGGGGTTTGTGGAGTCTTTATATATAGAATAACAGATATTCAGGAGTGTACTGCAGTACACTCCAGTGCTGCAACTGAAGCACAAACATTGGTGCATTTTTAATTTTGCAATGAATATAATTTGGGCAATAGAATGAACACATTGCAAAATGATCTGCCCAGTGAGAACAGAGGGAGGATTACCAAAAATTGTGATGATTTGGTTATCAATTGTATAAATTAAGATTATTTGTGTAGAGGTGGAGGAGAACTTATTGGATAATTATTTATAAAAGCACATATAAAGGGGCACCTAGTGAGACTGGTAGTGGGTTATAGAGTTAGGAGATACACATGTGTAATGTCTCACTTTCTGAATAAATCTAAAACTAAGCAAATATTGACTTCTGATTTCCTCCTTCACCAATTGGTTATCACAAGTTTAACATTGGTTACTATTACCCCATTCCTGCTCAACACATGCCGTTTGCAGGTGTCTTGAGAGGGTAAGTCAGACCACCACCAACCCCCGGTTTGCATTCTGTTAATTTGGACCATCACAAAAGGACCATTAACACTCATTGTAACCCTGCAAAAATCTCCTCCGCACAGGTGACATGGTGGCACAACTGAAATTCAACACATTAGTTTGAACTTACTGCATTGTGCCTGTCTACACAGAAGGAGCACTACGGTCAGCAGGGTCCCCCAGAGACAGCTCATTGTGGAAACTTTCTGTAGAAGAAAAGCACCATGTTTAATATCACATTATCAGGCAATAATTTAACCTGTCATAAAATTATTTACAAAACACATGTCTGAACAGCAGCAAAGAGGAGGAAAAATTTGGAAACAAGCAGAGGGTACAGATTTTGCAAGCATACAGATAGTGAAAGGAGATTATTCTGCAGGCTAGTTGCATAAAATGGGAAAAAGTGTAGCTAGTGCTAGCAGAGGATATGGGCCTGCATATATGCAAAGGCTGAGAAAGTCTGTGTATGTTCACACACTGTTACAGGGCTGTGGGTTATAAAATGCTATTACAGGGTTGTGTATATTCACACACTGTTAGCGCGCAATATATATTCACACACTGTCACTGGGTTATATATAATCACACACTGTTAGAGGGCTGTGCATATTCACGTACTGTCACAGTGTTGTACATACACACATAGTGATAAAGAACTGTGTATATACGCACAATGTTACAGGACTGTCCACATTTACACATTGGTACAAGGCAGATTATATTCACATACTGTCACAGGGCTATCCATATTCACACATTGTTACAGGGCTGCACACTTTCACAAAATATTACAGGATTGTGACTGGGAAAGTGGGACAGGTTATGTGTCTATTATGATGAAGTTGATATCTGGGAGTTGACAGGCTGTCAGTGTGTGATCTTGGAGGCACTCTTATCTAAGAATAGGAGACTTTGTAAGCATATGATGAAGGAGTTAATAGTAGAGAGAGGGACAGGTTGTGTGTCTATGATGAGGCAACTGGTAACTGAGTGTGTGTGTGTGATGTAGGAGTTGGTAACTGTGTGTGTGATGAAGGAGTTGGTATCTGAGAGTGGGAAAGGTTACTTGTGCATGAGATGAAGGAGTTGGTTTTTGACAGTGGGACAGATTGCGTGTGTGATGAAGGAGTTGGTTTTGAGAGTGGGACAGGCTGCGTGTTGAGGTGTGGGAGTTGGTATCTGAGAGTGGGACAGGTTGTGTGTGTTGACGAAGGAATGGTATCTGAGAGTGGGACAGATTGTTGTGTGTGTGATGAAGGTGTTGGTATCTGACAGTGGGACAGATTGCATCTGAGATGTGGGAGTTGGTATTTGAGAGTGGGACAGGTTGTGTGTGTGATGAAAGAATTTGTATTTGAGAGTAGGACAGGTTGTGCGCGTGATGAAGGAGTTGGTATCTGAGAGTGGGATAGGTTGCGTGTGTAAGATGTGGAGTTGGTACCTGAGAATGGGACGGATTACTGCATGTGTGTTGAAGGAGTTGGTGTCTGAGAGTGGGACAGGTTGTGTGTGTAATGAAGGAGTTGGTATCTGAGAGTGGGATAGGTTGCATGTGTGTGATGAAGGAGTTGGTATTTGAGAGTGGGATAGGTCGTGTCGATGATGAGCCTTGTTGCTGTCGGTGTTTTGGTCCATTGGAAGTGTCTGCCACATTTGATAAGATTGTATATTGCTAACATTAACTCTTCTTATAAAATATCTCAACACAAAGCAATATATCACTGAGAGTTAAGCAATGTTTACTGCTGAGTTGTGTGTGCATGTCAGACACATTTGCTTTCATTGTTATTTACTTTATTTTGATATAAACCTGGAATTTGAAAGCTTGGATGAGAGTAACAGTGGGATAGAGGACACTGAAAATTGCTAAATTGGCTGCATGGATTACTCAGATTTGATACTGGAGCCAGTCCTGGTTTTAAATGGGGTCTCCCCCTTCCCTCAGGTGGTCTTGTGGCTCAGTGGCTAGTTGCCCTGTCTCTGAGGCACAAGCTTCTGGTTCAAAGTTGCACTTCAGCATTCATGATGCTATTCCCAACAGGTTGATATTCAGCCTGCTCATCCTTCCCCATTATTCCCTAAAGGAGAAATATCTGTGAATGACGATATCGAATGAACAACTCCTCCATATAGAATACCGTAGCTTTTCCAGAAGGAATCGGTTTCTCCAACATTTAAGCAATAGTACTGGCTTCGACGGAATATTTCGCTCAGCAGTTAGGAAGACAATAAAATGGGGGGAAACGTCGTTGCGATCTGTAATTCTAACACACAGGTAGCCGGCTCTTTAGTGCGGGCCCCTCTGGGCAGGACAGGGAATCTGGTCCAGTATTCCAACATCAATCGCTCGCCCCTTCCCTCCACCCCTCCTCTCCCACCCCCCCAAATAAAACACCAAGTCACTCCGCTGCATAAAATGCATTTCTCAAGAGGCGCACATCGTCTATCCTAAAATAAAACAATCAAATAAACCTCCCTCCTGACCTCCAGTCAGATCCCAACTCTTACCCAGTTTCCTTTGGATTCTGGTTAGAATGCAGACTCAGACACGGCTCAGTCCCGCAGAGAATCAGTGATGAGCATTTGTTTAATGATCTCCTTTCCTCAGTTGCTGTTTCACTCTTACAGTTAGCCTCCCCAAAGTCAACCTTTAACATCAACTAACCTCCATTCACTGACCTGCCCAACCTTGCTGATGTCTCAGTCTTTTCCTTCATTTCACTTTCCTAATGCGGCCATTTGCTGGGTATCCGAGGTGAGAAATTTCTCATTGTCGATTAAAAGGTTACAGGAGCAGTTAGTGATACATGTCTATAGAGCAGACTGCGGCTTAGACCATGGGTCTGAAAATCAGAGGGATTACTGAAAAGCCACAGCAAGAAACTATGGTCAACAGCATCGGTTGTTATGGTGAGAAGGGCGACTGGAAGTGAAGCCACATCCCATCTCCTCGCCAGCACCCCCTGCCCTTCCAGCACACACTTACCAACTGCAGAGTCCTTGTTTAACGCCCCGACGGGGCCAGGAAACTCACTCCACCAGTCCGCTCTTTATCGGAAGATCGCAATCCCAAAGGTATCTGTGTGACTGGGAAGGGAAAGCGGCCGTGTGTTGCTGTTGACTCTTGGCCATACTCTTCCCTGGCGGAATGCCAGAGGAGCGGAGGGGAGGGGACAACTGGCCAGGTGCCCGAATTAGAAGCGGAGTGCTAAGAGCCCTCTTTCAGATGAGACACTCCGCACTTCAGTAACTAGTGGAACATTCAAATAAATCTTACACAGCATTGACGTCACCTGTTGTAGATTGAGAAAAGGTCAGGATGTGGTTTAAGGTTAAAAAATTAGCGGCTGGCTCATAAAATCATCACCAATCTCCTTGTCACAAGGCAGCACTGCTGGGGTGGATTTGGACACTGCACCTTCCAAAGAAAGCAACATTCTTGAATTAAATTGTCCTTCGTGGTCTTTTGGTTTCACTGGAACAATTCCTCTTTAACACTATCCACTAAGAAAGATGTACCCGGGAATCCTAGCTCTGATACAATTTGTGCTTTATCAACCCTTTCTGAAATACTTCCAAAAGAGCCCCGTCCAGGTTAAAACATCGAAATGAGGAGCGGTACGGTAGCTTGTCTGAGCACAGCATATTCTCACAAATAACAGCCATGCGAGGGACCAGTCAATTTCTTTATTATAGGGTTTTGATCGAGGGATGAATGTTGTCCTGGACACTGTAGGGGATACAGCAGTGAGGAACCTCCACCAATCGTCGGGACACAGACTTCGAGAATTACCGCCAGAAAGCCGCCTGCTTTATCGAACATATTGTGATCAGGGGAAATTACTGCCTGCTCAATGAGAGAACATTTAGATTGTGTTGTGAAGATGTACAACGCTCTTTATTTCTCTGCAGTTAGTGGTGTGATGGGTTGAGTTAAAGCAAAACAGCTGCAGCTGAGGTGAAAACAAGAAGCAACAAAATAGCATCGCGCTTACTCCTGCAAATTCAGTAACATTTACAGTAAAAACACAAATGAAAGCGCAGAAAATCCATTAACAATCTGCATCCTTCAATACTGCTCACTGAACCGGGACCGGGTGACATTCACATCTCACGAAAGGCAACGTGCAAAACGGGAGCATTTCATCCCACACCCATGGGCGGATGCACCGTGCGAAATGATGCACACACGTACGTATACCCATACTCACACTGATGCACACATACCCACCCACACTCATACTGATACACCCAAACTCAAACAAACACACACACACACTCGCACATACCCACCCACATTCATACTGATGCACACCCACCCACACTGATACACCCAAACTCTCACACACACACACTCACGCACACCCAGCCACACCCACATCCACCTATCCACCCAGACCCACACACATTGATGCACACCCACAAATATACACACTCCCACCGACACACTGATTCACACACGCTCCACACTCACCCAAACCCATTGACACACATGCACACACACCAACACACACTCAAATCCACACATGCACCCATTGACAGTCACATACACACACACTGACATTCACACACACACTCATACCCATGCTTACACTCACACACACCCACAAACTCACACTGTCACACACATACACTGTCTCACACTCTCACACACTCATACTCTCTCACACACACACACACATTCTGTCATAGACATTCATTCCCTCACATGCACATATTCACGCTCTCTCATACGCGCAAACTCACACTCTCTCTTCATAGATACATAGAACCCTACAGTGCAGAAAGAGGCCCTTCGACCCATCGAGTCTGCACCGACCACAATCCCACCCAGGCCCTATCCCAATATTCCTACACATTTACCCGCTAATCGCTCTAAGCTATGCATCATAGGACACTAAGGGGCAATTTTAGCATGGCCAATCAACCTAACCCGCACATCTTTGGACTGTGGGAGGAAACCAGAGCACCCGGAAGAAACCCACGCAGACATGAAGAGAATGTGCAAACTCCATACAGACAGTAAGCCAAGCCGGGAATTGAACCTGGGTCCCTGGAGCTGTGAAGCAGCACTGCTAACCACTGTGCTACCGTGCCACCCTCACAGCACTCACGCTCTCTCTCTCACGCACTCATGCTCTCTCAAACACACTCATGCTCTCTCACATGCACTCATGCTCAGTCTCACATGCACTGATGCTCTCTCACATGCACTGATGCTCTCTCACACGGACTCACGCTCTCTCACATGCACTCATGCTCACTCTCACATGCACTCACGCTCTCTCACATGCATTCATGCTCTCTCTCACATGCACTCACGCTGTCTCTCACACGTACTCATGCTCTCTCTCACATGCACTCATGCTTTCGCTCTCACGCACTCACGCTCTGACACACTCTCTTTCTCACACTCTCACACACTCTCTTCTCTCTCACATATTCTCTCTTACACATATGCTTCTCTTACACACACTCTTCTTGCACACAGACTCTCACACACACATACTCTTCTCTCACCCATATACTCTCTCTCACACACACTCCTCTCTCAGACACACATTCTTCTCTCATGCACACCTCTCACACTCCTCTCTCACACACACATACGCACACACACTCTTCTCTCACACATACTCTGTCATGCACACTCAGGCTCATACACACATACACTCTCTCACAGATACACACTCACACACTTCTCTCTCACACACACACTCTTCTCTCTCACACACACTCTTCTCTCTCTCACACACACACATTCTCTCATACACACACTCGACTCAGACACACACACACTCTCTCACAGACACACACACTCCTCTCTCTCACACACACACACACCCACCCAGTCTCATACACACACACTCCTCTCTCTCACACACACACTCTCTCATATACACACACACACTCTCACACACACATTCTCTCACACACATATTCACGCTCTCTCACACGCACACTCATGCTCTCTCTCACACACACACAGTCATGCTCTGTCAAACACACTCACGCTCTCTCACATGCACTCACGTTCTCTTACATGCACTCATGCTCACTCTCACATGCACTCACTCTCACATGTATTCATGCTCTCTCTCACATGCACTCACGCTGTCTCTCACATGCACTCACGCTGTCTCTCACATGCACTCACGCTGTCTCTCACATGCACTCACGCTGTCTCTCACATGCACTCACGCTGTCTCACACGCAGTCATGCTCTCTCTCACACGCAGTCATGCTCTCACACGCAGTCACACTCTCTCTCATGTGCACACACTCTCTGACACACTCTCTTCTCTCTCATACACTCTTCTCTCTCACATATTCTCCCTTACACACGCACTTCTCTCTCACACACTTTTCTTGCACACAAACTCCCTTCTGACACGCACACTTCTCTCACACACACACTTCTCTCACACACACACTCTCTCACACACACACTCTCTCACACACACACTCTCTCACACACACACTCTCTCACACACACACATGCACACTCAGACTCATACACACATACACTGTCTCACAGATACACACTCATACACACTCCTGTCTTACACACACACATTCTCTCATACACACACTCTCTCACAGACACACACACACTCACACACACACTCTCTCATACACACACCTCTCTCACTCTCTCTCAAACACACACACAGACTCTCTCTCATACACACACCCTCCTCTCTCTCTCTCACACACATACACTCATGGACACACACACACTCACACACACTGTCTTCTCTTACACGCTCTTCACTCACACGCACACTCACAGGGTCCAGGAAAGTCCGGAGCTTAAATCTTCATAGTTAACCGACCCCAGTGGAAATGGCAGTGAAAGGGGAGGAACTTTCATTGGCGGCGTTGTCTCTCCGACAGGAGAGGGAGAGGGAGCAGGAATCCTGCTGCTGCTCTTTAGCCTGCCACTCCAATTGGAAAGTGTGCTGGGTGCGAAGGTGGAATGGTATTTGTCGTCAGTCCAATAAACCAGAAAATTTACATTCACAATCCCACCGTGGCGGCTTGCTGATTTGAACTCAATGAATTTGACGCTGTTGGATTGCCATATAAACATCCAACGACTCAGTCCTGTCCCTTCGGGACCATATGTGACTTTAGTCCCACACCAACATGGTTGATTCTTAGCTGGAATGATCAAGCATGTCACTTAGTTGTATTGAAACAACCGAGGATTGGCATTAAGCGCCAGTCCACATCCCAGAAATGACATTGAGTTGAAGTAGTCAGAGCGGCTGTAGTTAGGAAGAGCAGGAGAAACAAAAATATCATCAGAGTGTCCAAAGATGTACAGGTGAGGTGGATTGATCATGCCAAATTGTCCCTCAGTGTTCCAAGATGTGTAGGTTAGCGGGATTAGCGGGGCAAATTGGTGGAGTTACGGGGTTAGAGTCTGGACGGGATGATTTGTCGGAGAGTTAGTGCACACTCGATGGGCCGAATGGCCCCTTTCTGCACTGTACGGATTCTATTCTATGATCAGGGCTTTGCAGTGTGCCGCTGTGCAGCTTGCCCGGGGCTGGGAGATCCAGCTGCACTAATTCTGCACCAAGACAGGTAGCAGCTTTTTGCAGCTTTCTCATAGAAACAACGTAAGATGTTCAGAACCGATAGCTGGAGAATTCTCTCCGCTTTGCGAAAACCGCAGCAACATGAAAAATAAGCCCACACAAGTCTTAGAATTATAATTAAAAAGTCAGGTGGAAACACACAATCAGAGCCAACAATCAAGGGGATTGCAGGACGGGGGAAGACTGTCAAAATGAGAAAACGATAAAATGGTTAAATCATTTGTAAATGGAACAAACAGGAATAATGAAGAATGAAAACGGCTTGTTTCCTTCTTCTCATCATCATAAAAGCACTGCATCTCACTGGTCTTGTTCACAGTTTTCCTTTAGCATTTCCATTCGCTGGACATTGTCTCTGGTACATGTAGGCAACAAGTAGCATTGGACTTTTCTGGACGTTTCTGCCATGAAGGGTTTCAGCACTGCACCCTTATCTGATATTCTCACTTTGGTCATTTGCAGTCGGTGACAAGCAGCGATAAGTGATCTGGAGAAACGTTGGCAGATTGTGTCTCCCAGCCCCCTCTCCAACTCTGCTGGTGGCCAGTTGCAGAATTCATGAGTAGCTAAGGTCAGATGGCTCAGACACACAGGCACGGTGAAGCAGGAGTCTGCCTGTTTTGTGTGGATCAGTACATGGGAAACCCCAACCACCGGTTCCTGCCTGCAACAGCCCCAGTGTTGCCCAGTACCCCATCAGCAACATCTTGGGGTCACTATTAACCGAAGGCTGAACTGGACTAGGCACATCGATAAGGTAGCTACAAGAGCAGGGTGAAGACTGGATACTCTGCAACAAGTCGCTCATGATCCCTTAAAGTCTCCCCCACCTTGTCTCATGCTTCAAGTTAGAAGTTTGATGGAATTGTCTTCACTCACTGGAAGCAGAAACACTTAATAATGATCTAGAAGAGCATTTTGCTTGTTTGATATCTCGGCCACTGGGCTTAATCTTCATCCCTCCCCCCCCCCCCCCCCCCCCACCCCATGCCCTGCCACTGGTGCACTGTTTACGACCTGCCAAATGCACAGCACCAACTCATAAAGGTTACCACCAGAATTTTCCACTCCATGACCTCTACCACAAAGGCAGCAGGTGAGGGGCAACACCATTACCTACTAGTTCCACCCCAAGTCACAAGCTGTCCGTGTCATATTCCCTTCCCCTTCACCATCTGAAATTGCCTACCTAACACCATCCTGGGAGTACCTGCATCACACGGCCTGCAATATAACCCTTTTAGTATAACTCGTGATGGCCGATAAATCCAGCTTCGCCAATGTCACTCACAACCAGAGAACAAAATATTAAATATCTTCCCAGTTTGATTGACTCAATACCACACAGAACAGTGCATTTTGCCCACTGAGTCACAGGAGTAATTGTTAAGCTGTAATGTAGTTAGGGTTTTTATTATATTAACTCCTGTTAATAAAGGTGAGACGGTCATAATGAACTCAAAAAAGTCTCACAGAACTATTCCAATTCACTAATCATGCTACTGAATAAAATGTCACTGTTTAATTGAATTACTTTTAGCTATTTTTAATGAGAACATCAACTTGTGGGCCATAACCGTCAGAATACAGATCAATGACAATTAGTGAGAGTCTAATCTCAGGCTGCACCTGCTGCTCTTGTTAAAATGTATTCATTCATGTCTAGTCACAGCATTAGATTTTTTTTTCCTGTTTTTCAGAAGTTTGCTATCGGTTTCAAGCCAGGCTGATGGCGTGTTGCAGTCCTCGGGGCACCATGGTTAGTCTCACTGTCCTTTTTGCCAAGGGAGTTGAAGTTACTCTCAATGTTTACCACAACCTAACTTCCTGCTTTGCTGAAGACCCATTTTATCCACTGATGCATGATCTATATAAACTGCCCAAGGAAATTTCACAGCAACTCGGTGCAAAAGCTCCCTTTCACTGCAATCTCTCACTCCAACAGACCATTATCAATATTTCATTGGCCCTATTAAGACCACAGTTCCATTTCAGCCTATAACTTCCAGTGCCCACACTCACCATCTTCTGCAGACTTACTCTCGATATTGAGAATTATTGCATTATTTCTTAAATTTGGGGGGAAATGTAGAAATGCAACAACTTGATCTCATCAGACCAACTCATTGGAATACAAATCATGCTCCTTTATCAGGCATCCACTTTGTCTTTTAAAATCTAAGCTTATGGCAGTATCTCAGACCATTGGATTCTGACATATTTCTCTAATGGATGAAGGTGTTGTGCTCTGATCCACCGAGCAGCTGGAGAAGCCCTGTGTTGTGGCTCGGTTCCTGACTCTGGCCACCCGAAGATGTACTTTTCGTTAACCAATATGAACTAAATCGATATACTCAAAGGAGCCATCGACGATGTTCTGCTTTATGGGGTGGACCCAGCAGAGAGCAGTTGTTGGCCAAGAAACATGAGATTTTTAACACAACATGTGGGGTAACTCACACTACTCACCACCGTACCCTGCTGACTTTCTCACACGGTTAACAATTCATACGACATGCTTCAATCTGAAGGATCTGCGTCTCCTGATCTTGTAGACATGTAGCAATCCCTCATTCAGAGCTGCCACCACTGTTTATGTTTTGGACAAAAATACAAACGGGGAAATCAGGGCAAAATAGAGAAATAAAATGAATTCTTCCTTGGTTTCTTTGAAGTAAAACCTCTCACTTCTGCTTCGGTTGTGCGGCGTTGATGGGGACTCAGATACTGAAACTGTTTTTTTCCTCTTTTCACATCCAGACATTTTAAAATCCTATGTACATTGGTGAGCTTCACTTCAGCTACTGTTACCAGTTGAGGAACCTTGCATCTGGTTAACCCCCGTAGCATCTTTTTATTGGTGTAGAAACTTCAAGTTCCCACCATTTCTCTTCCACTTCCCTGAATGTGGCAATGTTAGCCATCCTCAGGTTTGACACCCACATGTTGATGCACAAACACATACAGAAAGAAAGACTGGGCAGAATTTTGCCACCCCACTAAAGTGAGAATGGAGGTGTGGGGGAGTGGGGGGACAGTACTGACATCTTACTGTCACCTCCCAATTTTTTTAGCTGATGCAGGCATTGAGATGGATCACTGACTGCCAAACTGGTGGCAGGCAGGTAATTAGGATAATCAAACAACCATTTGTCAGGTAATTGCCTAGCAAAGTTGAAGTCATTGTGAACCCAGGGGAATATCCTATCTCAAAGGAAGATGATTCTGATTTTTGGAGGCCAATTATCTTAGCCCAAGGACATCACTGCAGGAATTCCACAGGTTGGGCCCTGGACCCAAATCTCTTCAGCTGCTTACAGTGGTGCACATTGTCTGCAGTGTGCACCATCTACAAGATGCACTGCAGCAAATCACCAAGGTTCCTTTAACAACTCCTCCCAAAGCTGTGACTTCTACCACCTAGAAGACAAGGATAGCAGATGCACAGGAGTACCACCACCACCTGTAAGTTCCCCTTTGAATCATTCACCGTCCTGACATGGAAATATATCGTTGTTCCTTCACTGTCATGCATCAAAATCCTGGAATTCCTTCCCAATCAGCACTAGTCAATTTGGAATGAGCAATGCTGGATTGCCAGTGACACTTGCATCCTAAGAGTAAATATAAAAAAAACTTGCCACCTTTTTTTGATTTCACTATGCTTTCAGATTAGTGGCACAAAGAGCTCCAATGGCCTATTGAACATATTGGATGTGAATGGTGAAGACAAATGGGGACAAGAGGGCAGCCCATGGTATAGAAGGTTCTATCCAGTTTAAAGGGTGTACTGACAAGCTCAGCTTCATCACAACGTCCAAGCACCAATACCTGTGAAGATTGTGTTTCTTCATAGAGCAGTGACAAAACTGGACCAGGAGTTGATGCCAAAGAAAGTGGTGGATACCCAATGCCTGCCACCTTAAAGATGATTTTAACATCTTTGGCTGTAATTTTTTTCCAGCAAATGTCTAGTGTTCCATGTGGCATCTCTTAATCAGCAAGGTCACAGGTGCCATATACAGCAGAGTTGGTCAGTATATCAAGTCCACAACTGATCAGACCAGTGAGGTCAAGAGGGAAGTTAGTTTTGGGGTTATGGATGAGAAATGGTCATTATTGACTATACTCATGTGGCGAACAAAGCTTTCCTGGAGCACCTGGGCACTTTTGTGGATAGGAAGGAATTCCAGTCCTTCAAGACTTAAGTTGTCTGTAACTACCATAAGCTGCCATGACTTCTTCATCCTTAAACAGAGCCAATTACTTCATGTCTCAGGCCACCAGAGCACCTTTGTGGCTTGATACTGGGGAATAAGGGTATCTAGTAAAGCCATAGTTTCTGATCAATGTAGCAACCCCAACACACAGGTAGAGGTCACATATAACCACTGCCATGTGACTACAAGGGCCACAACTGGGCAGGCAATTGCCTTTTGAAGATAATGTTTAGATGTGTCGGTAAGTCTGGGAGTATCCTGCAGTATAGACATACAAGAGTGTCCTGCATCATTGACATCTGTTGCGGATTGAACAACAAGTTGCTCCAGAGGGGAGTAGTGCTGTAGGCAGAAGAAATGATTGAGAGAGCCACATCCTCACAGGAAGACAATAAAATAAGCACGAGGTGTCTGAACAGTAGAACAAAGATATTCTCAAATTGAGAAGGAAGGGTTGGTGGCTGTAACTGGTGTGAAGAAGTTCCATCAATATGTCTACAGTCAACAGTTTTTTATAATTGCTGACCATAAACCCTTACTGGACGTTTTCAAAGAGGATAAATCTATTTTCCCCATCTCTCCCGCTCAGATACAGTGCTGGACCTTGTTATTTGCAGCCTATGAATATATTCTGGAACATTGCCCTGGGATCTGAATTGCTAATGCAAGTGCACTGAGCTGCCTCCTGTTTCCCAGAAACCTGGCTCTTTTACCAACTGTAGAAGAGGTGTGGTGACCCTAATCTTTTTGAAGACATTGTTAATGTCAGCAAGGCAGATTAAAGCCTGGACCCAAAATGACCTAACCTTATCCAAGATTAGGCACATGATTTTACATAGTGGACTCCAAGGACGGCCCTCGCAAGAAATGAAACCCTACCTCATTAAGATATCTGAACTTAGTGTTGAGGACGGTATCATTCTTTGGGGGTTCTGAATAATTGTTCTGCCCCCAGGATGATGTCCAATATTAATGGAACTACATAATGGCCACCTGGGAGCATCAAGAATGAAAACACTGGCCAGGGGTTAGCTCTGGTGGCTGGTCCTGACTCTGACATCACAGACTTGAGAAAGTCTGTGCCAGAAAAATTAATACCTCTGGCCTCAGTCTCCCTACACCCATGGGAGTGGCCTGGTAGGCAATGGGAATGTATACATGTGGATTTTGCAGATCCCTTTATGGGTGGACATGCACTCCAAGTGGTTGGAGGTGCAGCACATGAGCTCCATGATTACTCAGGCTACGATCTGGAAACTGTGGCAAAGCTTCAGCACACACGCAATACTGGTAGTCCTGGTTTCCAATAGCAGCACGGTCTTTACTAGCGGTGATTTCCAAAACTTTGTGCTCTCCAGTGGTATCCAATATGTTCAGACTGCATCTTATCACCTGCCACCAAATGGATTGGCAGAACAGGTGGTTCAAACCTTCAAAAATATTGTGAAGAAACAACCTGTAGCATCATGGAGACTAAACTGGCACAATTTTTATTTGATTAAAGGACCACACCACACACAACAACAGGTGTTGCTCCAGCAGAGCTGTTATTGGGACAATGGCTTCATACCAGATTAAGCCTATTATTCCCAGACCTGGCAGGGAGCATGGAATCCAAACAGTAAAGCCAAAAAACAACTTCAATTCTGCAAGGATAGAAAGAACTTTTGTAGTGGGTGATCTGGTTCATGAAAGGAACTTTGGGGATGGTTCCACTTAGGCCAACTCATGGCCAGGGAATCCTTGCCTGAGCCACCCAGCCACAGGCCATGGAATTAGCCGCTGCCAATGCCAGCCCTCAGCATGAAGCTGACTCCACATTGACCCCTCAGACAAGATACAGACTTGGAGGTGGAGGCTGAAGAAGTGGAACTCTGGGCTGGAGCAGAAAGAGAAACCTGCTTCAATAATTCTGTGACGCTTCCTCTGGAAAAGAAGGTTCCCTGTTTGGTTTACACTGTCCAACTCAGCCCCGCCTTCAACAGACCTCTGCCTGAGTGCCAAGTGACAGAAAGACCTCTGCACAGTGTGACTACTGGAAGTGACAACGTCCTAAGGGGCGAGAGATCTTATGATAACCACAAAGGCCACAGAGAATCATCAATAGATCTACCTGTGGGCTTCGTGGAGTTTGAGCTGCCTTTGAGCTTGTCTATTGAGAAGTACAGTAAAAAGTCTGACAACACCAGGCTTTAGTCCAACCGATTAATTTGATAATAGACTCACAAGCTTTCAGGGTTAGTCCCTTTGTCAGGTGAATGGAGAGTTCTGGCCTCAGACAGAGCATATAAAGCACAGACAGTTTAGAGATTACTGATTAGAATGCGAATCCTTACACCTAACCTGCTGTTCAAGACCTGAAGTGGCTGACAATGTGAGTGGAAGGAGCACTGCAGCACTGATCACAGGTTAAAAAGAGATGTGTATTGTCTCCAGACAGTACAGTAAGTGAGGTTTTGCAAACCCAGGCAAGTCACGGGGGTTACAGATAGTGTGACATGAACCCAAGATCCCTGTTGAGACCGTCCTCATGTGTGCGGAACTTGGCTATCAGTCTCTGTTCAGCGACTCTGCGCTGTCGTGTGTTGTGAAGGCCGCCTTGGAGAATGCTTACCTGAAGGTCAGAGGCGGAATGCCCGTGACCACTGAAGTGTTCGCCAACAGGAAGGGAACAGTCTTGCCTGGTGATTGTCGAGCGATGTTCATTCATCCGTTGTCGTAGCGTCTGCATGGTCTCCCCAATGTACCATGCTTCGGGACATCCTTTCTTGCAACGTATCAGGTAGACAATGTTGGCCGAGTTGCAAGAGTATTTACCATGTACCTGATGGATGGTATTCTCACGTGTGATGATGGTATCCATGTCGATGATCCGGCATGTCTTGCAGAGGTTGCTGTGGCAGGGTTGTGTGGTATTGTGGTCACTGTTCTCCTGAAGGCTGGGTAGTTTGCTGCGAACAATATTCTGTTTGAGGTTGTGTGGTTGTCTGAAGGCAAGAAGAGCCACTTCTTGCCTTCAGACAACCACACAACCTCAAACAGAATATTGTTCGCAGCAAACTACCCAGCCTTCAGGAGAACAGTGACCACAATACCACACAACCCTGCCACAGCAACCTCTGCAAGACATGCCGGATCATCGACATGGATACCATCATCACACGTGAGAATACCATCCATCAGGTACATGGTAAATACTCTTGCAACTCGGCCAACATTGTCTACCTGATATGTTGCAAGAAAGGATGTCCCGAAGCATGGTACATTGGGGAGACCATGCAGACGCTACGACAACGGATGAATGAACATCGCTCGACAATCACCAGGCAAGACTGTTCCCTTCCTGTTGGCGAACACTTCAGTGGTCACGGGCATTCCGCCTCTGACCTTCAGGTAAGCATTCTCCAAGGCGGCCTTCACAACACACGACAGCGCAGAGTCGCTGAACAGAGACTGATAGCCAAGTTCCGCACACATGAGGACGGTCTCCACAGGGATCTTGGGTTCATGTCGCACTATCTGTAACCCCCGTGACTTGCCTGGGTTTGCAAAACCTCACTTACTGTACTGTCTGGAGACAATACACATCTCTTTTTAACCTGTGATCAGTGCTGCAGTGCTCCTTCCACTCACATTGTCAGCCACTTCAGGTCTTGAACAGCAGGTTAGGTGTAAGGATTCGCATTCTAATCAGTAATCTCTAAACTGTCTGTGCTTTATATGCTCTGTCTGAGGCCAGAACTCTCCATTCACCTGACAAAGGGACTAACCCCGAAAGCTTGTGAGTCTATTATCAAATTAATCGGTTGGACTGAAACCTGGTGTTGTCAGACTTTTTACTGTGTTTATGCCAGTCCAACGCCGGCATACCCACATATTGAGAAGTCGTCAGTGGGGGGTTTTTGAGCCTGTAACTTTACCTGGATTGACATTGTAGGTCCCAAGATGAAGACTACCTGACTGTAAGCCACAGGAGTGGCCTTTTTCTTTGGTACATAATAAAGGGTATTGCTGACAGGGAACAGGCATTTGGCTTAATTACTCCACACGCAATACTGGAAGTCCTGGTTTCCAATAGCAGCACGGCCTTTACCATTACAGATCCCCCTGCTCATGGAGATGATGTGGAAACAGGCTGCTGTCTTTCTTGTTCTGGTGTATTAGGTGGCTGTGGCCTGCATTCTCTGGGTGCTTGAGCCCCACTGCAGCCCAGCACATTAAGAGTCACTAGTATTTGTGTAGGGGCCTCCTCAGTCACCAGGAGCCTCTATTACCTTCAGTCTGCTCCTTCTCTTGCCCTTTCAAAGAACAAAGAACAGTACAGCACAGAAAACAGGCCCTTCAGCCCTCCAAGCCTATGCTGCTCATTGATCCAACTAGACCACTCGTTTGTATCCCTCAATTCCCAGTCTGCTCATGTGACCATCCAGGTAAGTCTTAAACGATGCCAGCGTGTCTGCCTCCACCACCCTACTTAGCAGTGCATTCCAAGCCCCCACCACCCTCTGTGTAAAAACACCCCTCTGATATCTGAGTTATACCTCTCCCCTCTCACCTTGAGCCCGTGACCCCTCGTGATCGTCACCTTCGACTGGGAAAAAGCTTCCCACTATTCACCCTATCTATACCCTTCATAATTTTGTACACCTCTATTAGGTTTCCCCTCATTCTCCATCTTTCCAGGGAGAACAACCCCAGTCTACTCAATCTCTTCTCATAGCTAAGACCCTCCATACCAGGCAACATCCTGGTAAACCTTCTCTGCACTCTCTCTAAAGCCTCCACGTCCTTCTGGTAGTGCGGCAACCAGAACTGGACGCAGTACTCCAAATGTGGCCTAACCAGCGTTCTATACAGCTGCAACATCAGACTCCAGCTTTTATACTCTATACCCTGTCCTATAAAGGCAAGCATACCATATGCCTTCTTCACCACCTTCTCCACCTGTGCTGCCACCTTCAAGGATTTGTGGACTTGCACATCTAGGTCCCTCTGTGTTTCTATACTCATGATGGCCTTGCCATTTATTGTATAACTCCCCCCTACATTAGTTCTTCAAAATGCATCACCCTCACATTTATCTGGATTAAATTCCATCTGCCATTTCTCCGCCCAATTTTCCAGCCTATCTATATCCTGCTGTATTGTCTGGCAATGTTCATAGCTATCCGCAAGTTCAGCCATTTTCATGTCATCCGCAAACTTGCTGATAAGACCAGTTACTCCTTCTTCCAGATCATTTATATATATCACAAATAGCAGAGGTCCCAATACAGAGTCCTGCGAAACACCACTGGTCACAGACCTCCAGCCGGAAAAAGACCCTTTGACTGCTACCCTCTGTCTCCTGTGGCCAAGCCAGTTCTCTACCCATCTAGCCACCTCTCCTTGTATCCCATGAGCCTTAACCTTCTTAACCAACCTGCCACGAAGGACTTTGTCAAACACCTTACTGAAATCCATATAGACGACATCCACGGCCCTTCCTTCGTCAACTGTTTTTGTCACCTCCTCAAAAAATTCCACCAAATTTGTAAGGCATGACCTCCCTCTTACAAAACCATGCGGTCTGTCACTAACGAGATTGTTCTGTTCTAAATGCACATACATCCGACCTCCAAGAATCCTCTCCAAAAATTCCCTACCACGTACGTCAAGCTCACCGGCCTATAATTACCCGGGTTATCCCTGCTACCCTTCTTAAATAACAGTACCACATTCGCTATCCTCCAATCCTCAGGGACCTCACCTGTGTCCAGTGAAGAGACAAAGATTTCCGTCAGAGGCCCAGCAATTTCATCTCTTGTCTCCTTGAGCAGACTTGGATAGATGCCATCAGGCCCTGGGGATTTGTCAGTTTTAATGTTCCCTAAAAAACCTAACACTTCCTCCCTTGTAATGGAGATTCTCTCGAACGGGTCAACACCTCCCTCTGAGACACTCCCAGTCAACACGTCCCTCTCCTTTGTGAACACTGATGAAAAGTATTCATTTAGGATCTCCCCTATTCCCTCGGGTTCTAAGCCTAATTCCCCTCCTTTGTCCCTGAGAGGTCCGATTTTTTCCCTGACAACTCTTTTGTTCCTAACATATGAATAAAATGCCTTAGGATTCTCCTTAATCCTGTCTGCCAAGAAGATTTTGTGACGTCTTTTTACCTTTCTAACTCCCCATTTGAGTTCTTTCCTATTCTCTCTGTATTCCTCCAGAGCTCTGTCTGTTTTCAGTTGCCTGGACTTAACGTACACCTCTCTTTTCTCTTTGATCAGACCCTCAATTTCCCTGGTTATCCACGGCTCTCGAAACCTACCTTTCCTATCCTTCGTTTTTCCAGGCGCATGCCTGTCCTGCAGCCTTATCAAGTGTTTAACATCTGTGGTAGGTAAAATGTTAGAATCTGTCATTAAGGAGGAAATTGCGAGGCATCTTGAAGGGAATTGCTTGATAGAGCAGACGCAGCACGGTTTCATTAAAGGGAAGTCGTGTCTGACAAATTTACTGGAGTTCTATGAGGATGTGTCTAGGGCGGTGGATAGAGGAGAGCCGGTGGATGTGGTCTTTCTAGATTTTCAGAAGGCGTTTGACAAAGTACCTCACAAGAGGTTATTGCAGAAGGTCGAGGGACATGGAGTTGGGGGTAGGGTGTTAGCGTGGATAGAGGATTGGTTGTCAAATAGGAGGCAGAGAGTGGGGGTCAACGGGTGCTATTCGGATTGGCGGATGGTGACTAGTGGAGTGCCCCAGGGGTCGGTGCTGGGGCCTCAGCTTTTTACCATTTATATAGATGATCTGGAGGAGGGAACCGAGTGTAGGGTGTCGAAATTTGCTGATGACACCAAGATTGGGGGAACGGCAAATTGTGCGGAGGGTGTGGAGAGTCTGCAGAAGGATCTAGATAGGCTGGGCGAATGGGCCAGGAAATGGCAAATGGAATTTAATGTTGGCAAGTGTGAGGTGGTCCACTTTGGTAGGAAGAATGGTGAGAAGGACTATTACTTACGGGGCGAAAAACTGCAGCAGGCGACGGTGCAGAGGGACCTCGGGGTCCTTGTGCATGAGTCGCAAAAACCCAGCTTGCAGGTGCAGCAGGTGGTCAGGAAGGCGAATGGGATGCTGGCCTTCATAGCGAGGGGGATTGAATATAAAAGTAGGGAGGTCTTGCTGCAGCTGTATAGGGCATTGGTGAGGCCGCAGCTGGAGTACTGTGTGCAGTTTTGGGGGCCGCACCTGCGCAAAGATATTTTGGCCTTGGAGGGAGTGCAGAGGAGGTTTACTAGGCTGATACCGGAGTTGAGGGGGTTGAGCTATGAGGAGAGGCTGAATAAACTGGGCTTGTACTCGTTAGAGTTTAGAAGAATGAGGGGAGATCTCATTGAGACGTATAAGATGATGAATGGGATGGATAGGATAGAGGTGGAGAGACTCTTCCTGCCCAAAAAAGTCAGTAGGACTAGGGGGCACAGCCTCAAGATAAAAGGGGGGCGGTTTAGAACAGAGTCGAGGAGGAACTTCTTCACTCAAAGGGTGGTGAATCTCTGGAATTCTCTGCCCATTGAAGTGGTGGAGGCTGCCTCGATAAATATTTTTAAGACGCGGGTTGATGGGTTTTTGATAAGAGAGGGGATTAAGGGTTATGGGGAGAAAGCAGGAAAGTGGAACTGAGCAGCGACAGATCAGCCATGATCCTATTGAATGGCGGGGCAGGCTCGAAGGGCTAGATGGCCTACTCCTGCTCCTATTTCTTATGTTCTTATGTTCCTTAAAAGACTCCCAAATGCCAGACGTGGACTTACCCTCGAACAGCCTCTCCCAATCAATGGCCACCAACTCCTGCCTAATCCGGCTATAGTTAGCCTTCCCCCAATTTAGCACCCTACCCAGAGGACAACACTCATCCTTGTCCATTACTATTCTAAAATTAACAGAATTGTGGTCACTGTTTGCGACATGTTCCCCTACTGAAACTTTGATGACCTGACCGGGCTCATTTCCCAGAACTAGGTCCAGTATAGTTCCCTCTCTAGTTGGGCTATCTACATACTGTTCCAAAGAACCTTCCAGTACACATTTTACAAATTCTTCCCTGTCCAGACCCCCAGCACAAAGCACTTTCCAGTCTATACCAGGGAAATTAAAGTCTCCCACTACAACAACCCTATTTTTTCTGCACATATCCAGAATCTCCTTACATTTCCGTTCCTCCACTTCCCATGGGCTGTTGGGTGGCCTGTAGTATACCCCTAGCATAGTGATTGCACCCTTCCTATTTCTGAGCTCCACCTACAGCGACTTATTACATGACCCCTCTAAATTGTCCACCCTCTGCACCGCTGTAATATGCTCCCTAACTAATATCGCTACTCCCCCACCTCTTTTAGCCCCTCCTCTGTCTCGTCTAGAACACTTATACCCCGGAATATTCAGCTGCCAGTCCTGTCCTTCTTTTAACCAAGTCTCCGTCACTGCAACCACATCCAAATTCTGTGTAAGCATCAAGGCCTTAAGTTTGTCTTACCCGTTATGCTCCTCGCATTGAAGCAGATGTACTCCAGACCTCCAGTCCCACTCAGGTCATCCTCCTCCAGAATGCTCTTCTTCTTAGCTAGCCTTGCCCTGGCCCCCAGCTTGACCCCAGCCTCAGTGCTTTCAGAATCCACATGCAGTCCTATTCTCGTCTGGAGTGCTTTAACTCCTGGCAACAGAGCAACATGTGGCTGGCCTATCTCACCCACCCATTTCTCCATAGACCTCATGGATGAGCATGGGCCTGCACTGCCTCTAGGAGCTCCAACAGATCCACACACGATTGATGCCACTGCTGAAGAACCTGCTGCTTTGCTGATATCACCTGAGGCTCATTATCAGCATGAAGTTGAGCATCTCTGGGCCTCTCCCAACTTCTCTAAGGAGAATAGCCTCAGCTGCCATGGCCTTTTACATGATGGAGTGTGTGTGTGTTAAAGTGATAGTGCCTTGATTAAGCAGAGTTTTATTTACTTAATCAATTTTCACTTCCTTCACTTTGGTCCACTGTATTCCCTGCTCTCAATCAGGCTAAATTACAAAGGGTTTTGAAGAAGCCCAGTCCACCGTGCAAACCAGCCTCCCATCCATTGGCTTCGTCTACATTTCCCACTGCTTCGGAAAAGCAGCCAGCATAAATAAGGACCCCATCACCCCGGACATTCTCTCTACCACCTTCTTCCGTCAGAAAAAAAACGTAAGTCTGAGATCATGTATCAACTGACTCAAAAACAGCTTCTTCCCTGCTGCTATCGGAATTTCAAATTCTCACATTAAGTTGATTTTTCTTTACACCCTAATTATGACTGTAACACTACATTCTCCACTCTCTCCTTTCCTTCTCTATGAATGGTATGCTTTGTCTATATCGCATGCAAGAAACAACAGTTTTCACTGTATACTAATACATGTGACAATAATAAACCAAATCAGAAATAAACACAGACTAGGAGTGACTGACTGCCTTGTAGAAAACCTTTGCTCATTCATAAGCATGTTCTCCAACCTTCCTATTGTGTGCCATTTTAACTCAGCACCTTGCTCTCATGCTTACATGTCTGTCCTTGACCTGCTGCAATGCCCCGGTAAAGCCCGGCAGAAGCTGGAGCAGCAGTATCTCATCTTCCAATTAGGCAGCCTTTGGGACTCAACACTGAGTTCAGTAGCCTTAGATTTTGATCTTTCTTCTCCATCTTAGATTGTCCCTTCTCTTCCTTTTACTATTCCATACATGTGTTGGCTCAACTCAAACCCCCTTCCATCTCTCACACCAAGCATCTATAGTTTGTTCTTAAAGTTGTTACTTTTTCTTGCAGTTTCTCTTGGTCTAGCATTTTCCCTCTGAGCTCTGATGGAGGGGCTAGGACTCAAAATGTTAATTCTGTTTTTCTCCTGGCAGATGCTGGTAGACCTGTTGAGTTTTCCCAGCATCCTCTGTTCTTGCGACAATATCTTGAGTTGATATTGCATCCTGTGAACTTTCCATTGTAGAATGAGCTCATTTGGGGTAGTACCGAGTAGAGACATAATTTCAGTGAAAATCCTTCAACTAAGCCTGGTGCCACCCTTTGATCAGAATCTTCAAGTAGGGTTAAAGGCCCACACAGGTGGCACAGCTCACACATAGTCCAGGGAATGTTGGGTGCAGCCATCACTTTAATCATTCTTCATAGTTTCCACACCTATCTTGCCCTCAGTGACAGCCTGCTCTGCCACAATCGAAGCGATATTCATGGCCCCCTCCTCCATTGATGTCACCATGATGATGAGGCACTCCACCTCCAGTTCTGAATGTGTTTCTCCTGCAAGCATACCCTATGCGCTGCCACTCTAGCTCTTTGGCCCAATTTTCCTGGTCACTCAAAGGCATTGTAACAATGTATTGCACTGGTGGGATGGTATGCTGAGGCAAGTACTCAGCCATCTTAATGCAGCATTCACCCATTACTGACCAAAAGGTTTGGATGTATGTGAACTGAGCACCTTGTTGTGGAAGTTGCTGCCTGCTGTTGCCCAATGCATTGGTCTATAACCTGCCTTCACATTTCATGGGTAGCTTTAAATTCATGCTGTATTTACAGTTTCCAACCAAATGTCACTTACCATTCCAGAATGCGGAAGTTATTAAATATCTACCCCACTGAATCCATGTTCTGGCAATGACTCAACAGCTTATGATGTCTGCCACTGCTGGCTATGCTTTCTTGTGAGTCCTGTTGGCTGCTTTCAGGAGCGTCTCTAGTTGCTGAATCATTGAGCAACCCTTATTCTTTCTTCAATAGAAACTTGTGGTCAGGCAACAAGCGACATGCCAGGGCCAATGAAGAGATTGCAGACTGCTAATGGCCGTATGGAATGAAATCCCTGCTCCTATTAAGTCATCTTTCATTGATTTGTTCATGGAGTGTTTGTGTCAGTGCTGTGATCTACATTAATGCTTTAGGTTGTGAAATAAGAGTTTTATGCTAAATGGATTTTCATGAAACATTAGGAGATCCTCATTGATCAGCAAAATGCTGTCACTTGCACCACATGGTAGCCTTTTGCTGGATAGCATGAGCAAAGGACCCCAACCAATGGATTGGTGCTTGATCTCTTAATTGCAAGTTTTCTTCACTGTGTAATAACTCAAGATGCCAACTGGAAAGGAACAATGTTTTATTTGTCAAAGCAAAAGTTAAATCACAACCTTGTGATACATGTACATGAGTCCCAGCTGGGATGATAGAATACCTGACCTACTCTTATCAATTAGGCAATTACCTATCACCACAGGAACTTGTATTCCACGAGTTCTACTGGGAGATCAATCAGAGATTCCCCATATGAGTCCTGGAGGTTATCACCACCCTCTCCTGAGTCCAAGGGTTCCTCATCACTCCTAAGACATCGGGGATGCCATTATTCCATGGCCCTTGTCCTTCTCTCCATTGCGTACTCTGCCTGGTCAGGAGGAGTATATCACGTTGCAAGAAGTTGATGACCGCCGAATTGTCACTGCAAGTGGCTCACCCTCAACAACGACCTCTGGCTGAGATTCTGCTGCCTGAGAGATTGTTTTTAAGTCTACTGTTGGTTGAATTCCTTTACTGCCTATTAATGTGGTAGCTGATTCTGTCGAAAGTTCTAGACAGAGGTGATCAATATGTTTCCTTACTGCCTTGTCCCTAATTATTACAGTGCGTGACACTGGACTGGTCCTCGAAAGGATAACTCCTAGTGTCCATGGGGTGCTAGCTCCAAAGTTTCATAAATGGATGGTGTCTCCTGGTTTAAGAACTTTATCAGGTTTGTGTCCTTCGTAGACCCTTCTATGAGCTTCTTGGTTTTTCGTAATTTTTCCACTTAAATTCGGGAAGGAGAGGCTCATCTTAGTCTGCAGCTGTCTGCCCATTAGGAGTTCTGCTGGGGCTAAACCTGCCAGGCCATGCGGTATTGCCCTGTAGTTACATTGTCACAGCCCCAGCACTCCAGCAGACTGATCACACCCCTCCCCGCACCTTGATGGTCAGCCCCAATTGCCGGCATCCCTCCCTCCCCTCTGTCTCCAGAGAGGCAATGCCCCCCCCCCCACCCCCCATCAATCACCCCACCACTCCAACACGCCCCATCCCTTAGATCCCGCCCTTTGACGCTGCCCCATGCCCCGTGGACAGTGCCAATCTACCTCTGGACATTGGCATTTTGCCTCTTGGGCAGTGCCAGGGGCACAGGCTGGCACTGTCAGGGTGCCAATGCCCAGGGGGTTCCCCCCATGCTCTGGGGGGGGGGGGGGCCTGATTGCCCCTGCACTCCAGCACAGTCCGTCCGCACTAGCTCCCGAAAGTGAACCCAGTTGGAATGAAATGCTAAATATTTAAAAATATTTTAAAAACTAAAAATACAAATACTGAATAAATACTAAATGTTAAAGTCCCCCCTCTTGCATACCTAAAGCAGCTGAGCTTTTAATTTAAATTAAATTTTAATTTAACCAACGCCCCCCATGTGTCTAAGCCAGAAATATCTGATGACAAGGAACTTTACTCTGTATCTCACACATGTTGTACCTTGGGAGTGTTTGATGGGACAGTGCAGAGGGAACTTTACTCTGTATCTCACTCATGTTGTACCTACCTTGGGAGTGTCTGACGGGACAGTGTGGAAGGAACTTTATCTCAGTCAGTCCTGACACACTCACTGATCCTGACCTCCTCATCCTGTTATTAGCACCAACACAGGCTGCGACTCTTTTATTAAGCAAGGAGCCGGGCACCGAGCAGGCCAAGACGAGTTTGGGAAGCTTGAGACTGGCTTTGGCAAAGAAACGGGAAGTGAACAGGGACACGGGCTGGATGAGCAGTGCAATTGTTTGAAGTAAGTGGGGACGGCTGTGAACTGTGCAGACACCCACACGTACACATACTGCAGACAGCTCGCATTACAGCGCGTGTCACTGGGAGAATATCGAGATTGTGAATCACCAGTGTGTGTACGTGGATAACACTCCAGGCTGACTCACACTCGGATCCCCTGCCTCCGTGCTTTACACCCGCACCCACAGTGTTCCGTGGCCATCTGGCTTCTCCCTTCTCTGCACCATTAGGAGGTTTCTGCGGTGCTGAATGACTGTTACCAACGTCACACGGTTAGAATGATGTTTCCGAAAGTACAGCACAATCTAGATATTAAAATATGGTACAGTCCGGGTACAAGAGAAAGCTTCACTTCGGTCTGGTACTGGACAGCCCATGTATGTCTCAGTGTACCCTGTACACACAGTAAAAAGTCTGACAAAGCCAGGTTGTTAGACTTTTTACTGTGTTTATCCCAGTCCAACGCCGGCATGTCCACACCGTGACTACTATCGACCCTGTACACACACACAGGCTGCAAGGGAATGGTACAATCTCCCTTCAGTTAACAGTGTTCACTAAAACGGTTCCACCCATTGCTGGGCTGAGCTCTCTCAAGTTCACCCTTACCCCCAACACCACTGTCTCGCCTAAGTTTCCTGCACCTAACGTCTAAGCTTTTCTGATCTTCAGTTCCCTCCAGGACTCCTCTTTCTGTCGGTGTATCTCCCAGTCAGCACCCACTAGTCCCAGGCACTGGATTGTTAATTATTCCCCTTATTTTATCCATTCCTGTGATTTGAGCATCACTGACAAGTCCAACGTTTATTGTCCATCCATACTTGCCCTTGAGAAGTGGTGTCCTTCTAGAGCTGTAGTCTATGTGGTGTGGGTACACCCGCAATGTGGTGTGGGTACACCCGCAATGCTGATTGGACAGTTCCAGGATTTTGACTCAGTGATTATATTTCCAAGTCAGGTTGATGTGCGGCTTGAAGGGGAACGTGGAGGTAGGTGGTGGTGTTCCCAGACATCACTTGCCCTTGTCCTTCTACATGGGAGAGGTCACAGGTTTTGGGGGTGCCTTAGTGCATTGCTGCAGTGCATCTTGCAGATGGTACACATTGCTGCTACTGTGTGCTAGTGTTGGAGGGAATGAATTTTTATGGTGATGGATACCAGTCAAGTGACTGCCTTATTCAGTATGTTTTTTAGCTTTGTTGGTGCTGCACTTATCCAGGTAAATGGAAAATAGAATCATAGAATCCTACATTGCAGAAGGAAGCCATTCGGCTCATTGAGTCTGCACTGACCACAATCCAACCCAGGCCTTATGCCCATAATCCCATGTATATACCCTAGCTAGTCCGCCTGACACCAAGGCACAATTTAGCATGGCCAATCCACCTAACTCGCACATTTTTGGATTGTGGGAGGAAACCCATGCAGACACAGAAAGAATGTGCAAACTCCACATAGACGATGACCCAAGCCGGGAATTGAACACAGGTCCCTGGCACTGTGAGGCAGCAGTGCTTGCCACTGTGCCGTCATATTCCTGACTTGTTCCTTGTAGATGGTAAAAATGCTTTAGGGTCTCAGGAATTGAGTTCTTGCCACAAAATCCCAGCCTTTGATATAAGAACATAAGAAATAGGAGCAGGAGTAGGCCATCCAGCCCTTCGAGCCTGCCCCGCCATTCAATAAGATCATGTTCTTGTCACCGCAGTATATAGAGGTCCAGTTAATGGTAACCTCAGGATGTTGATGGTGGGGGATTCAGTGATGGTTGGAGACCAAAGGGAGATGGTAGATACTGTTTTGTTGGGGATGATCATTGCCTGGCACTTGAGTAATGTGAGTATTACTTGCCATTTATCAGCCCAAGTCTAGATATTGTCCGGGTCTTGCTGCATGTGAACATGGACAACTTCAGTATCTGACGAGTTATGAATGATACTGAACATTGTGCAATCATCAGTGAGCATCTACTTCTAATCTTGTAATGGAGGGAAAGTCATTGATGAAAAAGCTGAAGACACTACCCTAAGGAACTCCTGCAGCACTGTCTTGGAGCTGAGATAATTGCTAATTTTGCTAAAGCACCTTAGGACAATGCTGCCTTGATGTCAAGGACAGTCACCCTCACCTCACCTCTTAAGCTCTGCTCTTTTGTGCCTGTTCGGACCTATGCTGGAATGAAGTCTGAAGCAGAATGGCTCTGGCGGAACCCAAACTGGACATCAGTGAGCAAATTATTGCTGAATATGCCATTTGATAGCATTGTCCATGACACCTTTCATCACTTTGCTGATGATTGAGAGGATGCAGATGGGGTAATAATTGGCAAGGTTAGATTTGTCCTGCTTTTCATGACAGGGCACTGTGGAGTAGATGTCAGTCTTTAGCTGGAAAAGTTTAGCTAGCTGGAGCACAAGTTTTCAGCACTGCAACTGGGCTGTGGTTAGGGCGCATTGCTCTTGCTTTATCCAGTGCATTCAGCTATCCTTTGATATCACATGGAGCAAATTGAATTGGCTGAAGACACTTAGGATGCTGGGGCCTTCAGGAGGATGTCAAGAGGAATCACCCATTTGGCACTTTTGGCTGAAAGTGGATAATTGCTTCAACCTGGGCTGGGTTTTATCATCGTTGATGGTGGGGATATTTGTGGAGAATCCTCCTCCAATTAGCTGTTTAATTGTCCACCACAATTCATGTCTGAATGTGGCAGGATTGAGATCTTAAAATTTGCTTTGTGGGATTGCTTAGTTTTATCTACAGCATGCTGCTTCTGCTGTTTAGCATTCATATAGTCCTGTGTTGTCGCTTCACCAGATTGGCACCTCATAATTTGATGTACCTGGTGATGTTCCTAGCATACTCTCCTACAAACACCTAATTGAACAAGGCTGATCCCCCAGCTTGATGGTAATGGTAGAGTGAGGAATATGCCAGGCCACACGTTTACAGATTGTGATTGACTGCAGTTCTGTTGCTGTGGTTAACTACAATGACCAACAGTCCTACATGGATGCCCAACTTTCAGCTGCTAGTTCTGCTCTGAAGCTATCTCACTTAGCGAATTGGTAATGCTGTGCAACGCAATAGAGTATATCTTTGGTGTGAAGATGAGATTTTGTCTCCACATGCATTGTGTGGTGGTGACTCCAACCAGTACTGTCATCGACAGTGAAAGGGTTAATAGTCACACACAAGTTTAAAAGTCACACAAGCTGCTATGAAAAAACAAAGATCTTCTTATGAGAGACTTCACAGACAAGCACCAAGGCTGTTAATCTGGGCATAGCCCATTACATCTGATATTTGCAATGGACAAGGGAATGATCCATCAATAACCAGGGACAGTTGGAATGCCTAAAGATAGGGGAAAACAGTATTCAACTGAAGCAAGTAAAACATTACATCAATTGGATATTATAATTAAGCAAGTGTAAGGTGATTGTGATTGGTTTTAAAAACTGTACTTTTATATGATATAAACTTTTATGTTTGGAGGGAGACAATTTATTTTATTGGTATATGCTAATTACTTGTAATTGAAGCTGAAATTTTAATTGCCTTTGTATTTCTGAATTTTTCACCCCGAATGATCTGAATGATCATTCAGGGTGCTATAGCTACAGTAAAGTTCATCTTGAAACCACTCTGTTACTTTTAATGGCTACTTAAGAGGAATGATAGTTTTAAATACAACAAGAAAACAATTGTAATAACTTCCAATAGACAGATTATCAGATAGAGGTAGATTGGTGAGGACAGGGTCAAGTAAGTTTTCTCCAATTGTTGTTTTTCCCACCACCTGCTGCAGGCCCAGTCTGGCAGTTATGTCCTTCAGGACTTAGCCAGCTTGGTCAATAGTGCTACTAAGCCCTACTTGGTGATGGGCATTGGAGTCCCTCACCCAGAGTACGTTCTGCTCCCTTGCTACCTTTAGTGCTTCTTCCAAATGGTGTTTAACATGGAAGAGTGTTGATTCATCAGCTGAGAGAAGACAGTAGCATTATGCTTATTTGCTACTTTTAATCTGATGCCACGAGACTTCATGAGGTCTGGATTCAATGTTGAGGACTCCCAGGGGCCATCCCTCATAACCATATGACACTGTGGCACCACTGCTGATGGATCTTTTCTAACAGTGGGATAGTACATGGGCAGCAAGGGTGATGGAGGAGTCTGGTAATGTGTCATTCAATGAAGGTGACTATGTCAGTCTGTTGCTTGACGAGCCTGTGGGTCAGCTCTTCCTATTTTGGCACAATTGTCTAAACATTGATGAGGAGGGTTTTACAGAGTTGCTTGAACCAAGATGTGTCTTTGCCGTTTTCAATGCCGAAATTGATACCTGGTATTCTGTCTGGTTTTATCCTTCCCTAATTTTTCCATAGTGTTTGATACAATTGAGTGGCTTCTCTAGGACATTTCAGAGGACAGCTCAGAGTCAACCACATTGCTGTGGATCTGGAGTCATATGTTGGCCGGACCAAATCAGAATGACAGATTTCCTTCCTTGAAGGTGGCCGGCTGGGTTTTTTATGACAATCCAGTGGTTGTATGATGATCATTCGTGAAAATAGCTTTATATTCAGACTCATTAATTAACTGAATTTAAACTCTGGTGGAATTTGAAGTTTTGTCCCTGCAGCGTTAATCTGAGCTTCTGGAGCCTGATTTCAAGAAGAAATTACATTTAGCTCTTGGGGCTAAGGGGTCAAGGGATATCGGGGAAGGGGGATCAGGATATTGAATTTGATGATCAGCTGTGATCAAAATGAATGGTGGAGCAGGCTTGAAGGACTGAATGGCCTACTCCTGCTTCTAATTTATATGTTTCTGTGTTTTTTCTAGTAATATTCATTAATGTCATAGTTGCATTTTTGAAAAATTCTGATTTTAAGCAAAACAACATCAAATTTTCCCATAATAATGTATAAACTGGTGTTATGTTCTTTTAGACATTGAAATAAAAATCTTAAGTTGAAATACTCCACATTACTAAACGAAATAACTTATAAAAAATGTACAAATATAAAAGAAATATAAACGTTAATAAGAATCGCTGGTGATGGTTGTGAAGCTTGTTTACTCAATCAGCTGGTTTAGGAGTGACTGCGTTCCATTTTCTCTTCCTGACCCCTTATGGGCCCCTACCACATTCTACCCTCTCGATAAACCTGGCTGCCTGCCTGCTGGCACCATGGCAGAGTGTGATTCAAGGACTTGGTGACACAAGATGACTTTGATGCTGGAGCAGCTGAAGGAATTCAAGATGGTGATGGTGTACACTGGGGATTTCAATAGTAAGATTTTGGAGGGTGGGGAGGGGCAGAGGGCAGCAGGGGAAGGGTCAAATGGGAAGGGTGGGGAACTGAGGAAGGTTATTTACATTGCAACTCCCACCCCTCCCCTTCATCTAGTAAGGCTGTCATTTAGTTATATATCCTTGAGCTAGGGCCTCTGAACTTCTTGTACACCTGGCAGAGGCTGAAGGATGAGATTTATGATCAGAGCCTCAGTACAAGATGGTGGTACAGGAAGTGGGTCAACTCTGTATTGTGTGCTTATTTGTCAAGGAAAGTCTCAGTCATTCAGCATGGGGTGTGTAGGCTACAGATAAGGAACTCTCTGGCAAACAATACAATGGCAATGTCGCAACATAAAAAGATATACATTTCTTGTTATCAGTGATGTTATAATGATACAACATTGACCAAGTCAATGTTAAGTGAAGAATTACTGTATGCTACCATTTCCCTCCATCACTGCACTCCCTTTGGAATTCCCTCAGACCACTTCAATTGTTACCTATTCATGAGCTGGCAATAAGCTCTTCTTTTGACAGTATGGTTAATCTGAGCTCCCTCTAAATTTCTTCCTTGTTTGTAGTTAGTATTCATTATTTGGTCATGTAAAAATAGTTCAATTTTGATTTTCTATGTGAGTGATTGAGGAATGTAATTTATGGATTAGCCCAGCAACCCAGTGAGTTCAACCCCTGTCAGGACAAGCTGTAAAACTAAACTCAATTAAACTGGTGGTATGTGGGCCAGCATCAGAATAAGTGAAATTGATGTCTCTGGATTTTGTTGGAAATGAAATTTGTCACCTTTATTCAATCTAGTTTGCATGGTACCATATTTCCTGGTTGGCTCTTATTGCCCTCAGGCGAACTAGGAATGGCAACAGTTGCAGCCATGTGTCACCCACAACATAAGAACATTTTTTTAAAAAAGGCATTTACTTCCCTATGCTGGGTGCTGTGTTGTGACATTTGTTGTTCAGTTCCTCATTAGAACGCAGATCTAACATATATAGGTATAGTAGGATGCAGGAGAGAGAAACAAAACAGTGGTAATAATTTCATCAAACACAGAATTGCTTCTTCTACATTTAATTTAGTTTTAACTTGAATCCTTTATATTTCACTGAAACCAGTTCCATTAGAGAATAGGGGAATACCAGAAAGATATAAGTCGAAGGCATTGAACCAAACCTCATGCTGAAAGCAGTCTCTCATTTTTTTAAAAATTCATTTACGGGATGTGAGTGTTGCTGGCTAGTAAAATGTGTGCATTTATTGCTCATGCCATCAATCACACAAAGCAGCTACCCATCAAATCTATGATGAAAAAGGCACTTTTCCCCTCATTTGAATGTTCGCGAACCAAACTTGAATAATGCAAAACAGAGCATTTGACCGTATTCTTGCCTGTATCCTTTTTGGGGTCACTATGAGTAAAATGTGAGATTTTACACATGTAGGTATGTGTCCATGTATCTCATAAACCATACATACACAGAGGTGGACATTATGAAACTTACAGATACCTTCAAGCCAGGAGGTTTATTTCTTTATTTTTTCCAGGGACATGGACATCACTGGCAAATGCTTCATTAGTTCCCCATCCTTAATTGACCTTGAGCTGAGTTAAAAATCTACCACATTGCTGTGGGCGCTGCGTCTGGACCACAAATAAGCCAAACCAGTTAAGGAGAGCAGATTTCCTTCCCTAAAGGACATTAGTGAGCCAGATGGGTCTTTACAACAATCTATGATAGTTTCAAAGTCACTATTACTGAGACTAGCTTTATGTTCCAGATTTATTAACTGAATTTAAAAATTCCACTAGCTTCCATAGTGGGATTTGAACCCATGTCCCCAGAATATTATCTGGACTTCTGGATCAATAATCTAGTAACATTACCAGTATGCCCGATCTCCAATTGGAAATGTCCTCTACAATCCTATGAAACAGGAGAATTACAAAAAGTAATAGGAAGTATCTTCAAATCCAAATGGTTTGTGGCATGGAGTGGAATAAATGGGGTTGATTTGCTAAGTTGGCTAGACAGCTAGTGTTTGGATCAGATTATCACCACAGCACAAACTTCCATCTATGTTCTGGCTGGTGTAGATTTGGGCACTGCCTCCTCACCCTATAATGGCACTTTGCTGTGCTTAGGTAAATAAGCACCAAGGACCCATCTTTGAGCAGAGAACCTGAGAGGGAGGGAGAGAGATTGAAACCACCAGGTGCTAAAGAGCAAAGAACAAAGAACAGTGCAGCACAGGAACAGGCCCTTCGGCCCACCAAGTCTGTGCCAACACAGATGCCTCTCTAATATTTTCTCGCCTCTACGTGGTCCGTATCCCTCTATTCCATGTCTATTCATGCGTCTCTCCACACGCCCCTTGAACATTGTTATAGAATCTGCTTCCATCATTATGAAGTGTTCTAAAAGGTTAGTCATGGCACAAATCAATTCCAGCCTCCCGGACTACCTGAATCTACTACAGTTTGCCTATCACCGCAAGAGATCCACAGCAGATGCCATTTTCCTGGTTCTGCACTCAACCCTGGAACAGCTAAATAACAAGGTTACCTATGTCAAACTCCTATTTATTGACTACAGCCCAGCCTTCAACACCATTATTCCCATGAAACTCATCTCCAAGCTCTGTGGTCTGGGCCTTGGCACTTCCCTCTGCGACAAGATCCTGAACTTCCTAACTGTTATTTACTGACAGGCCACAGTCAGTAAGGATAGGCAACAACACCTCCTCCATAATCATCCTCAACACTGGTGCTCCACAAGACTGTGTTCTCAGCCCCCTACTAGACTCCTAGTACACCTATGACTGTGTGGCCAAATTCCCCACCGATTCGATTTTCAAGTTTGCTGATGATACCACTGTAGTGGGTTGGATCTCAAACAATGATGAGACAGAGTACAGAAATGAGGTAGAAAATCTGGTGAACTGGTGTGGCAACAATAATCTCTCCCTCAATGTCAACAAAATGAAGGAGACTGTCATCGACTTCAGGAAGCATAAAGGAGAACATGCCCCTGTCTACATCAATGAGGGCAAAGTGGAAAGGGTCGAGAGCTTCAAGTTTTTAGGTGTCAAAATCACCAATAACCTGTCTTGTTCCCCCCATACAGACACTATAGTTAAGAAATCCCACCAACACCTCTATTTTCTCAGAAGACTAAGGAAATTTGGCATGTCAGCTATGCCTCTCGCCAACTTTTACAGATACATCATAGAAAGCATTCTTTCTGGTTGTATCACAGCTTTGTGCAGACTCCACACAGACCCGGAGCACCAGAGGAAATCCATGCAGACACGGGGAGACAGTGACCCGAGGCTGGATTTGAACCTGGGTCCCTGATGCTGTGAGGCAGCAGTGCTAACCACTGTGCCACCATGCCTCCCATGATTTTTTCCTATGTGGGATGGGCCTCTATCTGCCATGCATAAAATACCAGCAGTGACAGTGGAACCCTTAAGTGGACATTAATGCGCCCAAGGGCGAGAAGGCTACTTGATGCCTCTCCTGCCCCCTGTAAAAGTTCAGGGGAAGATGGTTTGATGATCGCCACGCCACCCGCTCCATCTTCAAACCTACTGACAGGGAGCATAAAATCCAGCCCATTGTGTGTCTTTGTCCTTGAGCATGTATTTTTATCCATCTGACTGCATGTTGTCTGCATGTGTTCAGTGTGTGTGCCGGTCACGTGGATTTCAGTCAGTCTTATGATCTTTCTCCATGCAGAACAAGCTATGATCTAAAACATTCACTTTGAAACTAATTTCTCCTGTGTAGGTGAAGAAGCCAGTTTGAATGAATTGATGCTGGGAACTGATATAAACAGGCCTTTCTGTGTATTAGACAGACTTCTCAGGAACTTGGAATTCCCCTGTGTGCTGAGCAAATGAACATGGGATACAGATACATATACATCTCACTACACTGGCTATGCCTGCACTAAGTATGGTGACAGAAATTTTGTCACCCGTAGCATCTCGGTATTGCATCTAAAATGTTTTAAGAGAATTGGAGTTGCATTGTTAGATAATTATTATTTTTAGCTGGTTTGTAGGAGGAATTGAAGAATGAGAACAGTGAGCTGTTGTGCAGTTATGAGGTCGCAGGAAAGAATGAGTTGGAGTGAGAGACAGGCTGATGAGTCAACTCCAACATAGCAAGGAGATAGTGAGGGGAAAATATATAGAAACAAAGCAGGAATGTACAGAGGAGCAATGACCATAAAAATAAAGTAGAAGCAGTCAATTGTTACATCTGTATGGGTGCCTGAGAGACAGTAGGCTGTTTGGAATCACTTTCCTTGAGACTGAAATCGATTCATCCATCTGCTTTAGATAACGGTGAACCAAACTCTGCCTCTGATGTAATTGTGCTTTCCACAGCTGGGGTGATGCATTCAATAGTGGACCAGCTTTCAATGTTGAATGCACAGTTATCCAGCCATGCAAAATCACATTTGCAACAGGCCCTCATTTCCAAACCCTGGGGACCTTGTGGTTTAAAAGAGAACAATTTTTGAACAGTTCTTGGAACAGTGAAAATCCCCCCTTCAGAAGAGGCTCTATCAGTAGAGGAAGTACTGGCTGCAGAAGGTTTTAAGGATGGAGCCAGCTGGTTTAATGTTGATACTAGTGTATTTTTCTAGAGGAGAACGGGAAATCTGCATGGTTGCCAACTATGTTTAAATGTATTTTTGGAGATTTCATCACATGACTTACTCCCACACTCCAGCCAGTAGTCAGCACACCAACTGGAAAGCAAAAAGACTCATTACCCAATTGAATGATGCTTGACTGTCAACCAAACCCCCTCCCTACCCCCTTGCCATTTTCTATATGTTCATCTGGTAAAGAAAAATGTTCAAAGAAAATGCCAAACAATTTTTTTAATATCCTGCCATTCTGTTCCAAGACAACATAGAGCAGTTTCTTGGAGATTCTGGGCCAATCCCAGAGGATTGAAAACGCTAGAAATGTGGCATCTGAAAATCAAGCCTAAAGTCTAACATAATGCCCATTGCCATGGCCTGTATTAGTAACTCTCCACAGATCAAACCTCCTCCCATCTTGCTTTTTACTGAGGATAATTCACCTCACTTAGCTCAGAGAGCTAATTTTCACTCCCTTCACCACACCCCTGCTCAGGCATGTTCTGATGACAGTCGCAGAGGCACAAGTGTACATTTAAAGAGGACTCCATCTTAGGACCGGTCAATTTTAACAACACCACCTCATCCATCCCCAGAACTTGGTTTACACCAGGAAGGGTGAGGTGAAGGAAGTCAAGGCATGCATTTAAACTGGTTTGTCTGCATGTATTCACTTCTTAATCTATGTTTGACTGAAGGTCTCTCATGTGCTTTCTTTGTATGAGTTTCTCTTTATCCCTGCGTTTCTCTCTATGACTTCCTCAATATGTTGGTTTAGATATGACTGTATGTCTCCATAATTGTCTCTGAAGTGTGAGAGTGTATCTGATGGCTGGGCAGCTATTGCACCCAGCTTCTAACCCGCACTGGTGACAGGGTCCACAGTGGATGACAGCTACAGTGTGGATTAGATAGAGTATGGTGGCACAGTGGTCAGCACTGCTGCCTCACAGCACCAGGAATCCGGATTCAATTCCCAGCGTGGGTCACTGTCTGTGTGGAGTCTGCACATCTTCCCTGTGTCTGCATGGGTTTCCTCCAGGTGCTCTGGTTTTCTCCATACTCCAAAGGTTTGCAGGTTAGGTGGATTGGCTATGCTAGATTGCCCCTTAGTGTGAAGCGGACTAGCTACGGTAAATGAATGGGGTTATGGGGATAGGACCTAGGTGGAATTGTGATTGGTGCAGACTCGATGAGCTGAACAGCCTTCTTCTGCATTGTAGGATTCTATGATACACTAACGCTCCCTATATGCTATCCCAGCAAATATCCCTTCAACAATTTGTGGACCCTACAATTCTCTCCCTTCCAATTTCAGACAGCAACAATTTCAGACCTTGAATTTGAAGTGAAAGGAAATAAAAATAGGGGGACATGTGAAACTATATGCTGACTCATTATCACCCATTTTAGACAATCATACAAAGTCAAATGTTCCCAATATCAGGCCTCAATCTCTATTTCACACTTTGACCCTGAGTTATACTAAACACAACCTAAACATACGTTGCTGTTTGCTTTGGAAAGATTACAGTGACATATAGAAGAACCAGCTGGTGCTCTTTGCCTTGTTTATCTACTGGCTACATGACAACTGAGTTTTTTCTCAGAAAATGGGGGAATTTTAAGTGATGAACAACAGATGGAGGAGTGATTCCCTCTTGTGGTGAATGAAAGTCTATATCATTGCTTTTACTGTTTGTAGAAGTTGCTGGGTTATATAGATTGATGACAAGGGACTAACAAACAGAAGGTTTTATTCAACAATCTTGAATAAAAGATCTTACATGGTGTGTGTCTGCCTGTACTAAGGAAGAACTACCCATGTTACTGACATATCACTTCCTGTGTCCACTTCAGCTTGATGTACAAATGACCACCCCGTCTACAACTTCCTCATTTAAGTTGGGACAACTGGCACTGCAGGCACATGACAACGTAGGACAGCAGTGATAGCTTATATACAACTTACAATGTACAGAGCACTAACTTGGGCAATAGAACATAAACTATTTACAATACACACAGCACTGACTTGGGCTGTAACACCTGACACATAACCCATCGTATCTCTTCCTCCCCGACTTTTTTTAAAAAACACATCCATATGTAGACTAGATTAGTACATAGTCCTTAAACATTGAATTTGGTCTAGTCAGACGATGCTTGGCATGCCCATGGGTTGTTGTCCTTGGGGTGGATGGCATGAAGTATCCTTGTGGTGTGCTCAGTGACTGCAGGGTTCATTGCATTGTCCTTGGGAGGGGCCTCCATTTCCAGTGGTAGAGAGGTTGCAGATTGCAGACTTCGTGTTTTGGATTCTGTGGTGGCTGATGGTGTTGGTTTGGGTACCTGCAACAGGTGCGGCCAGTTCTTGGAATTAAGAGCAACCACATAGCTGTGTAATTGGGGGCGTGGCTGTGTACCACCATTAGTTTGGATCCTGACCGTTTGGTCTGGTTCTAGAGTGCAGAGTCTGCAAGCATTACGCTTCTTTGTCGCTGATTCATGAAGTTAGCACCCACCTTTGTCTCCCCTTTTGGTTGCAAAAGGGCCTCTGGGCTGTCAAGGGCATGTCATGTCTTGGCACTTTTTGCAATTTGAGTAGTGCAGCGTATAAATCCTGTTATCTTGGAAACATTTCTCAAGCAGATGCTTTGCTGACCATACCTCCTGTTCTACACAACCAATTGATTCTGGGTACAGGGGGCTACTTGTGCTGTGGTCAAAGTCCCACGGGCTGTGGTCAAAGTCCCACGTTTGTGCAAAGCCCTTGAACTCCCTGGAGATAAACTGCTAAGCGTTGTTCATCATTATGCTCTGGAGGATGCCATGTGTGGCAAAGTGTCTCTTTAGCTTGCCCATAACTATGTTGCTTTACTGATTGGGCAGATAGTTGATTTCATATCAGACATGTCTGTCGCCATGAGCAACTATGGGAGGGGCCTATGTAGATAGAGTGGTCCTTTGGTTTGATGAGGCTTTAGCACATTGCATGGTGCACATCTTAACACTTCCCTCTCTGTGTCTGCGTACATGGAGGACGAGTCCAACCATTCCTTTGCTCTATACCTTGTTGCTTTCAACCCTGGGTGACCTTGATGGAGTTGCTGGGTATTGTATCTCAACAGAGAGGTGTGGATGACGCACTGCTGGCTACAAAGTATCAGTCTATCCTGTATGGTTAACTCCTCTCTCATAATGAAGAAGGTGCAGAACTCGTGGAAAAGCTCCCTTGATAACTCAGGCCAGACTTTCATAATGATGTCATGGAGCTGCCTGCGTGTGAGACCCATCTGTAGGACAGCTCTGAATTTGTGAATTCAATGGGCTGATAGTACTTTAATCATCATGATGTCAATGTCCTCCTGTGATCTGTCTGGTCTGTCATGGGTAGATAAGATGTGGAGATGCCGGTGTTGGACTGGGGTAAGTACAGTAAGAAGTATCACAACACTGGGTTAAAGGTGTTGGACTTTAACCTGGTGTTGTGAGACTTCTTACTGTGGGTAGGTAAGCCCTGGAAAGGGTATCAGCAAGGTACATCTCCTTATCGGGCTTGTAGAGAACACAACACAAGAGCACAAGAAATAGAAGCAGGAATAAGTTACCTTCTCTTCAAGCCTGCCCTGTCATTCAATACAATCATGGCTGATCTAGGTCGGCCTCAACATCTTTTCTGTGCCATTGTCCTCTATGCCTTTATCTATCAAATATTTATCCATCTCTACTTTAAATATCTAATGATCCAGCTTTCACCACTCTTTAGGGCAGAGAATTCCCGAGATTCACCACTCTCTGTGAGAATAAATTTCTACACACCACAGTTTTAACTGGCCAGTCATTTATCTTGTAGCTATGTCCCCTTGTTCAAGACTCTTGCACAAGTGAAAACATCTCACCATCTACCCTGTCAAGCCCTCGTAGGATCTTAAGGTCACCTCTCATTCTTCTAAATTCCAAGGATTATAGACCCAGACTATTTAGTTTCTCTTGATGGGACAACCTTCTCATCCCAGGAATTACCCTGGTGAATCTCCTTTGGACTGCCTCCATTGTTACTATGTTCTTTTTTAGGTAAGGGGACAAAATTGTGTGCATTATTCCAAGTGAGACCTCACTCACACACAATATAATCGCAACAAAACATCCCTATTTTTAAGCTCCAACCCCTTTGCAATAGAGGCCAAAATGCCATTTGCCTTTTTAACTACTTATTGGACCTGCTTGCCAGCTTTTCGTGATTCATGCACTGGAACATCTAAGTCCCTCTGTAATTCACTTGCTTGCAGTTTCTTCCTTTTGATTCCTCCTACTAAAATGCATGGCCTCATTTGAGGACACTGAGGTTGTAGTGTTGTAGCTTGCGCATCATCCACTGCAGTCATGCTGGTGTAACACGAAGAGGCTTTTTGAGAATAGTTATGAGCGGCTGGCAATCAAATTCAACATTGGCAGGACAGCCATAAATGAAGTCATGACATTTCTGACAAGTGAAGACTAGGACAAGGCATTCTTTCCTTTTCTATCTGGGCATAATACATTTCAGTGTCAGTAAGAGTCCCTCTTGCAAAGGCTACTGGCCTGTCATTCTGGATACATACTGTGCCGAGTCTGTACTGGGAGACATTCTAACAGCTCCCATGGAATTGGGGTAATATATTAGAGTGAACAGGGGATTGGTTAACAGAAAGGCATAGATGGGGCATTTTGAAATTGGCAGCCTGTAACTAGCAGAGTGCCACTAGGATGAGTGTTGGGGCTTCAGCTATTTACAATAAATATTACTGACTTAGATGAAGAAACAGAGACCAACGTATCTATGGTATCTGATGATACAAAGCTAGGTGGAAAGGTCAGCTGTGAGGATGACACAGAGAGGCTGCAAAGAGATATAGGCAGATTACATAAATGGGCAACAGGATAGTAGTTGGAAGATATTCACTTTGGTTGTAAGAATAGAAAAGTAGATTTTTTTAAAAATGTGAACTTTGTAAACATTGATGTATAAAAACACATACGTAAAAAACAGTTTAATTTCTCCATATACATGCAGCAGTTTTTTTCATCCTGCAAAGATATCATATGATGAGGATAAGATTGCGGAATCTCTAGCCGAACAAATTTGGTTGGAAAAGTTTCCAGCAAACCAGCAGAGGAACAGTGATTTTTCTCTACTAAGGAATAGGCTTAATAATGTAATCTTGGGGAAAAGGCTGGACTGCAAAGGATGGACTGACATTCAAAGATGGCTCTATCAACAGGTGTTATTGAGCAGGAGTGACCAAGAGACTGAAGCCATTTGCCTTCCTAATTACTTGATGTACCCGCATATTAACTTTGTGTCCCCTCTACAAGCTCACCCAAATTTTCTTTGAACATCAAACTATGTGGAGCAGCTCAAAATGTTTTTCACTGCTAATTACATCCTCAAAGTTGTTGGTAGTCCAGATGTTCATCAGACAGTGGGGGAATGGAAAAGGGCAATAATTTTAAATGGAAGCAGGCCCAGAAACATATGGAACGCTTAGGAATTAGGAATTTTTCTATCCCTGCTAAGTCAAAAGAGACCACTGCCAGACATTTTCTGTAAGCTGGAACAGCACTACATCCAAAACATAAGAACATAAGAACGTAAGAAATAGGAGCATGAGTAGGCCATCTAGCCCTTCGAGCCTGCCCCGCCATTCAATAAGATCATGGCTGATCTGTCGTGGCTCAGTTCCACTTTCCCGCCCTCTCCCCATAACCCTTAATCCCCTCTCTTATCAAGAACCCATCAACCCACTTCTTAAAAATATTTAGCGAGGCAGCCTCCACCACTTCAACGGGCAGAGAATTCCAGAGATTCACCACCCTTTGAGTGAAGAAGTTCCTCCTCAACTCCGTTCTAAACCGCCTCCCCTTTATCTTGAGGCTGTGCCTCCTAGTCCTACTGTCTTTTTTGAGCGGGAAGAGTCTCTCCACCTCTATCCTATCCATCCCATTCATCATCTTATATGTCTCAATGAGATCTCCCCTCATTCTTCTAAACTCTAACGAGTACAAGCCTAGTTTATTCAGCCTCTCCTCATAGCTCAACCCCCTCAACTCCGGTATCAGCCTAGTAAACCTCCTCTGCACTCCCTCCAAGGCCAAAATATCCTTGCGCAGGTGCGGCGCCCAAAACTGCACACAGTACTCCAGCTGCGGCCTCACCAATGCCCTATACAGCTGCAGCAAGACCTCCCTACTTTTATATTCAATCCCCCTCGCTATGAAGGCCAGCATCCCATTCGCCTTCCTGACCACCTGCTGCACCTGCAAGCTGGGTTTTTGCGATTGGAGATTTCTGAAAATTATTGGTTTGGAACAAGGAATCAGTTGCCAGTGAGGATATTAGGGACTTTATAATGGTTTTGAGAAAGTGGTCCATTCCTTGTCATTTTAGAAAACTTCAAGGGACAGATTTGTGACTATGTAAAAAGTGAACGTATTCCCAGGAAGTTCCTGTCATTGCCAAAGTTAACTTTCGCCAAACGGACATGGCGGAATGTGACTCGAGAACAAGTCAGAGTAAACAACTGTCAGTTGTCTGTTGAAGTAAAGAAGCTGCAGCTGAGTAAGCAGAAGACGTCAACGACACCAGTTAGAGGTAGCTGGATACGACAAAGTCCTGTTACTGGTGCTTAGGCCAGTATGGGGCACAACATTACCCATTTGTGAAGACAGACTGCTCCAGCTGCAAGAAGAAGGGTCATCTTGCTGAGGCATGTTGAATGGTGGAGGAAAGGGCATACAGTTGCTGAACAACACCAGATCGATGAGGGGTCGACTGAGATTCATATAGTTTGAGGCACAAGGAGACCCCATGGAAATTCTCAGGGCATCATAGTCAAAGTAACATTGGATGAAACTCCGATAGATATGGAGGTGGTCACAGACACATTTGTTCGTGTGATTTCTGAATTGCTATATCATGAAAAGTAGAGTCAACAACAGTTGCAGAAATAACACAAAATTATGAAGTTATGGAGGAGAAAAAATCTGTATAATGGGAAGTATGTCGGTCAGGTACAAGGAACAAAGTGCAAAATTGCCCATCATTGTGATGAAGGGTGAAAAGTCAACCTTGTTAGGAAGAAACTGGCAAAAAGCACTGGAGTTAAACTCAACAAGCTTTTTCACAAAGAAGTGAAATTCACAACACAAGATGACATGACCGCCATGTGAAACTGGCAAACTGATTCAAAGACCAGTTTATTGCAAGCCTTGTCCAGTGCCCTTTGTTCTTAAGGGAGAAAGTAGAGGAATATCCACAAAGCATACCATACATACAGAGGGAAAGGAGAGATTGCAGAATGTAGTGTTATGGTTATAGCTAGGGTGTAGAGAAAGATCAGCTTAATGCGAGGTAGGTCCATTCAGGAGTCTGATGGCAGCAGGGAAGAAGCTGTTCTTGAGTCAGTTGGTACATGTCCTCAGACTTTTGTATCTTTTCCCGACAGAAGAAGGTGGAAGAAACTATGCCCAGGGTACGAGGAGTCTTTAATTAAGCCGGGTGCTTTGCCAAGGCAGCGAACGGAAAGTGTAGGCAGACTCAGTAGATGGGAGGCTTGTTTGCTTGATGGATTGGGCTACATTCACGACCCTTTGTAGTTTCTTGTGGTTTTGGATAGTGCAGGAGCCATACCAAGCTATGATACAACCAGAAAGAAAGCTTTCTATGGTGTACTGGTAAAGGTTAGTGAGGGTCATAGCGGACATGCCAAATTTCCTTAGTATTCTGAGAAAGTTGAGGTGTTGGTGAGCTTTCTTAATTTCAGCGTCAGCATGGAGCAACCAGGACAGGTTGTTGGTGATCTGGACACCTAAAACTTTGAAGCTCTCGACCGTTTCTACTTCATCCCTATTGATGTAGACAGAGGCATGTCATCTATTACATTTCCTGAAGTCGATGACTATCTCCTTCGTTTTGTTGATATTGAAGGAGGGATCAATGTCGTTGCACTATGTCACCAGATTCTCTATCTTTTTCCTGTACTCCATCTCGTCATTTTTTAGATCTGACCCACTATGGTGGTGTCATCAGCAGACTTGAAAATCAAGTTGGAGGGGCATTTGGCCACAGAGTCATAGGTGTATAAGGAGTATAGTAGGGGGCTGAGGACACAATTTTGTGGGGCACTAATGTTGAGGATAATCGTGGAGAAGATGTTGCCTATCCTTATTGATAGTGGTCTGTGAGTTAGGAAGTTCAGGATCCAGTCACAGAGGGAGGAGCTGAGTCCCAGGCCATGGAACTTGGGGATGAGTTTCATAGGAATAATGGTGGTGTGCCCTTGTTAAGCAGGTGCTAGATTAAAAGTGGGAAGAAATGCCAGTTGTCTTTGAATCACAAACTGGCAAATTATTTGTTCATACCTCATAACACACTTCATACTGCTACCAGCAGAATGCAGCTGAATTGTTTCTCAAAAGATGACCTAGAACAAGATTTTTGTTGCTGAATCACTGAGGTCTTGTGACACAGTGGTAAAGTCTTATCCCTGGACTAGAAGCTCAGGGTACAAGTCCAATGCTGGGCCTTGCTGGCCATGGAAGGAGCATTCATAATGTGTTTCAACAGGCTGATAATCAGCTTGGGAATCATTTCACCACTTCCCTACTATTCCCTAGATGGAAAAGAGCATGTGTGAAGATACGCTTAAAAAAATTGCTGAAGCCACAATTAGCACAGTCAATAGAAAAGAAATGATCCAGGCAGAAAGAGAATTATGATTGCAGTACAGTGAAAGAAACAAATCTGAAGTTGAATGTGAAACTTAAGGTGAAAGAACATCATCATAAGTGGTTGCAGTAGCTATCAGGAAAAGTCGTGAAATATGTGGTCCTCATACACGTATTTGGTCAAGATGTTTAGTAATGGAAAGATTAGATTTTTACACATGGATCCTGTTTTACCATCAGAAATTCAAAAAGAAGGAAGTTGGAAAAAACCAAATTAGTCCAGTGACTTGGATAGTTGGAATATGAGTAGAATAACCATAGTCACTCTGAAACCAGCTCAGATCTGAATCAGAGTCAGACAGACATGTCTGATGAAGTGGAAAATTAGTTGTAGGTCAAGTTAAAAATCAGTCTTTGTTGCAGAGAACTTCTCCTCAGACTCGGGCCAAAATTGGTCAAAGTCTTTCCCAAGTTCTGAAAGTATAGATCTAAAAAGGAGGTATCATCTTAGGACTGGAAACCAGTGATTAAGTTAGAAAAACAAGATATACATATATATTGTATGGAATTTTGAACATTTCCTTAAGGATGGATGTGTGCAATAGCATCCTCTTGTGGCCATTGGTATATGTACATCTATAAGCAAACTGGAATAAGTCAGTTTAGTTAGCTACTTGAACTTTATGCACCAGTGTCTTATTGTCCTGCAAAAGTATTACTGAGTTGAAGCCTAAGATCAGCCATGACAGTATTGAATGGCACAGCAAGCTTGATGGGCCATTTGGTTTACTTCTGCTCATATCTCTTGTGTTCTTATGCAAGTATGAAGCCATACTACTGGGTAGACAGAGCCTACAAGCTATGCGTAGTTCATCAAACATTGGCATGTTAGCCAATGCAGGCAATGCAGCCTCATTTATGTACCCAGAAATTGTTCAGTTTTTAACAGTGTATGCAAAGCATGTGGCACCAGAAGACACTGGAAATGCCAAAGGAGAAAGCAAAGGCAGGATCAAGTGGTGCAACATCATGAGATGTAACAAGCAGGGACTAGATAAGCACATCATTCCAATCAGCCAAGACTGCATTCAAAGAATGCAAAAACATGATTCACGAAATGATTAGCTAAGCTAAGGTGGCACAGTGGTTAACACTCTTGCCTCACAAACACCAGGGACCCAGGTTTGATTCCCGGTTTGGGTCACTGCCTGTATGGAGTCTGCAACTTCTCCCCATGTCTGCACAGATTTCTGCTGGGTGCTCTGGTTTCCTCCCACATCTGAAAGACATTCTAGTTAGGTGCATTGACCCGAACAGGGAGTTTGGCGACTAGGGGAATTTCACAGTAACTTCATTGCAGTATTAATGGAAGCCTTACTTGTGACTAATAAATAAACTTCAGCTCCCCGTGTCTGCACGAGTTTCCTCCCACGGTCCAAAACATGTGCTGGTTAGGTGCATTGGCCATACTAAATTCTCCCTCAGTGTACCCGAATAGGCACCAGTGTATTGGCGACAAGAGGATTATCACAGTAACTTCATTGCAGTGTTAATGTAAGCCTATATATGACTAATAAATGAGCTTTAACTTTATCTATATGGTCAGATAGTGAGGATGATCAGAATGTCAATACACAAAGTGAACAGTGACTCAATATGGTGAACATCAAATAATGTATTGGGACATAGGAATTGGCTGATGGCCAGAGTCCTTCTAAGAAGTTCCAGAGGCTATTAGACCATTTTGGCCTTTATAGAGGTGACCTCACATATTCCAAGTAGTCAGGCCCAGGGTCCTTGAGACCTTCGATCCCTCAACAATTGCACTAGTCACACATGGAAATGGATGGAACCAAAGATTGGACAGAAAGATGGTATATTGGCCAGGAATCCACCAAGACATCAAAAAGGCCATGACAGAATGGGAGGCATGTCAAACCGTCATGCCTAGCAAACAGAAAGAACCACCATTGCCTCACCAGGTTCCACATATCCATGGACTAGACTCACAACTGATCTCTTTGGCATTCATGGAGCTGAGTTCTCAATGGTAAAATTTTCAAAGTTTCCCATCATCTGTCAATTATATGATACATCTAGTGCAATGATTCAATCTTCACTATATTTGGGGCAACATAGGAAATTGTTTCAGACAATGGACCCCAACATACTGGAAGACAATTGAAGACAATGTGTGAGAAGTAGGGAGTCAGCCCTATTACTTCGCCACATAACTCCAGATTCAATGGAATGGCAGAATGTACAGTACAAACATAAAATCTTTAAATTGTGAGGTGCCATCAACAAAACTACATCTTAAAAGCGACAATGCTGAATCGAAATGTTCCCTCACCTGCGGAATTACCATTCAGCAGAGAAGTGCAAACAATCCTTCTTAAAATTAGACAAAAAATTCCAAGTAAAACACTCAGCCAATGACACATGGAATCCAGCAGAAATCATCAGCTTTTGCCCAGAGCCAAGATCACCAAATGGCATGTCAAATCAGATTACTGTCCCAACTAATCCTATTGGTTATAAAATGTGGTCTAAGAAATAACCCGAACCCTTTAGATAACAAGCATTATGAAAACATATGGCAGTGTCTAACTAAGATCACTGTAACTAGGAGCAGAATTCTCCCATGCTCCTGACATTGGGTTCAATACAGTAAGAAGTCTCACAACACCCAGTTAAAGCCTAACAGGTTTATTTGGTAGTAAATGCCAGTTGCTTTCAGAGCGCTGCTCCTTTGTCAGGTGAGAACTTCCCACTCACCTGACGAAGGAGCAGGCTAGTGGCGTTTACTACCAAATAAACCTGTTGGACTTTAACCTGGTGTTGTGACACTTCTTACTGTGTTTACCTCAGTCCAATGCCACCATCTCCACATCATTGGGTTCAATGGCAGGGGATGGGAACAATTCAGCAGGAAGCTCAAAAATCAGTTTTATGTGAATTTTCCATGAGATCTTCTGCTGGTGCCCACCACGGTGGACTGGGAAACTTGTTGGTGGATGGCTTGAAACCAATTTGCATCCCACGAATGGAATTTAGATAAAGGCCAGATCGGAAACTCCCCCCACCCACCCGATTCTCTGTGAGACCTGTGAGAAAACACACCAGTCCAGACTACATCTGCAGAAGTTGGGAATTACCTGAACAATGCTTGCTCTATCTCCAGAGTTCAGGTTGGAGATTGCTAGCAACCCTGGCCCACCACAGTAGTGGATCTATCATGTGGATCTACCACGTGGATCTACCACCTTCAGTATCACTGAGGAGGTTCATTTTCTAGCCTCAGCATATTCCTAGAGACCCATCTTCTTTCTTCGACAATGGATCAGTGATGTTGGGTACCTTATAAATATGGCAACCAGATATGATGGTGTGACACTTGCGATCAAGCCTGCCCCGCCATGGAATGTGGCACTAAACTTCATGATGCAGAATTAATTACGTCAAAGTCAGAAGATATAGTATGGTTTCTTGTCATCGTCCACAGGGGGAAGAAGACTTCCTTTCCCCACCCCTGCTACGGCACTTGTGTCTCAGATGGGAAAATTTTGTCCTAAGTTTGGATGCATGAATAAACCATTACTGCATTTTAGAAACTTAAAAATTAATTGTTTTGTATAAAAGTATATGAAAAACAACATAATTTTCTTTTGATGTAACATAAATAGTTTTTGACTTTTTAAGGATAAAGCTTTAATTTAGAAAAAAAGGGGCATGTTGTGATGCAAATATATTTTTAAGGGAAAATAGCCTAAACTGCAGTCCCACCAAGAATTAGGATGTGATGTATAGTCCCATAGCTCCATAGACAAACCAGTGCAGCAGTGTTACAGGTCAGATGCACCTCCATAATGTCCTGGTTGACATTTACAGTGTCGTGAAATCCATTTTTACCTGTGTCCCTATGCACTAAACTGGAGATTAAAACATTTAAGGTACAGGATGTTCCCATGCTTGTTACATTGGTTTCTGTGCAGTAAAAAGTGTGGAAGCCTCTTGGAGTGATAGGATGCCAGATCAGCTCAGTGGTCAGTGAACCATAGGTTGGAGGCTGTCAGTTCCAGGGAATCAGCCCCAACATGTCCTGAAATAATATTACAGCTTGTCCTAAAGACAGGAGACTTGAAAGAGAGTCAGTCACATATTCCATGGTTGAAGCTGTGGACCAGAAGTCCATCCATTACTGTTTCCAGAAGTCTTTCAGATCACTTACAAGTAAGACCACCTTCTCCAAAATTGCCTGAAAGCAGTGCAAGACATTGATTATCCAAAAACCATTCTAAACAGTGTCCACAATTTATCTTTTTTTCCTTGAGTCATTGACTTCCAACACTCCATCAGAATTCCTTTTTTTTAATTTTTATTCTTATTTGTGTGTGTGAGGGTGTGTTGAGGCGATATCTAGCAATAGTGATTGGTACACTTATTGGCCGGAAGTTTACCTTCCCAGCTGTCACAGAAATTGGAAAGGGTGGGGGATGGACAATGGAAAGTTCCTTGACCTCGGGCAGGGTTTTACAGTTTCAGGATGAGCGAAGCTGTAAAATCTCACCCATTATATTTCCTGCTGTATATTGATAGCCAATTTTTTTGTTTAAGGGATCTGGGTTTTGTGTATTCATTTAAAAACTGTAATTTAAAATATGTTTTGATCTGTGGAGTAGTGAGATTAGAGATGGACAATGCACTCCTGCCAACAATAGTTTACCAATCCTTGAGTACATTTCCAAAATCATTAGACTGTAACCAGATTTATATTTGGAAGACAAGTCAGGACAATTTTTGAATTTGATCATCGGCAGTCCAAGAAAAATTATTGGTAAAACCAGAGGAAATGAAAACCACACTCTGACTAACATGCATGAAAGTTATCTCCTCTGCATGTAGGGCAGAAGTGGGTATGCCTGCGTTGGACTGGCGTAAACACAGTAAAAAGTCTGACATTGTCTACCTGATACGTTGCAAGAAAGGATGTCCCAAAGCATGGTACATTGGGGAGACCATGCAGACGCTACGACAACGGATGAATGAACATCGCTCGACAGTCACCAGGCAAGACTGTTCCCTTCCTGTTGGCGAACACTTCAGTGGTCACGGGCATTCAGCCTCTGACCTTCGGGTAAGCATTCTCCAAGGCGGCCTTCACGACACACGACAGCGCAGAGTCGCTGAACGGAGACTGATAGCCAAGTTCCGCACACATGAGGACGGTCTCAACAGGGATCTTGGGTTCATGTCGCACTATCTGTAACCCCCGTGACTTGCCTGGGTTTGCAAAACCTCACTTACTGTACTGTCTGGAGACAATACACATCTCTTTAAACTGTGATCAGTGCTCCTTCCACTCACATTATCAGCCACTTCAGGTCTTGAACAGCAGGTTAGGTGTAAGGATTCGCATTTTAATCAGTAATCTCTAAACTGTCTGTGCTTTATATGCTCTGTCTGAGGCCAGAACTCTCCATTCACCTGACGAAGAGGCAGTCCCCTCGAAAGCTTATGAGTATATTATCAAATAAATAGGTTGGACTAAAACCTGGTGTTGTCAGACTTTTTACTGTGTAGGGCAGAAGGTCAGATTGATCCACCTGCAACAGAGCACGTGGTTCCTGACAGAAATGTGACAAGGGCTGTGATGAGCTAAAGTGACTACCCAGAATGGAGTGTCGTTGTGGAGAGAATTCTTCAATGTCATCTTAGGGGAGGCGATGACCTAGTGGTATTATCACTAGACTATTAATCCAGAAATTCAGCGAATGTTTTGCGGACCCAGGTTTTGAATCCTGCCACGGCAGATGGTGAAATTTGAATACAATAAAAATATCTGGAATTAAGAATCTACTGATGACCATGAAACCATTGTCAATTGTTGTAAAAGCCCACCTGGTTCACTAATGTCCTTTAGGGAAGGCAATCTCTCATCTTTACCTTTCCTGGCCTACATGTGACTCCAGAGACACAGCAACGTGGTTGACCTTCAGGCAATTAGGACAGCAATAAATGCTGGCCAGCCAGTGACCCCCATATCCCATGAATGAATTTTTTAAAAAGTAACATTCCTGTGGCATGAACAATGAGTGCACATTCAGGTTTAGAGAGTGGAATTAAGGGAGATGACACACAGAACACTCAAGTGCAAACTAATATATATATTTTATATATATATATATGCAATGGGGGGGGAATGATTCTCCCAAACCACTGCATTAATTTTCTAGTGCTGGGAGATGCTGTATGTTCCCGCTGCGCAACCATCTCCCAGTGCCGGATTTTGGGTGCCATGAGATCTGCACAGGAAACTGGCAGGAAGATAGGCAAGTCATTTCAATATTTATTTACACCTAATGTTAATATAATTAGCTGGCCCAGGACTGAATTCTCTGTGCCTGCTAGCCTCTTCCACCTGCCAGGGTATTTCATTCTAGAGGGGTTTAGAGTAGCTCCCCATTTTTGGAAAGCTAGTGGCCCAACCCCACTGGAACAAAGGGGTGGGGGCAATCAGGGCCCCAAGGGGGTCAGACAGCAGGGGGGCCTTCTGGGCAAGGGCATCCTGGCAGTGCCAGCCTGTGCCCTGGCACTGCCCAAGGGGCAAAGTGCCCATGCCAAGAGAGCACAGCACTGCCCATTGGGCATGGGCAGGGTCAAAGGGTGGGGCCTAGAGGCCCAGGAGGGGAAGTCTGCCTATGGGGGTGCCTGCACTACGAGGGAGGGGAGTGGACTGGAGATCAGAGTGGTCCAGGATGGGGTGGTGGGGCTAGTGGATGGGGGGGGGGGTTGTCAAGGCTGGACCAGGAATGGTCGGGAGGGGGGGCCACAATCAGGCCGTGGGATGGTTGGGGTGGGGGGGGGGGACAGCACTGTGGGGATCACAGGCTGGCTGGCAATTGAGCCGGCCAGCTAACGGGAGGCTGACAATTCCTGACCACTGCGCATGTGCAGAGCCCCACTGGTTTCAGCTTCTCCAGCGTGAATAGGCCCCAGCCCCTAAAATCTAATGATATTCACACTGGTGGCCTCTGCATTGAACAGAGTGCGGGAGGCTCTACTTGAACTTCCATTGAAAAAAACATGAATTATTCCTGTTTTCCTGCATATTCAACACTAGAATTTTTGGGGAGAATTCCGCCCAATATATGAGTCACAAGAAAAGAGCTGACAATTTCAGACTTAGCAAAGTTTCACTGTTACCATTCAGGTTGAGCCAGCAGATAACCTGTACTTGAATAATTGAGAGAGTCAATATCTGTGTAAATACTGTTCACAATTATTCTATTCCATTATGTGTACATAGCTTATAACGTATAATTTTTCTACTGAAGGAAAAGGGGGATGATAATGCTTTTTAGAGCATGTAGTTTAATACATTAATCAACAACATACGGCTGGATGTGTAAATAGTTTGGTAAACATCATTACAAACAGTGATGCAAATTAGCATGCGATGTATAACTTGGAGGAATATTGATCAGCAGGTAACACATGAATGAAGAATGCGCCTGGAATTATTTTGTTCTCCCTTTGTTAGATTACCACTCATTTGGTAATGATTGGTATGTTTGTGTTAATGTTTGGTATGTTTGTGTCAAGAGCCAAAAATCCAATATTTAGCATCATTGGACTTCTTTGCTCTCAACTCTGCTCCCTATGCACCCTTCCACCAGTCTTTATTGTTGTAATTTAAGTACTCTACCATTACTACTTTATTATTTGTATACTTCTCTGAAATTTGTTTGTAGATTTGCTTTTCCATCTCTTTCTCAATATTTGGAGATCTGTAGTAAACACTCAACAACTCAACCTTTGAATTAATATTATCCCATTGCAGAACTGTAACATTGTTTCAGATAAACATGCCACCTCCTCATCTTTCTCCTTCCCTCATTCTCCTGAATACATGGTTGTTCAGAATGTTAGTTCCCATTCCTACCCATGTCTAAAACCAGGTCTCCATTATGGTTACCTCAAGACTGTTTAACAGGGACGCTGGTGTCTGTAAAGCTTGCTAAATCTCAGCAGCTAAAACTGCAAAATAGATTTATTGTGAGCCTGTAAAATGAGACAGTTTTAAAATTATAATGATGCAAAGTGCCCCAGACTGGGGTTGTGTGTTTAGAGTCTGTTATACCAAGTGAAATATGAAGATTTTAATGTTGGAGTTCACTGGACTGATTTCAGTGAGAGATGATGGACCTCTGTAAAAAGCCCAGAGGCAATAATGTCCTCAGTGAACACCAGCTAACACCCAGGTTATCTGGCTTGAGATGAGAAATTAAGCCCAGCATAGGGATTCTATACAGACATTTCCAGTTCACTAACTGAATCACTCCCTTAATTTAGAATGGACAAGGCTCCCAGTTGTTGGGCAGCGGTAATTCCTGATAATCCCTGTGTCTTGTTTGTAATAAAATCCCCAGAAACATTTAAAAAAATACAACAGCTTTGTGCAAAGTTTAGCCCCTCCTGTCACTCAATCCTACCTCTCAACCAACCCTCCCTCTTCTCACTTCCTCAGCTTCTTCCTCCCTCTCATAGCCCAGTTCTTCCGCCCTGCACGCTCTCCCTCCCTTCACACCTTCAGTTCAGTCACAATGTCCCCTCACTCCTGTCTCCTCATGTGCCAACAACCTCCAAGGGGTGAAGATGGAATCTAGACATGTCCACAATCTCAATTCTTCCTTGGATGGAGTTTACACCTGACCCAAAATCAGAGGAGTCATAGAACATAGAACACTACAGCACAAACAGGCCCTTCATACCTTCATATCCATACCTACCAGGCCGTAGAACTATCTGTAACTTCCAATCCCATTAAATCCCATATACTTATCCAGAAGTCTTTTAAAAGACCCCAGCCAGTTTGCCTCTACCACCATCAACGGCAGCCGATTCCACTCACTCACCACCCTCTGAGTGAAAACCTTACCCTTAACATCTCCTCTGTACTTGTTCCCCAGCACCTTAAACCTGTGTCCTCTCGTATTGACCATTTCAGCCCTGGGAAATAGCCTCCGAGAATCCACCCTATCTATTCCTCTCAACATTTTATAAACCTCTATCAGGTTCGAACAGCATGTTGGAAAGACAAGAAATTCCAGGCTTTAATGATGATGATGATTTCTGTTCAGTCTCACAAATTACTAATCTGAGAGAAAAGATTTTTGTGTCTCGCTCTCCCTCAGCCTCTACCCTCTTTCTCTCTCTCCTTCACCCTCTTTCTCACTCTCCTTCACCCTCTTCCTCTTCCACACTTTCTTCCCTTTTAAACATAAGAAATGAGCTGTAAACCTTGCAGAAGGAGTTCAGTGTCTGTCACAAAGCTGCATTGTAGACATAATGTGACTTTCACTGAGTTTTACTTCTTTCTGGTGGAGAGAGAAACAAAGTTAATGTTTCAGGTCAAGGACATCTCTCCACATCTGCTGCCAGACCTGTTGAGTACTTTTAGAATGAGTATGCATATTTCTAATGTCCATAGAATTTTGCTTTTAACATTTCAGTGTGTCTTTAAGATTCAGAGTGTAATTTCAATTTACAAATAGAGGCAACATATTTCCCCAGTGTTCCACTTGTAAAATGCTTTCTTTAACATTTAAGGTGTGTTTTTTTGGTTGGAGGAAAATTTGGGTCCACCCCCTGTCCTTTTTCTGTCACTTGTACATTGAGTAGGGACAGTTTCATGTAGGGTGTCAGCTCACTTAGGTCATGCTTGGCATTATCTGGGACCACAATGTATTTCATCTGGTTCTTCTTTACAATATTGGCCTCAGTGCCTTGCTCTGCTTCGCCCACATCTTCCTGGCTCAGTGTGTCCAAGACTGGCTCCACCTTCAGGCAGCAATCCTGGGAGGGCACAGGGTGTGAGTGGAGATCCGAACCTGCCAGGCTCACTGCTGTGCCAGGCAGCCCTTGGATGGACAAGGGCTGACTCAACCCTGGCTCTTCCTGAGCCTTCAAGGGAAGGGCCAAAGACTGAAGGTTTTCGCAGAACATCGGGAAGGGATCCAGAGGGAAGAGAGTCCCAACGCCCGGAGCAAAATGAGACAATGTGTTCTGAACTTTATCCCATTCCCAGTCTGGCATCACCTCGTTGCTTGATTTAAATGTCAGTTTGTCAGAAGACAGATAATCAGATGACTCAATGTCACTGGCCACCAGATTTGTCTGAATTGCCTTTGAGCTCTGTTGCTCTTCTGGGTTCCAGGGCGCAGACACACAACTATTGAAAGCTTTATAGCCCACTTCCTCAGAAGATCCAGTTACCTTACTATCAGTATCTGGGCCAAGTGAGTATGTGCTTAGCATGAGCGGTGAGTCCCCTTCTTCATTTCCAGTGAAAGGGTGGCACTCGTCTTCCTCGTGCTTTGTGCATTTGTCTTTGCTGACACTGTTGAACAAGGAGTAACCTGGACTATCTGAAACGCCCAAAGACAAATCCTCAGAGAGCAATGGGAAAGGAGACAAGGAGTCTGTCAACAGCGGGAAATTGAAACCTGGAAATGGAGGGAATGGGAATTTCTCATTGGATCTGAAGACCCCCGTCAAGGTGGGAAAGTTGATGTTCACTGTGCAAAGCTGGTCATCAGGACTTCCAATCCTGTTCTTCTCCACGAAACTAGATTAAAGAAATGAGCATGAATGTACAATTTTTAATGCAAAAGCTGTATTTGAACAGTAAATTATCAAATTCATTCCCTAGATTATAAAATAAACTCCTTCCCCTCACCAGGTAGGTGTGAGGAGGTTTTTGTTTTTATTTGTTGTGGAATGTGGGCATCACTGGATGGGCCAGCATTTATTGCCCATCCCGGAGGGCATTTAAGAGCCAACCACATTGCTGTGGGTCTGAAGTCACATGTAGGCCAGACCAGATAAGGATGGCAGAATTCCTTCCCTAAGGGGCTTTAGAATCATGATATAACAGTGCAGAAAGAGGCCATTCGGCCCATCAAGTCTGCACTGACTCACTGACAGAGTATCGTACTCAGGCCCTATCCCCCACCAAGTGAACCAGATGGGTTTTTCCAACAATTGATAATGGTTTCATGGTCATCATTAAACTTTTAATTCCAGATTTTTATTGAATTCAAATTTCACCATCTGCCATGGTGGGATTTGAACCTGGGTTACCAGAGTATTACCCTGAGTCTTTTGGATTAGTTGTCCAGTGACAATTTCACTACACCTCTGCACCACTCCCCCACCCCTGTACCCTCCGAGCCACTTGGGCCAGGTATAGATGTTGACTTGTAACAGTGATCCACTGTGCCAGTCCATGTACTACTTCACCAAGTGAAACTGATAATTTGGGTAGTGTTAGTGTCAAACCTACTGAGTGTTTTGTGATTTATGTAATTAGCATGATTTGTTTCACAGTCTAGAAAGGAAGAAATTCTCGTCTTTATTCATCTTGGCGGCTTGAATCTCAGGCCCCAGAGGCAAAAGGACACAATACTGAACCAGCCCACCTCTGACCTGCCTTTATAGCTGAAGACTCAAGCTCCTTATGGCCTGTTCTCATTTCTTGCAAAACAGACAAAATAACACCCAAGAACCTATAAAACCCGCAACAGCTATTACCCAGAAAGACAAGGGCAGCAGATATATGGGAACAAGATCAGTGTGTGTTGGAGCCGACGAGGGAGCGAGCTATCTTGGATCTGGTGCTATGTAATGAGGCGGGTAGAATTAGGGACCTTGTGGTGAAGGATCCTCTTGGGGAGAGTGATCATTGTATGGTGGAGTTTCTGGTGCAGATGGAGGAGGAGAAAATGGGTTCCCGGACACGCGTCCTCTGTTTGAATAGAGGGGAGTACGGTAGGATGAGAGAAGAATTGGCGAATATGGACTGGGGGAGCGCGTTGGAGGGAGGGTCTGCTGAGGAGCAGTGGAGGATCTTTAAGGAGATCTTTCTTGGTGCTCAGCGGAAATTTATTCCGATGGTCAAAAAGGATAGTAGGAAGAGAGGTAATAAGCCGTGGATAACGAAGGAGGTGAAGGAAAGTGTTAAATTAAAAGCGGAGGAATTTAGAGTAGCTAAGAGTAGTGGGCGAGATGAGGATTGGGAGAGGTTTAAATGTCAACAAAGATTGACAAAGAAGTTGATAAAGAAGGGTAGGAGAAACTATGAAGCTGGGCTAGTGCTTAATATAAAAAAGGATAGCAAGAGTTTTTATAAATATATAAAAAGGAAGAGGCTGGCTAGGGTGAATGTTGGTCCTTTAGAGGATGAGAAAGGGGACCTAGTGGTAGGGGATGAGGATATGGCTAAGGTATTGAATAACTTTTTTGTTTCTGTCTTCACGGAGGAGGACGTGAATAATTTGCCGGGTGTTAGCGATGGAAAGGTGGTAGGACTGGAGGGTCTTAATGACATTACTGTTACTAGAGAGGCGGTGCTCGACAGACTGGAGGGGCTGATTGTGGACAAGTCCCCAGGACCGGATGGAATGCATCCGAGGGTTCTGAAAGAAATGGCGGAGGTGATAGTGGATGCCTTGCTGGTTATTTTCCAGACGTCGCTGGATTCCGGGGAAGTGCCGGATGATTGGAAAACAGCTAATGTTGCGCCGTTGTTTAAGAAGGGTGCCAGGCAAAAGGCGGGGAATTATAGGCCGGTTAGTTTAACGTCTGTTGTAGGTAAAATGTTAGAATCTGTCATTAAGGAGGAAATTGCGAGGCATCTTGAAGGGAATTGCTTGATAGAGCAGACGCAGCACGGTTTCATTAAAGGGAAGTCGTGTCTGACAAATTTACTGGAGTTCTATGAGGATGTGTCTAGGGCGGTGGATAGAAGAGAGCCAGTGGATGTGGTCTTTCTAGATTTTCAGAAGGCGTTTGACAAAGTACCTCACAAGAGGTTATTGCAGAAGGTCAAGGGACATGGAGTTGGGGGTAGGGTGTTAGCGTGGATAGAGGATTGGTTGTCAAATAGGAGGCAGAGAGTGGGGGTCAACGGGTGCATTTCAGATTGGCGGATGGTGACTAGTGGAGTGCCCCAGGGGTCGGTGCTGGGGCCTCAGCTTTTTACCATTTATATAGATGATCTGGAGGAGGGAACCGAGTGTAGGGTGTCGAAATTTGCTGATGACACCAAGATAGGGGGAACGGCAAATTGTGCGGAGGGTGTGGAGAGTCTGCAGAAGGATCTAGATAGGCTGGGCGAATGGGCCAGGAAATGGCAAATGGAATTTAATGTTGGCAAGTGTGAGGTGGTCCACTTTGGTAGGAAGAATGGTAGGAAGGACTATTACTTACGGGGCAAAAAACTGCAGCAGGCAACGGTGTAGAGGGACCTCGGGGTCCTTGTGCATGAGTCGCAAAAACCCAGCTTGCAGGTGCAGCAGGTGGTCAGGAAGGCGAATGGGATGCTGGCCTTCATAGCGAGGGGGATTGAATATAAAAGTAGGGAGGTCTTGCTGCAGCTGTATAGGGCATTGGTGAGGCCGCAGCTGGAGTACTGTGTGCAGTTTTGGGCGCCGCACCTGCGCAAGGATATTTTGGCCTTGGAGGGAGTGCAGAGGAGGTTTACTAGGCTGATACCGGAGTTGAGGGGGTTGAGCTATGAGGAGAGGCTGAATAAACTAGGCTTGTACTCGTTAGAGTTTAGAAGAATGAGGGGAGATCTCATTGAGACGTATGAGATGATGAATGGGATGGATAGGATAGAGGTGGAGAGACTCTTCCCGCTCAAAAAAGACAGTAGGACTAGGAGGCACAGCCTCAAGATAAAGGGGAGGCGGTTTAGAACGGAGTTGAGGAGGAACTTCTTCACTCAAAGGTGGTGAATCTCTGGAATTCTCTGCCCGTTGAAGTGGTGGAGGCTGCCTCGCTAAATATTTTTAAGACGCGGGTTGATGGGTTTTTGATAAGAGAGGGGATTAAGGGTTATGGGGAGAAAGCGGGAAAGTGGAACTGAGCAGCGACAGATCAGCCATGATCTTATTGAATGGCGGGGCAGGCTCGAAGGGCTGGATGGCCTACTCCTGCTCCTATTTCTTATGTTCTTATGTCCAAGCCACACACCATCCTTCACTGTCACCGGGTCAAAATCCTGCAACTCCCTTCTGAACAGCACCGTGGATGTACCTACACCACAGACTGTGATCGTTCAAGAGGCAGTGTGTTACCACCTTATTATTATGGAAGATAAAATCTCTTAGAGGGCAATATATTGGCATCGATGGAAGATTGGCTTGCCAGCAGGAGAGAGTAGACACAAATGGGTCATTTTCTGGTTGGCAAGATGTGATGAATAGTGTGCTACAGGGTTCGGGCCTTAACTTTTTACAAATTATATAAATTATTTTGATGAAGGGACTGAAGGTATGGTTGCTAAATTGGCTAATGACACAAAGATAAGATGTGAAAAAGACATAAGGATATAGACAGATTAGGTAAATGGGCAAAGATTTTACAATTGGTGTACAAAGTGGGATCTTATTTGATGGCACAGGAGGCTCAAAGGACTGAGTGGCCAATTTCTGCTCCTAACTCATATGGCTGTATGTACTCGAGGAAAACTAGATATGGGCAATAAATGCAGGCCTTTCTGGGAGTATTCAGATCCCTAGAGTCGCACTGAGAGATCAACTCACCTTTCAAAGGCCTGAAGCAAACAAAGCTTTTATCAAAAAATATTTCCATGCAGACAAGGTCCCTGTAACTATTGAGCAACCATTATGCAAAGTTTATGATTTCAGTTTGCGCTCAGTGCAATAGTCACGCACATTGAAGTTGGGCTGAGAGTGAAGCAACACTCGCAGATCTGAGTGACAGCTTTACCAAAAATAAATGCATTGCACAGACTGAAATCCACTAAATGTGGAACTTAGGCCTCATCTTCTAGTTTTTACTTTACTGAGAAACCTCAAGAGAAAGGGCCATGGGTGAAACCTCGAGGAACTCCCTCAGTACTGCTCTGAGTGACAATTTAGATCATGTGCTCAAGTCTCCAGCATAGATCTTGAACTCCTAGCTTCTAATTTAGAGGTGAGTGTTACCCACCGAACCGTGGCTTACATTCATTGAGCAAGAGAGGAACATGGCCGCGAAGAGTACAAAGGAAGTCCAACTAATCAATGAACTTAGTTATTAAGAGGTTCTGGATTGTCATTTGAAAGAATGGCCGAGGGAGAAGATAGTCATGACTCTGAGATTGAGTAAGATTGAATTGGTGCATGAAAGGAAACTTGGTGAGTCTGAGGGCTCAAAACAACAGAGTACAATGTCACTTGGTATGTAATGGAAAACAGTAAGAGAAGAACAGAGTTTAAAACAGTGCTATGTAAATGAGATGTCACTTGATGAGCAGTGAGAAACAGCCAGAGTGAAGTGGGATTTCAGCTGCTGCCAGGAGCAGAATTTGGACTCGGTGCTTCGTAGATGCCACCCTTCAGCTTGAGAGAATGTAGGGACAGAGAGAATAGTTGACCACCAGACAGTCAAGTAGACACATGCAGGTGGTCCAGGAGTTCACTGAGTACATCCCAATTTCCAACCAGTATTTAATTCTGTATACTGATGAGAGTGATTTGGAGTGCAACCAGGGTCAAGTCCATAGCATCATTGGTAGTAGAAGAAATATTGGAACAGCAATACTGACAGGTGATTTGACAGTTAGGAGAACAAACAAATGTTTCTGCAGCTTCAGAACTGAGTCTGCAGTGGTGTGTAGCCTCTGTGGTGCCAGGTTCAAGGTTGTCACAGAATGGCTGCCGAACACAGAGTGGATGTCATGGTACACATTGATAAGAACAACATAGGCAGAAATTTAGCAAGAATTTAGGGATCAAGACAGGGAAATAGCAAGCAGGACCTCAGAAGTATTAGGGCAGAATTTTCTACCAAGAATTTTAAGTGTCCAATGGGTGAGAAAATGAGAGTATTTTCCCACCTGTTCTTTCAGTAAGCTGACTGTTGTTTATTTACGGCACTCTGTGCAATGCAGAGGACCACAGGATATCAGGAGATTCATGCTAGGCGGGGTATGGCAAGCCTAATCCCATTAGAGAGGAGGGCAGCGAAGTGCTCAGCGCACCATTCTGCATGCGCCTGATCTCCCAGTATATCAGGAGATTGGTTTATATCCCACCCCCAACCCCAAGGACATTGACTGCCCCCCTCCCCCCGTCCCCCATACATTGCTGGTTGCTCGGTCCCCCGCAACCCCCGCCTCTCAGCCCACCCCCTGCCCCCATTGCTGGCCTCTGAACCCCCTGGACATCACCAGCTTCTCAGCCTCTCTCCTCCAAACATTGCCAGCCCGTTATCTGCCCCTTCACCCCACCCGAGACATTGCCAGCCTCAAAGCATCCCCCAGCTACCACCGGCCTCCCCCCAGCCATCACCATCCTTTCACCACCCCCCAGCCCTCCGGACATTGCTGGCCTCTCAGGCTTGCCCCATCTCTGTTCAAGCATTCCCTCTTGCAAAGTTGAGCCCTTCATCATTGCCCTTTCCCCCCGGACGTGGTCCCTTGCAAAGTTAACCCCATCAGCAACCCTGCAGAGCAACTCTTGCCTCCCCCTCTATTGAAACCAAGCAGCCTCTATTCTCCCTGAAATTGAATAATGGACACATGACTCGCCTGAACTGACTGCACCTGAACTCCTTTAACAAGCTGTAACAATGGACACACTGGCAGTCATGCTAGGAAGATGGCACATAGGAGGAGTATTCCACAATTCAGGGATGCTGAGCTAGGCCAGCTGCTGGATGCCATTGAGGGTAAGCGGGAGGTTATGTATGCCCCGACAGGTGGCGACCCAGCATTCAGGCAGCCAATGTGACCTGGTGAGGCACTGCCCCAATAAACTCTACCTGATCACTTCCATCCCTGACCCCCCTATAACCATACATACCCTTCCATACATCAGACTTTCAATCTCCCCTTGTGTCCCCGTAGGATAAGACTGCCCATAACAGGCAGGAGAGGGAAAAAACTGCCAGCAATATCCCCAAGCTTCACCTCCAAACTATCTTTGAGGAGCGTGCCATGGAACTGGCAGGGGAAGGCAGGAAAGAATGGTGACGGACAGCCAGGTCATCGTCCGGTATGTGAGCATCAGCGTTCGGGCAGCCAGTGTGACCTGGTAAGGCACTACCCTGATAAACTAGTCCCAATGACTTGTTACTGACACTAGTCCCTCCCTTGCACTAAATCTTGTGTCCTTTGTTACAGAAAATCAGGAAATGACCAAGATGCCCCACCCCTTCAGCTGTCTTCCCCTGGCCCCACTGAGGCACCCCATGACAGCTCAGATGACATCTTGGAGGTTGGCCTTGAGAAATCCTCTGAGGGCAGCACCATTCATTCGACACAGGCATCTACCACACAATCCAGCAGCGCAGATACTAACACCACAATGGGACATGTTAGTGGTGAGGCCCATGGGTCATTTACTTGTGTGCACAGCATTGCCATTGATGCACATCAAGTGGAGGTGGAAACGTCTGAGGCTTTGGATGTGCGGAAGTCTGCCAGAGGCAAGGAATCAGCTGGCCCCAAGCCAGATGCCAGGCCTCTGGGATTGGTCATCCCGAGGCTGCTGGAGATGCATCATCAGAACCGGGAAATGGTAGAGGGGCTGTCAGTAACGATGCAGCAACTGCAGGCTGTTTGGAGGAGTCCAACAGATATCCGATGCAGGAGATGGTCCCAGCAGAGCATAGAATTCAGGCCAACACTTGTCTCCATGGGTGGCAGAGTGCAAGCCATCCTGGAGACACAGCAGGCCATGGCTTGGGCTGTCACTCTGGAGACACAGCAGGCCCTGGCAGTGGGCCTCGGCAACTTAGCCCAGGCTCACAGGGCTAATGCTGAGGGGCTCCAGAGCTTGGCCCAGTCTCAAAGACCAACACTGAGGGATCACACACTGTGGAGCAAAGACATCTGGGCCTCAAGAACTGGTAGAGCCAGGTGAGGCTGAGGCTTCTGGAGCTCAGTCGTGCTGCCCTGCCATCCCATGAAATGTACCCAGGGCTTACAGATACACCAAGGGAGGAAGGGCTGGAGTCCATGCTGAGGCCTTCCTCCCTTCAGACTTCTGAATCCCCCCTTCTTCACCCCGGAGTATCTCACGGGCAGTGGGATGAACAGGGTGGCACAGCCACATCAGTGTCATCCCTAAGTTGTCCGGGGTCCTCGAGATCTTGGCTCCAAAGGGGATGCCCACCAAAGGTGTCACAGGCCATGGGGTATGTGCAGATCACAGCTCCACCTCCATTGTGCATCCATGGGGGACACCTAGACACAGCAATAAGCAATGCACTGTTAAGAAGTGATAGGGTCACTAAAAGGCACAGTTGAAGGGCAGCACTAGTTAGGGTTTAAGAACATAAGAACATAAGAAATAGGAGCAGGAGTAGGCCATCTAGCCCCTCGAGCCTGCCCGGCCATTCAATAAGATCATGGCTGATCTGTCGTGGCTCAGTTCCACGTTCCCGCCCTCTCCCCATAACCCTTAATCCCCTTGCCTATCAAAAATCTATCAACCCGCGTCTTAAAAATATTGAGCGAGGCAGCCTCCACCACTTCAACGGGCAGAGAATTCCAGAGATTCACCACCCTTTGAGTGAAGAAGTTTCTCCTCAACTCCATTCTAAACCGCCCCCCCTTTATCCTGAGGCTGTGCCCTCTAGTCCTACTGTCCTTTCTGACCGGGAAGAGCCTCTCCACCTCTATCCTATCCATCCCATTCAACATCTTATACGTCTCAGTGAGATCTCCCCTCATTCTTCTAAACTCTAACGAGTACAAGCCTAGTTTATTCAGCCTCTCCTCATAGCTCAACCCCCTCAACTCCGGAATCAGCCTAGTAAACCTCCTCTGCACTCCCTCCAAGGCCAAAATATCTTTGCGCAAGTGCGGCGATCAAAACTGCACCAGTACTCCAGCTGCGGCCTCACCAATGCCCTATACAGCTGCAGCAAGACCTCCCTACTTTTATATTCAATCCCCCTCGCTATGAAGGCCAGCATCCCATTCGCCTTCCTGACCACCTGCTGCACCTGCAAGCTGGGTTTTTGCGACTAATGCACAAGGACCCCGAGGTCCCTCTGCACCGTCGCATGCTGCAGTTTTTCGCCATGTAAGTAATAGTCCTTCCTACCATTATTCCTACCAAAGTGGACAACCTCACATTTGCCAACATTAAATTCCATTTGCCAGTTCCTGGCCCATTAGCCCAGTCTATCTAGATCCTTCTGCAGACTCTCCACACCCTCCGCACAATTTGCTGTTGCACCAATCTTGGTGTCATCAGCAAATTTCGACACCATACACTCAGTTCCCTCCTCCAGATCATCTATATAAATGGTAAATAGCTGAGGCCCCAGCACCGACCCCTGGGGCACTCCACTAGTCACCAACCGCCGATCCGAATAGCACCCATTGACCCCCACTCTCTGCCTCCTATTTGACAGCCAATCCTCTATCCACGCTAACACCCTACCCCCAACTCCATGCCCCCTGACCTTCTGCAATAACCTCTTGTGAGGCACCTTGTCAAACGCCTTCTGAAAATCAAGAAAGACCACATCCACCGGCTCTCCTCTATCCACCGCCCTAGACACATCCTCATAGAACTCCAATAAGTTTGTCAGACACGACTTCCCCTTAACGAAACTGTGCTGCGTCTGCTCTACCAAACAATTCTCCTTAAGATGCGTCGCTATTTTCTCCTTGATCACGGATTCTAACATTTTTCCTACAACAGACGTTAAACTAACCGGCCTATAATTCCCCGCCTTTTGCCTGCCACCCTTCTTAAACAACGGCGTAACATTAGCCGTTTTCCAATCTTCCGGCACTTCCCCGGAATCCAGCGATGTTTGGAAAATAATCACCAAGGCATCCACTATCACCTCCACCATTTCCTTCAGAACCCTTGGATGCATTCCATCCGGTCCTGGGGACTTGTCCACAATGAGTCCCTCCAGTCTGTACATTTGTACATTTGAAAATCAGATATTAAATATTTATTGCGCCCCACAGCTGTGATTAATCTGTCTCTGATTCCACAGGGATGATTGTACCCCGACCCCACGCACAGAGGTGCAGAGCTTGGTGCAGCGCGGTATCAGCCCTTCAGCCAAAAGTGACAGACGGCCTGCCCTGGTTTCCCCAGCATCCATCGGACTCTATGTCAAACACGCCCCATCCCTCCCCAGGCCTCTGCAACGCCACCTCAACGTCCAGAATCATTACCCCACATGCTCATGCCTACAATCCTTACTCATATGTGGGCCCAGGCGCCAATGTGCAGTCGAAGGAGGTAGGAATCAGATTTGTGTGGCACCAGGGCAGCATTACAGTATGCTTCATAACGAGTCACCATCACCCTCCAGCCTGGACCGAAGTTGGCGGTGGGGGGGTGGTCAATTGGGGTTGTGGTGGGTGGGTGGGAGGTTGCAGCTGCCAGACTGCTCGACAGCTAATATGTGAATCTGGCTGGGCTGGGTGCCTCCTTTGTCGCTCTGCCCTGCCCTGTCAGACCCTCACCATTGCTGCCTGTCCTCCATCCTCTGGCTCCTCTTTGGCCTATTCCTCCACATCCTCCGGATGCCACCCCTCATCCCCCTGCTCCTCCTCCAGGTTGTCTGCTCGCTGCTGCAGCGAGTAGTGGAGCGCAAAGCAGAGAACAGTGATGTGGGAGAGCCTCACGGGGCTGTATTCAAGGCAGATGGGGGGAGGGGACAGTCTCTTGACGGTCACAAAATGGGTTCCCATTCAAAGCAGCACTGCAGACTCCATGCTGTGTTAACACCTGGTGGGTGAGCTCCCTTGATTGGGGCAGAAACTGCCATACCTGCTGCCTGTTACTGTTAGTGGGGTCTGGAAGGCAAGGTCTGGAGTCAGCCACAGTGCCTGTCCAGCAGACAGATAGCAAGGAAGCAGGTCAATAACTGGTGGTGGAATTCATGTGGCACCCCTTGAGGGGGAGGGGGGGTGGGGGTGGGGGAAACAGGGGGGTATCTCTGTAGCTAGGCCTATGCACTCACCGTGAGCCTGGTACTAGCAGATCCTTGATCTGCGGAGCTCTTGAGCAGCATGCTTCCCACCTCCCCAATCCACACAGGTCTCCCCACCTCACCCAGCAATTTTGTAGTACCTGCCCTCCTCGGGGGGCTGTAGCTTCATTAATCTTACCTCCTCACTCCCTTTCACTGCTGCCATACCAGGCCCAAACTTATATGGAGCAACTGGAAATGATGCCGGCATGATGTCATGCCAAAGGCGGGGAAACAAAAGAAAGGGGGGAGTAGTGCTGGTCCGACCTTGCTAATAATATGTAAAGGTGCGGTGAAATGTTTAAATACACGTCATGCCCATTTTCAGCATGAACCTGGTCCCACTATGAAAAATGGCCTGGGAAGATCGTGGAGGGCTGGGTGCATTCTGTATTTTTGCACTCCTGCTGATATTTCCCACCCCACTATACTACTAGACTCACACAGTGGGGTGGGAAAATCGCGTCAGTAATGTCTGTATTACTCCTAGTATTTCACACAAATGAATATAAAAAACAGATGAACGCAAGGCTGGAAAGATGGTGCAAGAGAAAGGACTTTAAACTTTTGGGACATTGGAATTGGCTGTGGAAAAGATGGGACCTGTACAGGCTGAACAGGTTGCACCTGTATAGAGCCAGGACAGAGAAAATAATAGATTCTAAATCAGGATTACTGTGCATGTGCAGTAAACTTCATTAGAATCTATTAAATGCATCTGACTTTGGTTAATAAGATTGATGAGTTACAGGCATATATTGATATGTGGCAATATGATTTTGTGGCTATAACAAAGACCTGAGTCAAAGAAAGGTAGAACGGGTGTCAAATATTTCTGGATCCAAGGTGTTCAGGAAAGATGAGAAAGGAAGAAAGGGGAATGGCAATATTGATTAAGGAGAGGGTGGCCATGCTGGGGAAAGAGAATATCCCACAGAGGTCATGGACAGAAGTTATTTGACTAGAACTAAAGAACATTGTTTTGCGTAGTTTTTGGCTACCAACTAGTGGAAAGGATGTAGAGGAATAAATATGCAGGGATTATCACAGAGAGGTGAAATAATTATAGAGTGGTTATAATGAAGAACTTTACTTAGCTGGGAAAGTATTAGAGTAAAGGGCAGGCAGAGGCAAGAGTCCTGAAAGCATGTTCAGTAAGATTTTCCTTATGTTTTCAGTCCAATGAAGAAGGAGGAAATGCTGCTTCTTTGGAATGATGCAGACAAAGTGGGTCAAGTGTCAGCTGGAGGACATTTAGGAAAGAGTGAGCATTGCATCATAAAGTTTAGGTTGACTATGGAAAAGGACAAAAAAAATCCAGAATAAGAATAATTAAATAAGGGAAAGCCAACCAATCTCTCCTTGACATTCAATGGCATTACCATCACTTGATGCCTACTACCAACATGCTGGGAGTTACCAGTGAACAGAAACTGATCTAGGCTAGCCATATAAATAATGTGGCTGCAGCAGCATTTCAGAGGCTAGGAGTCCTGTGGAAGGTAACTTACTTCCTGGATCCCCAAACCTGTCCACCATCAAGTCAGGAATGATGGAATATTCTCCCCTTGCTTGAATGAGTGCATCTCCAATAATACTCAGGAAGCTCAACACTAACGAGGACAAAGCAACCTGCTTGATTGGCACCCCTTTCTCAAATATCCCTCTCTACCACTGGCAAAGGGTAGCAGCTGTGTGTACCATCTATAAGGTGCAATGCAGGCACTCTCCAAGATTTCTTAGGCAGCACCTTCCAAACCCTAAACACTTCTTTCTAGAAGGACAAGGCAGCAGATACCTGGGAACACTACCATCTGGAAAGTTGCCCTCCAAGTCAGTCACCACCCTGACTTGGAAATATATTATTGTTGCTTCACTGTTGCTGGGTCAAAATCCCTCCCTCACTCACAGCACTGTGGGTGTACCTACACCATGGGGAGTGCAGCATTTCAAGAAGGCAGTTCATCACTATCTTTTCAAAGGAAATTAGGGATAGGCATAAATGCTGACCCAGCCATGATGCCAATATCTAATCAAATAATGTTTTTTTTGAAATGGTTAAAAAGCTGAACAATAGGATGGCAAATAAGAGAAACAGAGTATGGAAGGAGACTGGCAGCTAACACACAAAGGGAATCCCAGACTTTGATTAGGTATATAAATAGTGAAAGGGCAATAAAAGCAGGGTTAAGGCTGATTAAGGACCAAAAAGAGATATAAGCATGGAAGCAGGAGTAGCTATTAAATAATACTTTGCATCTATCTTTGCCAAGGAAGAAAATGTCACCCAGGCTATCGTGAAAGATGAGGTAATTAATACATTAGAAGGATTTAAAACTGATAAGGAAGAGGTTTTGGATAAGGCTGGCTATATATAAAGTTGATAAAGCGCCTGGATGGTTGAGATGCATCCAAGGGTACGGAGAGAAGTCAGGGAGGAAACTGGTCATAATTTTCCAGTCTTTCTAAGACTCAGGACTGGAGATTGCAAATATTGTTCAAAAAGAATGTAAAGACAAACCAAGTAACAGCAGACCTATCAGTTTAATTTTGATGCCGGGGAAGCTTTCAGAAACAATATTTCAGGTCAAAATTAATAGTTACACGGACAAATGTGGATTAATTAAGGAAAGCCAGCACAGATTTTTTATGCCAAAATCATGTTAACTAACTTGGGAGTTTTTTTGAAGGGATAACAGAATATGTTGATGAGGGCAATGCTGTTGATGTGATGTACATGGACTTCCAAAGAGAATTCAGCCTCATGGAATAAAAGTAGCAACATTAATATAAAATTATCTGAGTGACAGGGAACAGTGAGTAGTGGTTAATGGATGTTTTTGGTGGAAAATTTGTAGTGGAGTTCCCCTGGGGTCAGTATTGGGACCTTTGCTCTTCCTAATATATATTAATGATCTTAATCTTTCAACATTTGCAATTGGTATAATTATAATGGTAATGGTAGGGCGTTGGGGAGAGTTCAGAACAATGAGATATAGGGGTACAGGTTCATAGCTCCTTGAAAGTGGAGTCACAGGTGGACAGTGTGGTGAAGAAGGCATTTGGCATGCTTGGTTTCATTGGTTAGAACATTGAATGCAGGAGTTGAGACATCTTGTTGAAGTTGTGCAAGACATTGGTAAGGTTACACTTGGAATACTGTATACAGTTTTGGTCTCCCTATTATAGAAAGGATATTATTAACCTAGAAAGAGTGCAGAGAAGATTTACTAGGATGCTACCAGGACTTGATGGATTTAGTTATAAGGAGAGACTGGATAGACTGGGACATTTTTCTCTGGAGCATAGGAGGCTGAGAGGTGACCTTATGGAGGTTTATAAAATAATGAGGGGCACAGATCAGCTAGATAGTGAAAATCTTTTCCTAAAGGTAGGGGAATCTAAAACTAGAGAGCATAGATTTACGGTGAGAGGGGAGAGATACAAAAGTGTTCAGAGGGGCAATTGTTTCACACAGAGGGTGGTGAGTGTCTGGAACAAGCTGCCAGAAGTAGTAGTAGAGGCAGGTACAATTTTTTCTTTTAAAAGGCATTTAGATAGTTACATGGGTACGATGGGTATAGAGCGATACGGGCCAAATGCAGGCAATTGGGATTAGCTTAGGGATTTTAAAAAAGAAAGAACGGCATGGACAAGTTGAGCCAAAGGGCTGTTCCCATGCTGTAAACCTCTATGATTCGATGTATAAAACTGGAAGCATTATGAATTGTGAAAGAACAATGCGGGGAAATGTGAAGCGATTCATTATAGTAGGAAGAACATGAGGAGACAGTACAAAATGAAGTACAATTCCATAGGATTTTTTAAAATCATGCATGGGATATGGGTACCTCTGGCTGGGCCAACATTTATTGTCCTTACACAATTGCTCTTCAACTGAGTGGTTTGCTAGGTCGCGCTGTGGATCTGGAGTCACATATAGGCCAGATTAGTTAGGGACAGCAGGTTTCCTTCCCTAAAGATCATTAGTGAACCAGATGGCTTTTTATGACAATCAACAATGGTTTCATGGTCATCAACAGACTTTTAATGGATTCCTATTTCACCATCTGCTGTGGGATTCAAACTAGTATTGCCAGAGCATTGCCCTGGGACTTGGATTACTAGTTCAGTGACAATGTCACTACACCAGTGCCACCACCTCTCCTAAACAGAGAGAGAGTAGGGGGATCTGGATGTGTATGTGCCTAGTCATTGAAGGGGGCAGGACAGGTTACAAGAGTGGTTAATGAAGCATCCAGTATCATAGACTTTATTAACAGGGGCAAGGAGTACAAGAGCAAGAAGGTTATGCTGAATATGTATAAGACACTAGTCTAACCTCAGCTAGAGTACTGCACCCTGTTCTGGGTACCACATTTAGGAAAAACGTGAAGCATTGGAGACACTGTAGAAAAGATTCATGAGAATGGTCCCAGAGATGACAAACTTCAGTTATGAAAATAGATTGGAGAGGTTGGTACTGTTTTCCTTGGAGCAGGGGGGGCTAAGAGGAGATTTGATGGAGATATTTGATGTGGTGGTGGTGGCAGATTCACTTGAGACTTTCAAAAGAGAATTAGACTGTTTTCTGAAAAGGAAAAATGTGCAGTGCAGTGGAGAGAAGTACAGGAATGGCACTAGATTCATTCAGAGAGCCAGTGAAAACATGATGGGCCGAATGGTCTCCTTCTGTGATACAACAATTCTGTGAATTAGAGAGGAGATACTGTGATGAATCTTCAATTCAGTTAGGCTACAAAGAGGAAGCTGACTGCGTAAGACAGAAAAATTTAGACTTGAGTAAAAACATCAAAGGGAAGTTCAGAGGAGCAATGTTAATACCAAAATCAATAGAAATAGGAGGCAACAGCAAGTGTGAGATTAGACAGCAGCAGTGAGAGAGTAATCATGAATTGGATGACAAGATTTTAATGAATCTGGGGTGATTTAATCCAGGTTAATCCAACTCAGAGTTACTTTGATGAGTTCAGTGATGTAAATCAGATTCCACTATACAAGTAGGTTCTATTGATGAAATTTGAATGGACTGCAAGCTCAAGAGGGATTCAATTCATCATTTGTGAATATAACCATACTCACCATGGCAGCTCATTGATGCATGAAACCTTCTCCACTTTGCAGTTATCAAGCATATTTTCACTGACAATATGTCCAGATTTCTGGCTCAGAAAAGAAAATTATTTTTAGTCTCAAAGTGTGGGATAATTGGACAAAATCCTAACTTAATTACATTTATCTCTGATCGTCTTATAGTAAACACTTCCTGTTTCATCAATAGTATATGGCCAAGAGTAGACAGAATGTTCTTCTCATTGCTCCTAAGGTCTAAATTCAGCGCATGCAATTCTAATGTTAGTGAAGGAGGAACTTAGAGTGGGATGAGATGTATTGAAAGGTGTGTGTGTGTGTGTGTGTGTGTGTGTGTGTGTGTGTGTGTGTGTGTGTGTGTGTGTGTGTGTGTGTGTGTGTGTGTGTGTGTGTTAAGAGTGAGACTTTCTAACATCATGAAGCTAAACAGATTTAAAAATAAAAAAGATCATTGTAATACCTGGAATTTGTCAAAGCTTTCCTTGGACAGGACACTCTTCTGAGGTGAAGGAATTTTCTCCCACCAGCTCTTTTTTGCTCTGTGAAGAGAGAAACATATTCATCTAATGAATCTCTAAGTTATAGCACTGATCTCCTCCTCCCTGCACAGTACATGGTCTGTCTCAGCTGCTACTAGACAGGGAACCAAATATCACATGCTCTCCATCCTAAGAGAGCACTAGAGATGAGGGATCAGCCAATGCAGTCGTGCTCTTTGGCACCTTCTGGTGCCCTTTTCTGCAGTGACATTTGTGAGTTGCCATCAACCAAACTTGTGCTTTTTAATCAAACATCAGCAACAAGTAAGCTGAAATCAAACAATTTTCTGTACCATTAATATTTCCACACATTCAAAACAATTTCCCCTGGGGTCATTGGGTAGCAGGGATTGGGAGTCAAGACTGATTTTTCCACACAGGCTGATGAGATCAGCTAATTCAGCACAAACTATGAACAGAACTTCCTGCATTGTAGACTTTAGGGGACATTTAGTCTGTATCTAACCCATTCTATATCTGTGCTAGGAGTGTTTGATGGCACTGTGTAGAGGCAGGTTTACTATGTATGCAATCGCCGCTGTACCTGCCTAGGAGTGGGTGTGTGATAGGGCAGCGTTGAGGGAGTTTTCGTCTGTATACACAGTTTGAAAAATCACTTACAACTTGAATCCGAAGAAGCAGGAAGCCACAGGTAGAGGGACGAAAATGCACACAAGGACAATTAATGAAGTTGAGATCAAATCAGTGGAAGCTGAAGTGAAAAGAAAATAATTGAATTAGATCATTGTGAAGGATGTTGATGCATGGACTGCAACAGCTCCTTAGGATTAAAGTGATAGTAAACATACAACAATGGGCCATTAAACAGCCATTTTTTGAACAGCCTAGACTTTTTTTTTGGGGGGGGGGGGGGGGGGGGGTGTTGGAGAACACTCAGGACCCCTTCTCTCTGGAAAACAGCAAGAAACGTGAGTACAATATTGACTCATACCCTGGCTTCCTCAACCCACACAGTTCCACCACTTCTCAGAAGAGGTTAAAAGGAGAATTGGTCTGTTCTTTTAGTTTCTCTAACTAACAGGAAATACTTTCTCTCAACTTCTTTCAAAGAACTGGCAGTAGTGGTTGGAAATGTGTTACGAATGCATGCAGGAATGCGTGGTTAGCACTGCTGCCTCGAGGAGTGTTGTGAATAGAGTGGATGAGCTTAGAGCATGGATCACTACTTGGAAATATGATGTGGTGGCCATTACAGAGACTTGGATGACTCAGGGACAGGACTGGTTACTTCAAGTGCCTGGTTTCAGATGTTTCAGAAGGGACAGGAGGGAGGCAAAAGAGGTGGGGAAGTGGCACTGTTGATCAGAGATAGTGTCGTGGCTGCAGAAAAGATGGACGCCATGGAGGGATTGTCTACGGAGTCTGTGGGTGGAGGTTAGGAACAGGAAGGGGTCAATAACTTTACTGGGTATTTTCTATAGGTCTCCCAATAGTAACAGGGATGTTGAGGAGCAGATAGGGAAACAGATCCTAGAAAGGTGTAATAATAAGAGTTGTCGTGATGGGAGATTTTAATTTCCCAAATATTGCTTGGAATCTCCCTAGAGTAAGGGGTTTAGATGGGGAGGAGTTTGTTAGGTGTGTTTAGGAGGGTTTCTTGACACAGTATGTGGATAAGCCTACATGAGGAGAAACTGAACTTGATTTGGTATTGGGAAATGAACTTGGTCAGGTGTCAGATCTCTCAGTGGGAGAGCATTTTGGAGATAGCGATCATAATTCTATCTCCTTTACAATAGCATTGGAGAGAGATAGGATCAGTCAAGTTAGAAAAGTGTTTAATTGGAGTAAGGGGAAATTGTGAGGCTATCAGGCAGGAAATTGGAGGCTTAAATCGGAAATAAGTTTTCTCACGGAAATGTACATAAGAAATGTGGCAAATTTTTAGGGAATATTTGTCTGGAGTTCTGCATAACTTTCCAATGAAACAGGGAAGTTATGGTAGGTTACAGGAACCATGGTGTACAAAGGCTGTAATAAATCTAGTCAAGAAGAAAAGCTTACAAAAGATTCAGAGAGCTAGGTAATGTTAGAGATCTAGAAGACTATACGGCTAATAGGAAGGATCTTAAGAAGGAAAATAGGAAGGATCTTAAGAAGGAAATTAGGAGAGCCAGAAGGGGTCTTGAGGAAGTCTTGGCAGGCAGGATTAAGGAAAACCCCAAGGCATTCTAAAAGTATGTGAAGAGCAAGAGGAAATGACGTGAAAGAATAGGACCTATCAAATGTGACGGTGGAAAGTTTGTATGGAACTGGAAGAAATAGCAGAGGTGCTTAATGAATACTTTACTTCAGTATTCACTATGGAAAAGGATCTTGGTGATTGTAGTGCAGACTTGCAGTGGACTGAAAAGTTTGAGCATGTAGATATTAAGAAAGAGGAAGTGTTGCAGCTTTTGAAAAGCATCAAGTTAGATATGTTGCCAGGTCTGGTTGGGATGTACCGCAGGCCACTGTGGGAGGTGATAGAAGAGATTGCTGAGCCTCTGGTGATGATCTTTGCATCATCAATGGAGATGGGAGAGGTTCCGGAGGATTGGAGGATTGCAGATGTTGTTCCTTTATTCAAGAAAGGGGGTAGAGATAGCCCTGGAAATTATAGACCAGTGAGTCTAACCTCAGTGGTTGGTAAGTTGATGGAGAAGATCCTGAGAGGCAGGATTTATGAACATTTGGAGAGGTATAATATGATTAAGAATAGTTAGCATGGCTTTGTCAAAGGCAGATCATGCCTTACAAGCCTGATTGAATTTTTTGAGGATGTGACTAAACGTATTGATGAAGGAAGAGCAGTAGATGTAGTATACATGGACTTCAGCAAGGCATTTGATAATGTGCCCCATGCAAGGCTTATTGAGAAAGTGAGGGGGCATGGGATCCAAGGGGACATTGCTTTGTACATCCAGAACTGGCTTGCCCACAGAAGGCAAAGAGTGGTTATAGATGAGTCATATTCATGGAGGTCACTCACCAGTGGAGTGCTCTAAGGATCTGTTCTGGGACCCTTACTCTTTGTGATTTTTATAAATGACCTGGATGAGGAAGTGGAGGGATGAGTTATAAAGTTTGCTGATGACACAAAGATTGGAGGTCTTGTGGATAGTGTGGAGGGATGTCAGAATTTGCAGCGAGACATTGATAGGATGCAAGACTGGGTGGAGAAGTGGCAGATGGAGTTCAACCCAGATAAGTGTGAAGTGGTTCATTTTGGCAGGTCAAATAGGATGGCAGAATATAATATTAATGATAGGACTCTTGACAGTGTGGATTGAGGCAGCAGACTGTGTGAACAATAGGAAACCCCGTTCACAACAGTGAGACTGGAAGGTCCTGCTGCTGGCCAATGGCGGGCTGCTTCCACCGCGGTGGGGCAGGGGGCGGGGAGATGGAGGGGAATCATAGTGGGTGGGCACAGTTGGGGTGATAGCAAAATTAATTTACCACTTACTGTAAACCCACACATATTCGCGGCTCCAGTCACTCCATACCCCAGCATAGTTTTGCAATGGTTTAGAGCGAACCTTTATGTGGTAGTCGTATCCAGGATCCAGCAGTGAATGGAGCAGTATTTTCTGATTTGTTGTGTTAACCATCTACATCAAATTCAAGAACAGCAAAAACTAAGCAAAACTCCAACCGCCCATATCACACTCCATCCTCAGCAAGTCAATTCATTTACACAATTAACTAAATTTATTTTCTTTCTTATTCTATTCCTCTTTCCCTGGTGAAGCTTCTCACCACCCTTAGTCTCTCCTATAATAAACAAACAAACAAACAAACAAACAAACAAACAATCTTAAAAATATCCAAACTTGAGAAATCAAATTGTCCTTTTCCTATTTATCTTTGGGTAATGAATTTTCCACTCACTGCCCATGTTTAATTCTGCTTTCTATCTTCCATCAAAGGTACATCAACAAACGAGAAAAGTCCTGAGGAAACTCACCATCCATCTTTTTTTTAAAAATGTAACTATAACTTGCTTCTAATTGGGGAGGTGATCACTGGGGATCTATTCCATTAGGAGATTGTCAGTTACATATCAGGATCCCTTGAAAGGCCAGAAATACACCTCCTTCTAATGGCCAGAATCAAGCCTTTTACTCTTTTCAACTCTTCTGGTAAACCAAGCATTGGACATTTACTCTTTATTTCTGAATTTTATATTTGTTTTCAAATATAAAAAGCAGCGGGGAGTTTCTCAATAACAACCATTCCTCACACCCCTTGGTATTTTCCATGGTTCAAATCTCTTCTTGATCTTTCCACCATGTTAGTAATTTGTCTGAGTCCATAGACCAAACAACCTTCCCCAGTCTATTTGCTGCATGTTGGTTATATGTGGGTGACATGGTGGCACAATGGTTAACACTGCTGCCTCACATTGCCAGGGACCTGGGTTCGATTCCTGCCTTAGATCACTGTCTGTGCAATGCCTGCACGTTCTTGTGACGTCTGCATGGATTTCCTCAGGGTACTATGATTTCCTCCCACAGTCTGAAAGACGTTCTGGTTAGGTGCATTGGCCACGCTGAATTCTCCCTCTGTATACTGAACAGGTGCTGGAGTGTGGTGAGTCGGGGATTTCTACAATAATTTCATTGCAGTGTTAATGTAAGCCTATTTATGGCACTAATAAATAAATTAAAACTAAATATCAGATATCCTCATATGCCCTTCTACAACTTGGGAAGATCTTAAACCTTCAGCAGACCATGGTTTAGGGTGGAAAATTCCACAGGGTTCTCTGTTACCTGCTTCAACTACGTTAGCATAGAACCTGAGAAGATTTATTAAACAGGAAATGAATACATGAAGAATACAGCCTTGATTATTAAAAATAAGAAAACATCTGTACTGAATTGGAGCAGGCATAAAGGGTTGAATATTAATCTTACAAGGCAGATTTTGCTGCTTACCTACACCTCTCTGATAGCCTCAGATGGACTACCTATTGGGACAAGGCAGGCTAAGAGATTGTTCTGCTCTGACAAAGGGTTATCTTGATTCGAAACGTTGGCTCTATTCTCTCCCCACGGGTGCTGTCAGACCAGCATTTTCTGTTTTTGTTTCAGATTCCAGCAATTGCAGTATTTTGCTTTTAACTAAGAGATTGTTTCTAAATTTGACTGGGACAAGCAATATTTAAACAAGTATGCTGAAACTCAAACATAGCTGCTTATTAAACATTGCATGTGAAACTTTCAACTTCAGTGAGGGTTTAAAGCAAGCAAATCGTTTCAGATTCTGGCCTTCTTAACTGGAAGTCGTGCAAAAGCCTCAAAAGAAAGATGCAATTTTAATACTGAGTTCGAAGGCCTTCAGTTATCATAGTAGCTTTAGAGAGACTTTGAACAGGTTTGATTATATGGACCAGTACATAAATTTAAAATAGCTCAAGAGAAGGTAGTCCTGAAGTTGGGACACAAACCTTCCAGTTCCCTCCTGTTCTCATATAAGCGACTTGATACTCCAGATTGTTTTTAATGCTGTTGTCCTTGTAATCATCATCCCAGACCAAGAACTTCTCGTTATTTTCTGATGTGTTTACCGTGAGGTTGTGCGGAGCCAACGGTTTGACTGGAAGAAATGTTTCAATAATTTAGGGAACGTCACCATATTCTAACTTTACACAAGCAAAGCATGGACAAGAAAACTCCACTTTACTCTGTGGCCATGTACAGTCCGCAAAAACCACTGACTTTAGCAATGAACTCAGAGCAGACACGTCTGTTAAAATATGGATTCTACTCCACCTATTGCCATCTCTATGGTCACTCAACTCAAAGACCTATCTATTCAACCCTAGCGATCCCATATCCTGATATCTCAGCTTGTCTCAGTATCCTGGACTAAGGAGGAGGAGATCAACTCAGCTTTCAGGTGTTGGTAATTTCTAGCACACCTGAATAGCAGTTTTAAGTGTGTATTTTCATAGAGTGAAGACATCAGAACGGCCAATTTGCCCTTGAAAGCCATCAAAATCCCATGAGACATTCCATGACAGGGCCATAACTGAGAGAAAGGTTAGCCTCATGCGTGGAAGTGACAGAATGTGAGAAGTTGCTCTTCCAATCACGGGCTGTTCCTAGACAGCAAGAGAGAAACTGCAGGAAGAGCGAGCAAGAAACTGCGGAGGTGGTGGGGAGGCAAGAGCGAGATTATTACGGTGAGTGAGATCGCAGGAGTTGGATGAATTTGTGGGTGGCAGAGGCATTGGGAAGTGGATACCTTGAGTTCTCACTCTTGACTAATAAATTTTTCAACTTTTTAATGTTATGCTATAATCGGCTCAGTTAATTGATATGCCCTTTTAATTTCTCAAAATGTTTCCTAACCATATTTACTTGTCAGGTCATGTGCAGAATGTTGTAATTAAAAGTGGACCTGGTGTTGACTTAATTTGCAACAAAATATTTGAAGAATTTTCTTGTGTATATGTAACGCAGTGAAAACAGTAACTGCCTGATTGAAATCCTTCAGCACATTAGTTGCGACCTTACAAATCTTGGAAGGTTGTGTTTTGGGTGCTGGCTCTTTGTGTGTAGAATGTGTATGCATGTCAGTTATTTTGCAAAAAGCTTTTGTTGCTAGCATATACCTGCTATTTTCACGTGTCAGTTTAACTACTGTGGTGTCTCCAAAATTAATGTGCTGTGGCATTAAGTTCAATGGAAGGTGATAATTATAGAAGGCATTGATGAATTCTGTTCTGTGAGAGTTCAAATTGGCACAGTGGTATTGTCACTGGACTAATAATCCAGAGAGCCAGAGTAATGCTCTATAGACCATGGCAGATGGTGGAATTTGAATTCAATAAAAATCTGGAATTAAAATTCTAATGATGACTATGAAACCATTGTCAATTGTCGTTAAAATCCATCTAGTTCACTAATGTCCTTCAGGGAGGGAAATCTGCTGTCTTTATCTGGTCTGACCTACATGTGATTTCAGCATCACAGCAATGTGGTTGACTCTTAATTGCCCTCAGGGATGGGCAACAAATGCTGGCCCAGCCAGCGACACCCACATCGGATGAATGATTGAAGAAAGGTCATATGTCATCCAAATATCTGTAGTAACACATGGGAAGCATAGGATACTTTTTAAAATACGCTCTGTTCCTATTTTGCCATGTAAATGTTTGCAGCAACTGTGCATATTCCTTAACCATTGATCTGAAGTCTTTGATTGAAGATAAAATTAATTTTTGAATTCCAAGTTGTTTTTTGTTAAACCCAAACATAGTAACTAGATTATAACTTCATCTGGTATGTCAGGCTGTGAAAATTTATTGCAGATATTTCGGACTGTCAGCATATCTGTGTGTGTTTTTATGTTTGTGTGCAGAATTTCACCATCCATTGTAACAAATATGGCATTGAGGAGTATAGCAAGGGAATTAGCCACTTCTATAAAGTATTATTGTGTTAGATGTAACTAAGGTGCATCAGTGCTAAGGCGTTCCAATTTATGCCTCATTATAGCATGAATGATCATACAAGAAGATGCAATACCTTGGAAAAAAGTCACTGAAAAGAAAGTTTAACCCCAGCAGGTAACATATGAATAATAACTTATTGGAAGATGTCTAGTGCTGCAACTCGCCACAAAACCCACAAAAGAGTCAGTATCAAACCTCCACTTGACATGAAGAGATATTTATTCTCCAACATTTGTTTCAAACTATCATCAAGAAACAATGAACCAGGAACCTACTTACTGCTCTGTGATGGCGTAACACATTTGGAGAGAACTTTATTTCCTTTGAAAATGACCCTAATTTCATATACGGCATAAAATACCAAAGTCTGTGTCATGATACTACTCTGACAAATTGATCCTGGAAGCGTTTTAATTTCTTTTACCCTAAGAAACAGAAAGAAAGAGACATTGTTTTTCAATTTTGATTTGGTTTTAATTTCCAGTTCTTACGGTACCATTAACACAGGACTGTGCAAAGATGTGTAGGTGAAAATATGGTTACTTACTCCTTGGTAATATTCACCAACTCATATTGCAGCTTGTAATCAGTTGAACAGTTTGTGTTTGGGTCTACATTCCAGGTGCAGGTAATTTCCTTGAGATAGTCATTGTAACACTCAAGATACTTTGGCTGACTATCATTTCCAGCTGTAAATCAGTAACATTCGTCAGTCACACCCTGTTCCCACTCAGTTTCAAGTTTCAAAAGTTAAGAATCAACAAGAATACAAACATGTCGGAGGATCTGAGGGAGGTGTGGAACACAGGACAGCACGAACCAGAACATCACACTTTGTTAATTATATAACTCAAGCAACAGGTATTAGGGTTCTGGACCTGAACCCCAAGGTAGATAATGAAACCAACCTAGACCCCAAGAATTTTTCTATTTTGGCATAAATATGACAATAGGATTCTTCACTCCTGGAATAATTTCCCTGACAAATTAGGAATCCTTCATAGTAAAACTAATTATTTAATAGCAGCTTAACCAATACCTGTTTGAACAATATTTAAACATGAAAAGAAACAACACTAATTTCTAACTTTCTAACTAATTTCACTCTCAGGGGGTGGGGGGGGGGGGGTGTTGGGGTTGTGGTGGGACGTGGGGGCGTGGGGGGTGGGGTGGTTGGGGATTAGGGGTGGTGGTGGTGGGGGCAGTAGGGTGGCTAGCACTGTTGCTTCACAACGCCAGGGATCCAGGTTCGATTTCCGGCTTGGGTCACTGTCTGTGTGGAATCTGCATGTTCTCCCCACGACTGCATAGGTTTTCTCCTGGTGCTCCAGTTTCCTCCCACAGTCCAAAAGACGTGCTGGTTAGGTGCAATGGCCATGTTAAGTTCTCTCTCAGTGTACCCAAACAGGCGCCGGAGTGTGGCATCTAGGGGATTTTCACAGTATCTTAAGGCAGTGTTAATGTAAGCCTACTTGTGATACTAATGAATAAGCTTTAAGAAAAACAGTTCCAAATAAGTAACATTCCTATAAACTCAAAAACCACTTAAAATGGGGCAGGGCCAATGGGGAGCGGCTAATGGAGAGAGGGGGCCCGCTGCCACTCTCAGCGATCAATGGGGGTGGGGGGGTGCTGCCACTTTGCAGCGATCGGTGGGGAGGGAGGGAGAGGGGGCCCGCTGCCATTCTGCAGTGATCGATGCGGGGGTGGGGGGGGGTGGGGGGGAGGGATTAAAATGATTAAAAGTTTGACCAAACACAATTTCCTTTTAAGTCATGTCAAAGCATTAATGATGCTTTTTAATATGTGTTATCAATCAAACAACATGCAAGTACAGTTACTCACCTAGACAGAGACCAAAGCCAAATATAAACAAACACCAAATCACAGGAATGCAATTCATTCTGCATTGGTCTCCCAATCTAGTTTGGGATGAAAATAACTCCAGCGATTTGCAGGTAACTGATCATTCTGTAAGGAAGGATACATTGTGTAAATGACCTGTCACTATCCAGGGAACTCAAATACCTGCCTTCAAGCTATTCCACCATAGGAACCATCCCAGCCAAGTCCACCATCACTGGACAGTGACTGGGAGCAAAAGCTCCAGCTGAATGCTCTGCCTCATTCAGGTCGCAGGTCTGAGGTTAGCTATCTCTGCCCCAGGGAGCTGCGGGAGTCAAGTCCTCAAACAATTTCAAGGCAGAGATTGAGTCAAGGCAGGAAAGTGTTAGATCAGCCATGATCTTACTAAATGGCGGGGCAGGCTCAAATGGCTGGATGGCCTATTCTCGTTCCTATATTTTTAAAATACAGTTTTATTGAAGATTTTTCCCATTTTTACAAATGAATGCAACAAACCCTCAAAAACTGGTACAGTACAGCTTAATTATTTTTTCAGATACACAGGAAAACACCAACATAGATGGTTTGGAATATTCATTGTAGCCAGCGCTTACCACCATATAAATAATTAAAGGATATTTCAGAGAATGAGGATACTAGGATAAAGTCATGAGTATATGGTATATACATTCTTCAATTCCAACTAGACTGGAAGTGCTATTGATGCAAAACAATATATACAAAAGTGTCCATAGAGGCAAATTTTTCACACAGATTGATGAGTGTCTGGAACAAGCTGCCAGAGGTAGGAGTAGAGGCGGGTACAATTTTGTCTTTTAAAAAGCATTTAGATAGTTACATGGGTATGGTGGGTATAGAGGGATATGGACCAAATGCAGGCAATTGGGTTTAGCTTAGAAGTTGCAAAAAACAAAGGGCGGCATGAACAAGTTGGGCTGAAGGGCCTGTTTCCATGCTGTAAACCTCTATGACTCTAATATATTTTCCCATTACATATGATCTATCTGTACCTTTACAGGAGTAAGTCAGAAATTCTTTGTCCCCAGAATAACAGAAATACAAACATATGTGACACCATTGAATCTAATGAGGGGTTTTCCTCACCAACTGTGAGGAGTCATAGGTCCATACCCACAGCCTCTATACCCAAACCATTTGCAGTAGCACTATTCATATTAGCCATGATTAGAGTAAAGATTGCCATATACTACATTCCACTATTATAAATGTAGGATATAAGAAAAAAGGATAGATAAGTCTCACACACAAACTTATTGCGACACAGTGCATTCCTGAAACAGAAAGAGTATGCTGAGGAATTCCCCAGTTTCAAAAGAATAACAGCTGAAGTTCGCCTCAATGCTTATTTACCAGATCATAATAAATAACAACACGTGATCAGTAAGGAAATATGGCGAGAAGGAGTACAGTCCAGGATTAATGATGAACTGGAGACTGTCTTTCCAAATCATTTCCTTTAGAAATACCAAAGCCTTGGAAGGATTGTTGAACATCCTTCAGGATCTGTAGTATTTAACACTCAGAGTAGCAGGATAGAGCAGCTGTCTAGCTGACTCGCGCTGATTTTCCAAGGATTGTAAGTGGGCCTCATTCGAGGAAGCTGCATTCTTGACAGTAAGGATTCTTCCCTCCACTTCATCAAGCCACATACCAGTACTCTGCAGTCCAGCAGTGTGAGCAGTGACATTCTGTGACAAAAAGCCGAGTTTATCATTGATAACTCTAATATCAGCAGTCATTATCTGCAGTGCCTTCAACAGTGCCAGGTCAAGAGCCTGCTCACTGACCAGGTCACATGTTGAAGATTCAGCTCCACCCTGGTTGCTTCTGACTGCCCCTTTTTAATCAAGAGTTTTCTTGACATTTGTCATCATTTTGTCACCTATAGTTAACCAAAAATCTTCCAGGGACATCCACTTCTGCATCAGGTAACTATGGGATGTGCAGCAGGATAAATGAAAGGATTAAAAGATGAGTAGTGCCAGAAGCACAGCTATTCCCATGCTCACATCACATAACACCCCTTATTCCTTATGGTCAGTTGATTTTGCCTATCCAAGCACAGACTGGACATGAAGCTAAGCCCGTACCACACGGAATAAGACATAATCTAGCAAAATCTTTGCCCATTTGGTGGGTGTTGTATCACTCACCATGAGATAAGGACTGGCAGCTCTGGCACACAGACCCTTGTTAAACCCATACAAGCACAGCCACTTGCATCAATTCCTTACCATGTTTTCAGCCCTCACTTGGGGTTGTTCCCCATTTACTCATAGTGGCTATTAGGTAAACATAGGCTAACTGAATAATAATCATAGTACATTGACTTAATAAAAAAAACACCTTATGTGAAATCATAGAACCCTACAGTTCAGGGAGAGGCCATTTGGCCCATCGAGTCTGCACCAACCACAATCCCACCCAGGACCTACACCCATATCCCTACATGTTTTACCCACTAATCCCTCTAACCTACACATCTCAGGACAGTAAGGGGCAATTTAAGCATGGCCAATCAACCTAACCCGCACATCTTTGGACTGTGGGGGAAACCAGAGCACCCGGAGGAAATCCACGCAGACACGAGGAGAATGTGCAAACTCCACACAGACAGTGACCCAAGCCAGGAATCAAACCCAGGTCCCTGGAACTGTGAAGCAGCAGTGCTAACCACTCTGCTACCGTGTGCTTCATTATACCACAAGACCACAGAATCATTACAGTGCAGAAGGAGGTCATTCGGCCCATTGAGTGTGGACCGATTTTCCAAAATAGCATCTTATCCAGGACACTACCACCCTCCCTTCCCCCCTCCCACCATTTCATAAAATCACAACTGATCTTCTACTTCAACTCCAGTTTCCCACTCTGTCCTCATTCCCTAGATTTCAGTGGGTGCAGAGTGATGAAGTCTGCACTCACTCATTTAATTAGCAGCTGGAGCTAGTAGGCTGAATGGTCAGCCCTGAGGAGTTTGTGTAAAAATCAGAGTGAAGACCCTGTCAGCTCCTCTTCACAGTCGCCTGAGGGCTGATGGAGAAATGGGCACCAACGATCACATCTACTCTGTGTCAATTCTAATTCGCCACTAGCTACATGGGTGAACCTAGTGAATTCCCCATTTGGGCCACCAGGAGGAGATCCAGACACGTGGAGAAACATAAACAAAACAAGCTGTTCCAAAAAAAACTTAATATGATTTTTAATGCACAGGATGAATCAATTATTTTTTTTCTTCGCAGACATGAGCATTGGTGGCAAGGCGATATAAAATGGTCCATCCCAAGTACCCTGTGGAATTGACTTCTTGAAGTGCGACAGTGTGGGTGTTAGGTGGGAAGTTCCAGCGCCAATGTTTCCTTGTCAGGGTAGTGAGTTACTCAAATCAAAGCAAAACCATTTCACACCTTAAACTGAGAAGTTGAGAATTTGACTGGGTTACACTTTTCACCGGTAACAAATGTGCGAGTGTGGCCCGGATATCCAACCTCGGGAGGCCACCCTAGTTATTCTCTATACAGGTTACATTTCAGGAGAGGTTCAAAATGGAGCTGTGGTCGATGTTTGTCCTCGCTATCAATGGGTGTGGACAAGATCAGCTGAATAGGCAGAGGACAGATACCAAACACTGGACCAGAATGAACAAAGTTCCCCAAAACATCTGATCGTGAAAAGAGTCCACATTGACCTCAGTGCCGGGCTACAGAACCGGGAAGAGCCCGGAATGATCGGAATACTGGGCTCTTATATGATTGATAACACAGGGAGTGAGTGACCGGAATACTGGGAGCAGGCAGCCCCTGCCCAAAGGCTATGTTACTCCTGACCATTTGATATATTTATGCGCAATAAAATGAGTTTTAGTTTCCCGGGACTAAGCAGACCCTCTTATTGATCAGTGACTGCGCTGGGATAACCTTTAATATCCACACAAAACTGTCTGCCTTCACGCTCCATACTTAAAGCTGGCACTCCTCCAAAGTAATGCTCCCCCGTTACCTCCCCTCCAGCCCTGCGTCCCCACCCCCTCCCCCCCAGCCCTGCGTCCCCACCCCCTCCCCCCCAGCCCTGCGTCCCCACCCCCTCCCCCCAGCCCTGCGTCCCCACCCCCTCCCCTCCAGCCCTGCGTCCCCACCCCCTCCCCTCCAGCCCTGTGTCCCCACCAGCGCTCACCACCCCCCCCCCCCCCTCTTCAATACTGCTCCTCCGACAGTGCAGCACCACCTGCCCTGGGCAGTGTCTCCGTAAAGGTAGCACTCTTTCCCATGGTGTCCCCCACCCCACCCTGCTCCACTGCTACCTCGACATTGCTCTGGAAACCCGGCTCCAGTCCCTGGAGTGGGATTTGAAGCCGAAAGACGCGGAATGAATGCCCCAACGGGACCAGACTGTCCTTGTTACCCTCATGACAGAGGATTGTGGACGGGGATTTGCGGAGAAAATTGACCCTCACAAACACCTGGAGGGATTGGAAAGTACCAACCTAACATCAGGCTAGAAAGTGCTGGAAATGAAGGGGACACGGAGCTTCTGGAATGAGAAAGAAGGAGTTAACTTTCTCCAGCCAGTCTGGAGTATCTGTTTAAACACTCAGTACGTGAAGAGTAAAACTTCTACCATCAAACCTCCCGACCACCTTCGGTTAGAGAGCAGATTCGGAGCCCGGTACCTGAGAGAATATCTGACCACTTCAGCTTCCAGGTGTGTCCGTGTCGAGTCTGCTTGAGTTTGAGGAAGTCCAAAGTGTAAAAAAAAAGTTCCAGTTCAACATGCCAGATTTGCATACGGACTTGCCCTAGCAGCACAGCTTTATCCTGTTCCCAAGCTCATCCTGTTACCTAAAAGAGGCCAAGCTCATCCCGACTTTTCAGTCGGTGTGTTGCGTGCCTGTCCAGGAATTGAATCCTGTTGTTTGTGTTCCTCTGCCCAGCTCTTCGAGAATGTGTCAATTCGAACTGAGAAGAGAGCACTCCCACCAGACGTGAAGACAAATGATGGGGGTAGTTCCCCCAGAGTCTGCGTGGGTTTCGAAATTCACTCCTATTCTGACAGCTCAATGACTAATTTTCTGCCTGCGTAAATAATGAAAGCACTGACTGGAAGCTGGAGACGTACAGCAATCTGACTGCTTCCCATCAGGCAGCTGATTCACTCCACTGTAAGAGTTTTTGGTTTTACCGGATTGTTTGATGATTTGTTTTTTGGAAGTGACTGGCCTCTATTGTGGGAAAACAATTCCCTCGGGTTGGACTAAAGTGGCCCGTGTGTAAATCCCTGCTCCTGATGGGGAGTCAGCCAATGTGAGGAGGACAATTCTGGGGGGGAAGGGGCGGGGGTGCACTGGAGGCATCGGATTATCAACAGCGGCAGATTCTTCCCAAAGATCAGGGCTGCTGACTCTCCTGGAGAGGCGATGGCCTGGTGGTATTATCACTGGACTATTAATCCAGAAACTAGCTAATGTTCTGGGGATCTGGGTTCCAATCCTGCCCACAGTCTCCCAACCACTGACACTGTCTACACTTCCCACAGCCTAGGAGAGGCAGCCAGCAAGACCCCATGCACTCTAGACATACTTTCTTCCGTTGGGTAAAAGATTCAAAAGTCTGAGGTCATATCCTAACCTACTCAAGAGCAGCTTCTTCTTTGCTGCCATCAGACTTTTGAGTGGACCTAATTCGCACTAAGTTGATCTTTCTCTACACCCTAGCTATGACTGTAATACTACATTCTGCACTCACTCCTTTCCTTCTCTTTGAATGGTATGCTTTGTATAGCATGCAAGAAACAATTCTTTTCACTGTATACTAATACACGAGACAATAATAAATCAAATCAAATCACAGCAAAGGGTGGAATTTGAATTCAGTAAAACAATATCTGGAATTAAGAATCTATGACCATTGCCGATTGTTGGAAAAACCCATCAGGTTCTAATGTCCTTTAGGAAAGGAAATCTGCTGTCCTTACATGTGACTCCACAGCCACAGCCACATTGGTTGACTGTCATCTGCCATTGGGCAACTAAGGATGAGCAATAAATGCTGACCAGCCAATGATGCCCATGTCCTATGAATGAAGAAACATTTTGTTGTCATAGGTCTGATTTGTCCATTTGATAAGCAGACTGGCACAAGCCCTGTCAGACACAATGCTCCTGTAAAATGTGTCAGGGAAGAGAGGAATGTTTCCCATCACTATCTTGCCGATCAGTGTGTCTGTGTGCAGTGAATAATGGCTTGATATTTTCTCCAAGCCTTTGTTGAAATAACCCATCAATAAATTCCTAAAGGTTGCTAGAGAGAATGAATGGTCCACCAGACCTAGGCACTTGCCATGGCAGCGAGTCCTAGAAAGGGGAGGGAGGATGGGGGTTAGAACAGAGAAGATGATAGAGCACAACCTTTATTGGGCTTGAAGTATTTATCAGTTTATTTCCTCCATGTTGTGACGGGATTGGATTCCCCACAATACTTCTCATGGGTGCTATTCTTCAAAACAGTTCCTTATTTGTTAGCCAAACTATTTGTTTTGCTTCCACAACACTGTTTCATACTCTGTGCATTTTTGCCCTATGATTCTATACCAGTCTGACTGGGTGACTTGTGGTGAGATAGTCCACAGATTGATAAGGATAACACTTCAACTTGGTCTTCAACTTGCCAGTGGCAATAAACAGTTAGACAGGAGTGTGTCCAGTACAGTATTGCTGCCTCAGATTTGAAATTGAAGAACTGTCAGTTATCGTGGTTGGATAACAATGTTATTATGCAGTAGAACATCGCAGTTTTGATACAATTACATTTGCTCAGAGGTTTTTTGTCATTAGCATACATTTATTGCCTATTGTTTCATTTCTACTGGGTCCATGCATCCCACATGCTGTTTGTTTTTTTATAAGAACATAAGAAATAGGAGCAGGAGTAGGCCATCCAGCCCTTCGAGCCTGCCCCGCCATTCAATAAGATCATGGCTGATCTGTCGCTGCTCAGTTCCACTTTCCCGCCCTCTCCCCATAACCCTTAATCCCCTCTCCTATCAAAAACCCATCAACCCACTTCTTAAAAATATTTAGCGAGGCAGCCTCCACCACTTCAACGGGCAGAGAATTCCAGAGATTCACCACCCTTTGAGTGAAGAAGTTCCTCCTCAACTCCGTTCTAAACCGCCCCCCTTTTATCTTGAGGCTGTGCCCCCTAGTCCTACTGTCTTTTTTGAGTGGGAAGAGTCTTTCCACCTCTATCCTATCCATCCCATTCATCATCTTATACGTCTCAATGAGATCTCCCCTCATTCTTCTAAACTCTAACGAGTACAAGCCCAGTTTATTCAGCCTCTCCTCATAGCTCAACCCCCTCAACTCCGGTATCAGCCTAGTAAACCTCCTCTGCACTCCCTCCAAGGCCAAAATATCTTTGCGCAGGTGCGGTGCCCAAAACTGCACACAGTACTCCAGCTGCGGCCTCACCAATGCCCTATACAGCTGCAGCAAGACCTCCCTACTTTTATATTCAATCCCCCTCGCTATGAAGGCCAGCATCCCATTCGCCTTCCTGACCACCTGCTGCACCTGCAAGCTGGGTTTTTGCGACTCATGCACAAGGACCCCGAGGTCCCTCTGCACCGTTGCCTGCTGCAGTTTTTCGCCCCGTAAGTAATAGTCCTTCCTACCATTCTTCCTACCAAAGTGGACCACCTCACACTTGCCAACATTAAATTCCATTTGCCATTTCCTGGCCCATTCGCCCAGCCTATCTAGATCCTTCTGCAGACTCTCCACACCCTCCGCACAATTTGCCGTTCCCCCAATCTTGGTGTCATCAGCAAATTTCGACACTCTACACTCGGTTCCCTCCTCCAGATCATCTATATAAATGGTAAAAAGCTGAGGCCCCAGCACCGACCCCTGGGGCACTCCACTAGTCACCATCCGCCAATCCGAATAGCACCCGTTGACCCCCACTCTCTGCCTCCTATTTGACAACCAGTCCTCTATCCACGCTAACACCCTACCCCCAACTCCATGTCCCTCGACCTTCTGCAATAACCTCTTGTGAGGCACTTTGTCAAACGCCTTCTGAAAATCTAGAAAGACCACATCCACCGGCTCTCCTCTATCCACCACCCTAGACACATCCTCATAGAACTCCAGTAAATTTGTCAGACACGACTTCCCTTTAATGAAACCGTGCTGCGTCTGCTCTATCAAGCAATTCCCTTCAAGATGCCTCGCAATTTCCTCCTTAATGACAGATTCTAACATTTTACCTACCACAGACGTTAAACTAACCGGCCTATAATTCCCCGCCTTTTGCCTGGCACCCTTCTTAAACAACGGCGCGACATTAGCCGTTTTCCAATCATCCGGCACTTCCCCGGAATCCAGCGACGTCTGGAAAATAACCAGCAAGGCATCCACTATCACCTCCGCCATTTCTTTCAGAACCCTCGGATGCATTCCATCCGGTCCTGGGGACTTGTCCACAATCAGCCCCTCCAGTCTGTCGAGCACCGCCTCTCTAGTAACAGTAATGTCATTAAGACCCTCCAGTCCTACCACCTTTCCATCGCTAACACCCGGCAAATTATTCACATCCTCCTCCGTGAAGACGGAAACAAAAAAGTTATTCAATACCTTAGCCATATCCCCATCCCCTACCACTAGGTCCCCTTTCTCATCTTCTAAAGGACCAACATTCACCCTAGCTAGCCTCTTCCTTTTTATATATTTACAAAAACTCTTGCTATCCTTTTTTATATTAAGCGCTAGCCCAGCTTCATAGTTTCTCCTACCCTTCTTTATCAACTTCTTTGTCAATCTTTGTTGACATTTAAACCTCTCCCAATCCTCTTCTCGCCCACTACTCTTAGCTACTCTAAATTCCTCCGCTTTTAGTTTAACACTTTCCTTCACCTCCTTCGTTATCCACGGCTTATTACCTCTCCTCCTACTATCCTTTTTGACCATCGGAATAAATTTCCGCTGAGCACCAAGAAAGATCTCCTTAAAGATCCTCCACTGCTCCTCAACAGACCCTCCCTCCAACGTGCTCCCCAGTCCACATTCGCCAATTCTTCTCTCATCCAACCGTACTCCCCTCTGTTCAAACAAAGGACGCGTGTCCGGGAACCCACTCTCTCCTCTTCCATCTGCACCAGAAACTCCACCATACAATGATCACTCTCCCCAAGAGGATCCTTCACCACAAGGTCCCTAATTCTACCCGCCTCATTACATAGCACCAGATCCAAGATAGCTCGCTCCCTCGTCGGCTCCAACACACACTGTTCGAGGAAACTATCCCGGCAGCATTCCAAGAACTCTTCCTCGAGCCCCCCACGCCCAACATGGGTCGACCAATCAACATGCAGATTGAAATCCCCCATAACTACGGCCGTCCCATTCCTGCACGCCGCACTTATTTGCGCGTTAACAGCCCGCCCCACCTCCAGATCATTATTCGGAGGCCTATAGACGACACCCACCAGCATCTTCCTCCCTTTGCTGTTCCTAATCTCCACCCACAACGATTCCACCCTCTGCTCCTTGGCTCCAATATCATCCCTTGTTACCACCGTGATGCTATCCTTAATCAGCAGAGCTACGCCCCCCCCCCCCCCTTTTCCCTCCTGCCTATCCTTCCTAAACACTTGATAGCCCTGTACATTCAGCTCCCAGTCCCTGTCACCCTGCAGCCACGTCTCTGTAATGGCCACCAGATCGTATCCATTTGTGTCAATCTGCGCCACCAGCTCATCCACTTTATTCCGAATGCTTCGTGCATTCAGATAAAGTGCTTTCATCCCAGCCTTCACCTGGACCCTATTTGCCGCAACGCAACCAACTATACTCACGCCCCCTACTCCCTCTATTATTGGGACATCCTCGGCCTCTTCCCTTACATGTACCCTCTCCTTAACTTTAGACCTCGTACCATCACCTACCCTCGCACCCTCCCCCCCCCAATTAGTTTAAAGCCCTGTCTACAGTCCTGTTTACTCGATTCGCCAGCACTCTGGTCCCAGCACGGTTCAGACCAACCCCATCCCGCCCAAACAGGTCCCACCTACCCCAATACTGGTGCCAATGCCCCATAAATTCAAACCCATTCCTCCCACACCAATCCCTGAGCCACCCATTCACTTCCTTAATCCTGTCAACCCTACGCCCATCTGCACACGGTTCAGGCAGTAGCCCAGAGATAACCACCTTGTCGGTTCTACTTTTTAATTCCATTCCCAGCTTTTCATACTCCCTCCCCAGATCCTCAGTCTGCATTTTGCTTACGTCGCCGGCACCCACATGTACCACAACGACCGGATTCTCACCCTCCCACTCCAGGTTCCTCTTCAGCCCAGCTGCGACATCCCGTACCCGAGCACCAGGCAGACAACACACCCTTCTGTGCGCTTTGTCATTGTGACAAAGGACAGTGTCAATACCCTTCACCCCACTATCCCCAATCACTACTACGTTCCTTTTCCCCTTCTCTTTGCCTATGTCCTGCTTATACTTTATACTTTTATACTTATACTTTATACTCTTTCTTGGGCATGTTGACTCCTATTGCCTGCTATTAGCAAAGCCATCTTAAAGATGAATGTTGGTGGTTTGTTCAACGCAGGAATCATACCAGAAGGATCCTACATGGAATCAGTTCCAGCCCTGCTGTTTGGGTATGGTGGATCCCAACACAATACATAAGCTAGGAACTGGCCCAGTGCAATAGTGTGAAGTTAAGATCATAGCATCATAAAGTATAGGGGTAGGCCATTTTGCCCCTCAAACCTGCTCTATGTTTCAGTAAAATCATGGCTGATCTGATTGTGGTCTTAATTCCAATCTCCTGCTTGTCCCTATAACTCTTGATTCCTTTGTCAATCAAAAATCTGTTTAACTCAGTGCTAAATATATTTACTGACCCTTACTCCGGTGCTCTCTGAAGCAGAGAATTCCAATTAATGACCCTTTGAGAGAAGAAATTTAGAATCGGAGGTTGGAACATATAAGATTAACGTTAATCTGTTAATCTGAGCAGTATTGCCCACAGAGAGAAACCAAAAGAGAAAATGCTGGAAAATCTCAGCAGGTCTGGCAACATTTGTAAAGAGAGAAAAGAGCTGATGTTTTGAGTCCAGATGACCCTTTGGCAAAGCTAAAAGGCATAGAAAGTGGGAGATATGGGAGTATTGCCCATATATTGATGTAGAAGAACACATGGCCCACACTTGAGAGTGAGTGTAGTCTTGGACAGAGCTCTGTGTAGCAGCAAGCATGGAAACAGCTCTTATCTTGGACCATTACTGTGCCCATGTATATAGTTTTTGGTAGTTAATAATACTTACTGTCAAATTATCTAAGACTATGAATACCCTTGTAAGACCTTTGGGCGGTGTGGTGGCACAGTGGTTAACTGCTGCCTCACAGCACCAGGGACCCAGGCTCGATTTCCGACTTGGGTCACTGTCTGTGTGGAGTTTGCAAATTCTCCCCATGTCTGTATGGATTTCCTCCCACAGTCCAAAGATATGTGGATTAGGTGGATTGGCCATGCTAAATTGCCCATCAGTGTCAGGCAAACTAGCTGAGGTGAATGCATGGGGTTATGGGGATAGGGCCTAGGTGGGATTGTGGTCGGTGCAGACTCGATGGGCTGAATAGTCTCCTACACTATCGGATTCCATGATTCAAGACCTAGCAAATTTGTCCAACACCTTACAATGAAATACCTCCTCGGCTCTGACTTAAATGAGGACCCTTATTTTTAAACTGCTCCCAGTTCTAGATTCCCCCACAAGGGGAAATATTCTCTCAGCATCGACACTGTGAAGGCACCTCAGAATCTTATATTTTTCAATAAGATCATGGCTGATTCTTCAAAATTCAAATAAGCCCAACTTGTTCAATGTTTCCACATAAGCCAACCACTTCATCTCAGGCCTAGTGAACTTTTCTAAACTGCCTCTAAAGCAAGCTTCTGAATCTCTATGCAGTACTCTAGGTGTAGCCTCACCAATGCTCTGTACAGTCGTAGAAAGACTTTCTTACTTTGCCACTTCATCCCCCTTGCAATAAAGGTCAACATTCCATTTACCTTCCTAATTACTTGCCATATCTGCATGTTAACTAGTACAAAGGCACCCGGATTCTACAGTCTCTCTCCATTTAAATAATATTCAGCTTTTCTACCATTCCTGCCAGGGTTGACAAGCTCACATTTCCCACATTATACTCCATCTGCCAAAATGTGGTCTACACACAACCTATCTATAGCACTTGTGACAAATGAAACTTTGGGAGATTATAATGCATGTGCATCCCTGCCAAACATACAGTTAGTCAAAGAACAAAGAACAAAAACAGCCCGGGAAACAGGCCCTTCGGCCCAACGAGCCCATGCCGCCATTTTGACATTACCAGTCCCCCTCTCCACCCATTACCCTTATCTATGCTTATGGCATTCCACATTGAGGGAAATTAATTTAGGGTCAATTTATTACCTCCAATCAGCCTAATAGCACATCTTTGGGGTGTGGGAGGAAACCGGAGTACCCGGAGAAAACCTATGCGAGCACGGGGAGGATGCGCAAACTCCCACAGACACTGGCCCAAATCCATGTGTCTGCACAGCAAACAGTGATAGTCACTGAGCTGTCGTGTTGCCCAGCATCTGGTCCAGTTTAAGCACACAGTAACGACATGAAGCACTAGGCTATTCTCGAACATCCAAGAGCACCCCTAGTACGACCCATTGCGTGTATGCCCCTCGTTGGACAAGGCGGACCGACATAAAACCTGTGAATTAAAAAAGAAAAACATTAGTATCATTCCACATCCTTTTACATTACCAGGGGCGTCCCAATGCTAATGAACCTTATTTAAAACAATCTCCCATATCCTCCCATCTCCAACCCACTCATGTGCCTGTCTAAGTTACTCTTAAACAACTCCAGCGTGCCTGCCTCCACCACCTTACTTGGCAGAGCATCCCATACCCCCACTACCCTCTGTGTGAAAAACCTCCCTCTAATATCCGTGTTATACTTCTCCCCCCTCACCCTAAGCCCGTGACCCCTCGTACTGTGTGTCTCTAACATAGGAAATAGCTTACCTCTGTTTACTCTATCTATACCCTTCATAATCTTATATACCTCTATTAGATCCCCCCTCAGTCACCGTCTTTCAAGGGAAAACAGCCCCAATTTGCTCAATCTTTCCTCATTGGGTAAGTGTTACAGTAGCCAATATACAAACTCAGCAAATCTGACCTATAGGTTCAAATGATTTGGGATAGGTCCAGAAAAAATGTTAATAACAAAAAGCAAAGTGAAACTGAGAAAATTTTCTTTGATCAAACTGACTGTTCAAGTTGACTGATTCAGTTAAACTCTTTTCAGTTGTACTGGGATTTCAGGATTTGGTTTTGCATTTTGAGATTACATTTCACAATCCAGTTTTTTTTCTGTTGAAACTGAAATCCAATACCTCTTATACAACATGCAAAAACAAATAAACAATGGCAGTAAGGTGAGATTTGAACAAGCTGTTTGTGAATTTCAGCCACACCCAATATGCCAGCAGTTGTGTCAGAAGAGGAATAAATTTTAAATAAAGATATTAATGGAATTGAGGACATCCTTGTACATCACACTACATGACAAATTTCATCAGCTTAAATATGTTAAAATTCCATCAGCATGATAGAACGAGAGCTGGATTTCATAAATTCAATTTACATCTGGAACTCAGCTACTGGGAAACAAATGCATATTTGCAGCTTGTTGAGTGTTTGCCATTTGGTTTTAGTTTTTGTTTAAAGATGAATTAATAATCAGGAAATCAAAAGAACTGACTGCATTTTTAAAAATCAACAACAATGTAAACCAGATACTTGTCAGCTGTGACTCAGTGAGTCTCACCCTCAGTCAAAAGATGGTGGATTTACTCCCACTCCAGAGACTTGAGCGCATAAGCCAGGCTGATATCCAGTGCAGTACTGATGGAACTCTGCCTTGCTCAAGGTACCATCTTTCAGATGAGATGTTAAACTCAGGCCCCTTCTGCCTTCTCAGATGGAAGTTAAAAAAATCCATGGCACTCTTTGAAGGAATGCAACAGAGTTCTACTCTGTATCCTGGCCAATATTTATCTCCCAGTCTATTATCACAAATACAGATTATTAATATATTGCTGTTTACTGGAAGTGTGTGCAATCGGATGCCAAGTTTCTTGCAACAGTGACTAATTTCAAAAATAATTCATTGGCTGTAAATCACTTTGATACTTATTAAGGTTGTGAAAGATGCTGTGGGAATGCAAGATTTTTCTTTTTCATTTACATCAGTATAATGTTTCTATATTACCCAATTAATGCAGCAACAAAAACAAAACCATTAATTTTAGATCAAGAAATTTGTTTAGATAAAGATAAGCTGAGTAAAAAATTGGTAAGTGGTAAAAGCCCACATGAAAGGATTGGGGAAAGTTGGCAAAGAGCAGGATTAAATTTAAACAACATCTTGACTGAATTGGAAGTCTCTTCTACTTATATTTTAAACATGCAGCAAACATGTTAAATCAGGAAGAACGAAGGATTAATGAGCTGATAAACAGAAGCTGCATCAAAGGAACACAGAAGAGGAATAGAAAAACGGATTGAGACATTTCAAATTCAAATCAGAGATATAAAAGGTGTGGACTCTTCCCTGGGATTAAAAACAATTGTCATTATTTCACTGGCTAAATGGAGTCAGTATCACCAATTCTGCAAGAGGCATTCTGCAAATACATTAAAAAAAGACTTGCATCCATCTAGTACCCTTCTCAAGCTCAGGAGCCCCCAAAGTGTTTTACAGCCATTGAAGTTTTGTCTAGTGGAAAGACTTCAAGCAACAAGCGCCAATTGTGTGATTCAAAAAAGCTGGCAGTACACACATGGTGGGGGCATGTGTGAAATGTGTTTACAAGCCTGTGAAAACAGGAAATACTTAGCAGGTCTGTTGTAAATTGTGTGCCTGTCAAAAGATAGGATGAACAGAAATTTGTGTTACTCCATATTGAACCTTTGCAGAGCTGAATGAGTAAAATCTGAATGATTTAACAGTAAACTGAACATCACTGAGTTTATGGAGTCCTGACCAGGTCTGAAAAGGTCCCAATAGAGTGCTACACTGTCACAGGTGCTGGTAGCTTTCTTTGGTGAAGGGAAACTATCCCTTGGCATTATTTCAAACAAGGGGAGTTATCCCTGGTGTCTTGAGAAATATTTATCCATCAAGTCACACAGCAACATAATGTATAGTCATAGAATCCCTACAGTGTAGAAATAGGCTATTTTTAGTCCATCAAGCAAGCACTGATGACAATCCCACCCAGGATCTATCCTCGCGCAACTCCACTTATTTACCCTGCTAATCTTCCTGACACTAAGGGACAATTGAGAATGATCAATCCACCTAATCCACACACCTTTGGACTGTGGGGGGAAACTGGAGCACCCAGAGGAACCACACGCAGATACGGGGAGAAATTGCACAGACAGTCATCCTAGGGTGGAAATGAACCCGGGTCCCTAGCACGGTGAGGCAGCGGTGCTAATTACTGTGCTGGAGAATATCTAACTGTGGGTCGAGCCTGCTCCACCATTCAATATAATCATGATTTTGGACTTCAACTCCACTTTCCTGCCTGCTCCCTGTATTTTGATATTTTAAAAGACCAAAAGTCTGTCTATGTCAGTGATAAATATATTCAGTGACGGAGCATCTACAACTCTCTGGGGTAGAGAATTGCAAAGAAGCACAACCTTTTGAGTGAAGAAATTTCTCATCTCAGACCCAGATAATCAGCCCCTTATCCAGAAAACTGTGCTCCTTTGTGCTAGATTTCTCAGCCAAGGAAACAATGTCTCAGTATCTACTCTGTCAAGCCGCTTCACAATCTTAAATGATTCAATAAGATTTTCTAAAATCCAGAGAATATAAACGCAATTTACTCAGTCTCTCATTGTAGACAACCAGGGATGGAACTAATGAACCTTTGCTCCAATGCGAGTATATCCTTCTTTAAATACAGAGACCAAAACTGCTCACAGCATTCCAGGTGTGGTCTCACCAAAGCCTTGTACAATTGTAGAAAGATACACCATAAAAAGCATTCTTTTTGGTTGTATCACAGCTTGGTATGGCTCCTGCTCTGCCCAAGACCACAAGAAAATACAAAAAGTGGTGAATGCAGCCCAATCCATCATGCAAACCAACCTCCCAGCCATTGACTCTGCCTACACATCCTACTGCCTTGGCAAAGCAGCCAGCATAATTAAGGACTCTACGCACCCCAGACATTCTCTCTTTCACCTTCTTCCTTCAGGAAAAAGATACAAAAGTATGAGGTCACATACCAACCGACTAAAGAACAGTTTTTTCTCTGCTGCTGTCAGACTTTTGAATGGACTTACCTTGCATTAAGTTGATCTTTCTTTACATCCTAGCTATAAGTGTAACATTACATTCTGCACTTTCTCATTTCCTTCTCTATGAAAGGTATGTTTTGTCTGTATAGTGCATAAGAAACAATACTTTTCACTATATGTTAATACATGTGACGATGGTAAATCAAATCAAATCTTCATTTTTGTGCTTCAATTTCCTTCCAGTAAAGGCTAAAATGCCATTTACTTTCCTAATTGCTTGCTGTACCTGCATGCTAACTGTTTGTGTTCCTTGTACGAGTACACCCAGGTCTCTCTGCACATCAACATTTACAAGTTTCACACCGTTTAAAAAATATTCTGCTTTTCTATTCTTATGACCAAAGTGAATAAATAACCTCACACTTCCACACATTATATTCCATCTGGCACCTTGTTGCCCATTTACTTAATCTGTCTATCTTTCTGTGCAGTCTCTTTGCACAGCTTGCATTCCCATCTAGCTTTCTTTCATAAGCAAACTTAGATACATTTCTTTTTGTTTAAGTCATCAATATAGGCTGTAAATAGCTGAGGCACAGTAAGAAGTTTCACAATACCAGGTTAAAGTCCAACATGTTTATTTGGCAGCAAAAGCGACTAGGTTTCGGAGCGCTGCTCCTTCATCAGGGAAGTGGAGTTCTGTTCACAAACAGACCATCGTCCACAGCAAACTACCCAGCCTTCAGGAGAACAGTGACCATGACACCAACAACCCTGCCATAGCAACCTCTGCAAGACACGCCAGATCATCGACATGGATGCCATCATCTGATGTGAGAACATCATCCACCAGGTACATGGTACATACTCTTGCAACTCGGCCAATGTTGTTTACCTGATACGCTGCAGGAAAGAATGTCCTGAGGCATGGTACATTGGGGAGACCATGCAGATGCTACGACAATGGGTGAACGAATACCACTCCACAACCACCTGGCAAGACTGTTCCCTTCCTGTTGGGGAACACTTCAGCGGTCATTAATCGGCCTCTGATCTTCGGGTAAGCGTTCTTCAAGGCGGCCTTCACAACATACAACAACACAGAGTCACTCAGTGGAGACTGACAGCCAAGTTCCGCACACATGAAGATGGCCTAAACCAGGATTTTGGGTTCATGTCACACAATCTGTAACCCCATGACTTGCCTGGGCTTGCAAAATCTCACGAACTATCCCGGCTGGAGCCAATACATATCTCTTCAACCTGTGTTTAACCCTCGCTCCACTCACATTGTCTGTACCTTTAAGACTTGATTACCTGGAAACACTCGCATTCCAACCACTATTTTGTAAATTGAGTTGGTGTCTTTATACACCCCGTTTGTGAACATAACTCCCAGTTACCTGACGAAAGAGCAGCGGTCCGAAAGCTAGGGCTTTTGCTACCAAATAAACCTGTTGGACTTTAATCTGGTGTTGTGAGACTTCTTACTGTGTTTACCCCAATCCAACGCTGGCATCTCCACATAATAGCTGAGGCCCCAGCTGACCTTGTGGCACTCCACTAGTCACAGCTTGTAACCTGAAAACACTGGTATGTTCCTATTCCATATCCTGTCTATTAACCAATCCTCTATCCAGGCTAAGATATGAACCCTAACTAAGTGAGCCCTTATCTTGTGTATTAACCTTTAGTTTGACACCTTATCAAATGCTTTTTGGAAATCCAAGTACACGATATTCACTTAAGTGGAGGCACCCATGCAAACTATTTGGCATGGGACACTGCTGATTTTGAGAGACATGTTCATGCCTTTTACTTGTCTTCTGTGTCTCCCAATACACAACATTTTTATTAAAAACTTTCAATCAATGCATCGGTAACAAAACAAATGCCAATTTGTGCCCTGAGGACAGGGCCTGGATCTGAACCCACCAGGAGCCAAGAGGTTTGGGAAATTTATCTCCAAGGAACTCAAGTCCTGAAAAGATTTTGAAGATGACAACTGCAAAATATTACAGGAATCTGAAATAAAACATGTTGGAAATAGTCAGCAGGACTGGCAAATCTGTGAACAGACAAATCTTCACTCGATGTTTTGATGAGGTAACGTCAGCGACTTAAAACGTTCATTTGATTTGATTTGAACATGGCAAATCCAGACTCAGATCCCCTTTAAGAGGAGAAATGGGCGGGACTGTCCCTTTAAGAACTTCCGGCCCATAATGCATTGCAAGACTGTTTTTTTTCGCGGTGCCTTGTGGGAGAGGTGGTTCCGGAGGCGGCGCAAAGGAGGGAGAGGGAGGAGAGCGCGAGTAGGGTAAAGGGGGGAGGGGGAGGGGGAGGGGTGGGGTGGGAGAGGGAGGGGGGGGAGGGGGAGGGAGTGGGAGGGTGGGAGAGGGAGGGGTGGTGGGGGATGGAGGGGGGGGATGGGAGAGGGAGGGGTGGTGGGGGATGGAGGGGGGGGATGGGAGAGGGAGGGGTGGTGGGGGATGGAGGGGGGGGATGGGAGAGGGAGGGGTGGTGGGGGATGGAGGGGGGGGATGGGAGAGGGGTGGGGGGGGATGGGAGAGGGGTGGTGGGGGATGGAGGGGGGGGATGGGAGAGGGAGGGGGGGGATGGGAGAGGGAGGGGGGGGATGGGAGAGGGAGGGGATGGGAGAGGGAGGGGTGGGATGGAGGAGGGATGGGTGGGGGGGGTGGGTGGGTGGGTGGGGGGGGTGGGAGAGGGAGGGGTGGGGGGGATGGAGGGGGGGGTGGGAGAGGGAGGGGTGGGGGGGATGGGGGGGGGTGGGAGAGGGAGG